>NC_134399.1:190261001-190861001 GCF_050003625.1 Haematobia irritans | reverse complement strand
AATGAATTTTAAGACTGATACGGACCATTGTGCACATATTTATAGAAATATTGTACAAAAATATAGAAAGACAGATTAGCTTTTAGTTGTAAATATACTCCCTTGTAAAGAAGTTCACTGTTCTTTAAATTTAAATGTAATTATCTGTGTTTTTCATGTAATGATATATTTTTTTGTTAATGTGTTAAATGTTTTTTCTTTTTGTTTAAAGTAATTTCCCTGAAGACGAGCATCGGAGATGTCTCGAAATATTGGAAAATTTTAAATATAAAAATACAACTCAAAAAACAACAACATCTGTTTTTATGCACATGACCTCAAGCCGAACTAAGCAAATATAATTAAAAAATTTTATAGTAATATTTGATTGGTACATTTGTGGTAATCTTCAAATTTTGTTAGATTGTTTTTTTTTTTTTTTTTGGCACGAGTGGTAACTGTTATTACCACACATTGTTAAAAATCAAGCCTTGCCGGCTTCTAATTTCCTCCTCTACAGCCACCAAAATTTATTTCGAATTGTGTTGGGTGAAAATGTCCCTACTTTATGGCCCTACATCCCTACAAGACGCTAAATATTAGAAAAAACCTACATGTAGGGAATTTCCTCTACTACTAGCAACACTGGCTGTAGTTGATATTGCACCTACGGAGTTAGTATCCCAGTAATATTGAGCCCATTATTAATAAAAAGAGAAAATCGTTCAATTAGTGTGGGTAATAAATCCAACTTTGTAAAAATCAAGCTATATTTATTCTTATGTACGAGCTACAAGTACGTATAATTACGATCGGCTAGTACATCAAAATTTGAAATTTGAGTAACATTGGTTAATAATGATTGGACAAAAATGGCCAAAATACCCACATTTTCCTTATAAAATCGACACTGCTAAGTCGAAAACTTGTAAAAGTGGCTCAAATTTTCCTTTATTTCTAATACATATCTATGGACCGATAAATCATAAATACACTTTTGCGAAGTTGCCTCAGATTAAAATGTTTTCCATATTTTTACTAACATAGTGTACCATCCCAGGGCATTAGCCGACTTAAATTTTAAGTCTATAGATTATAAATTTTGTTTAGATCGAGTCAGATTTAAATGAATATATTTGGGACAAAAACCTTTATATATAGCACCCAACACATTTGACGGATTTGATATAGTATCGAAAATGTGGATTTACAAAGTGGTGCAGGGTATAATATAGTCGGAACCGCCCGACTTTAGGTTTTCCTTACTTGTTAAAACTCAATTAAGACTTTAATTGGAAATATTTTCGTGAAATTTTTTTTCTGTGTAACTAACGTACACAAAAATTTTTAAAGTGAAGAAAACTTTCCAAAATCTAATAAATCCATTAATAACAAGTATATACGGCCGTAAGTTCGGCCAGGCCGAATCTTATGTACCCTCCACCATGGATTGCGTATAAACTTCTACGAAAGACTGTCATCCACAAATTTCAACTCACATGGTTGTTAAATATCATATACTACCACCACGTACCAAATTTCAACCAGATCGGATGAATTTTGCTTCTCCAAAAGGCATCGGAGGTCAAATCTGGGGATCGGTTTATATGGGAGCTATATATTATTATGGACTGATAGGAACCAATTCCTGCATGGTTGTTGGATACCCTATACTAACATCACGTACCAAATTTCAAAGTAATGGGAAGAATTTTGGTCTTCCAAGGTGTTACGGAGGTCAAATCTGGGGATCGGTTTATATGGGACCTATATATAATTATGAACCGATATGGACCAATTTTTGCATGGATGTTCGAGGCCATATATTAACATCACGTACCAAATTTCAACTGCATCAGATAAATTTTGGTCTTCCAAGAGGCTCCGAAGGTCAAATCTGATGATCGGTTTATATGGGGGATATATACAATTATGGACCGATATGGACCAATTTTTGCATTGTTGTTAGAGACCATTTACTAACACCATGTACCAAATTTCAGCCGGATCGGATGAAATTTGCTTCTCTTAGAGGCTCCGCAAGCCAAATCGGGGGATCGGTTTATATGGGGGCTATATATAATTATGGACCGATGTGAACCAATTTTTTCATGGTTGTTAGAGACCATATACTAACACCATGTACTAAATTTCAGCCGGATCGGATGAAATTTGCTTCTCTTAGAGACTCCGCAAGCCATATCGGGGGATCGGTTTATATGGGGGCTATATATAATTATTTACCGATATGGACCAAGTTTTGCATGGTTGATAGAGACCATATACTAACACCACGTACCAAATTTCAGCCGGATCGGATGAAAATTGCTTCTCTTAGAGGCCTCGCAAGCCAAATTTGGGGGTCCGTTTATATGGGGGCTATACGTAAAAGTAGACTGATATGACCCATTTGCAATACCATCCGACCTACATCAATAACAACTACTTGTGCCAAGTTTCAAGTCGATAGCTTATTTCGTTCGGAAGTTAGCGTGATTTCAACAGACGGACGGACGGACGGACATGCTCAGATCGACTCAGAATTTCACCACGACCCAGAATATATATACTTTATGGGGTCTTAGAGCAATATTTCGATGTGTTACAAAGGGAATGACAAAGTTAATATACCCCCCATCCTATGGTGGAGGGTATAAAAATAGAATTAAATTGGCTTTAGTGCCATATAGAGTTAAAAATTGTTTGAGTGTTATCTAACCTAAAATTAAATAGAGTGGTATACTTATTCAGTAGGTCATGGTTAAGTTAAATTGGCACAAAAATTAACAAACTATTTAGCACTAAATTTATTATTTTTATTAAACAAATAAAATTCATCCAAAATAGACTTAACCTTGGCACGAGTTATGCACAAACTATACTTTTTGTTTCTCTGAAGTCAATCTATTGGCATTTGCAAAACAGCGACTATGTTTGATTATCGCAAATAATTGCACAACTGTTTCACGAAGATATTCTCCAGAAGCATTGACGCTTATAAAAGCCCAATGAGAATACCACGAAATTAGTCACTTCGCATTAGTTGAGTACAATTTAAAGTAAAAAACAAAACAAAAATATGAAATATTTTCTAGGATTATTTTTCGTCGTGGCTTTGGTTGCCTTACAGACCATCAATGCTGTAAAAGTATGCGTAATACGAGTCAACAATTGTGGTACAACTAATGTTTGTGGACGTATGGGAGGTTCGAATCTATGCCAGAAATTCGAAAATAATTGTGGTCTAGAGGCAGCCAATTGTGAAGATGGTCCTGGTAAGTTAAACGACGAAATAGAAAATGGAAATATTCATGAATTAAATACAAAACAAGGTTTTATTTATTATTAATATAAAAATTAAATGCTTATATGAAATGTATAAAAATTTCCGATATAAATCCTTTATAGGTTATACAGCTGTCAATAGCAGCTTATGCACTAACATAGCTCTTAATCAACGACGCACTTGTGGTGGATCATCTACATCCTCTTCTTCAGGAGGTTTTTCGGGAGGTCTGTGGTCAAAATTACTTGGTGGTAGTAGCTCTAAACCAATTGTAACCCCTATTATCATTACTAGAAATGGTTAGATTGTAAAATAATAATAAAAGTAAACAATAAACAATAATACTAAACACCAACCCCCAAATGCAAAATAGTTAAAGAAAACTTTAAGCCTACTTTTACCATATTAATTCCTTTGATAAACCATAAATAACTTATTTTTCATATGGGCATAAATTGTTAAATAGGAAATTCCATCACCCTGATAAAAATTGGCGTGAGTACAATATGTCCTTAAAATACGAAAGTCAGAGGCCAATTTCTCCTTCAAAATTGTAATTTTATTTTATTTATTTATTAAAATCGTTATTATAATTACAAATAATAATAAATGTATAATAATACAAGTATATATGACCGTAAGTTCGGCCAAGCAAAATCTTAAGTTAAGGTTAGGTTAAATTGGCAGCCCGATTTGATTCAGGCTCACTTAGGCTATTCAGCTCATTGCGAATCTTATGTACCCTCCTCCCTGGATTGCGATGAAAGTTCTACTAAAGACTACATGACAGTTGACACGTTTGTGTTTTTTTTTGAAATCCTCCACCATCGGATGGGGGGGGGGGGGGGGGGACAATCCAAAAAAAGTGAACCCTATATTTCACTAAAGCCGATTTAACTCTTTTTTAGTTCATGGAATTATTACTTTTTACGAAAATTTCCATGACTTTAATATATTTTTTTGCATACATTAGTTAAATTTAATAAAACAGAGGAAAAAATTATACACAAATGAAGCATAAAGGTTAACTAAATTCGTGTCTCCCACAAATGCGCCCATGTTGAACTTCATATGTCACTAAGGACATTCTTGCAATTTTGAACTCCAATATTTTCCTTCAAACTACAAAATTTTCTTTAACAAGTGAAAAAAAATAAATTACGTCTAATAAATTTTCTTGAATTTTTCGAAAAATATTTACTTTTTTTTGTGATATCGGCGTGATGCCAACGTTTGTAATACTGTTTAGTTAAAATTTTCTAAAAATAACCGAAAGTTTTTAAAATTAACCAACATTTTTCTTCCTGGTGGGTTCACTGTTTTTTGAGTGTATATTAACTTTGTCATTCCGTTTGTAAGACATCGAAGTATTGCTCTAAAAGCCCATAAAGAATATATATTCTGCGTCGTGGTGAAATTCTGAGTCGATCAAAACATGTCCGTCCGTCCGCACCCATATAAACCGATCCCCAGATTTGGCTTGCGGAGCCTCTAAGAGAAGCAAATTTATTCCGATCCGGCTAAAATTTGGTACATAGTGTTAGTATATGGTTTCCAACAACCGTGCACATCGATACATAATTATATATAGCCCCCATATACATCGATCCCCAGATTTGCTCTACGGAGCCTCATGGATGACCAAAACTCACCCGATCCGGTTGAAATTTGGTACGTGGTATTAGTATATGGTCTCTAACAACTATGCAGAAATTGGTCCATACCGGCCTTAATTATATATAACCCCAATTTAAACTGATCCCCAGATTTGACCTCCGTAGCTCTTGGAGGAGCAAAATTCATTCTATCCGGTTGATATTTGGTACGTGGTGAAATTTGGTACATTGCGCTGGTATATGGCCGCTAACAACCATGCCAAAATTGGCCCATATCGGTCTATAGTTATATATAGCCGATCCCCAAAAATAATCTACCAAAATTATATTTCTATAGAAAATTTTGTCAAAATTTTATTACTACACAAAATTTTATTACTATATAAAATTTTGCCATGATTTTATTTCTACAGAAAATTTTGTCAAAATTTGACTACTATACAAAATTTTGTTAAGATTTTATTTCTATAGAAAATTTTGTCAAAATTTTATTTCTATAGAAAATTTTGTCACAATTTTATTGCTGTAGAATATTTTGTCAAAATTTTATTTCTATAGAAGACTTTGTCAAAATTTTATTTCTATAGAAAATTTTGTAAAGATTTTCTTTTTATATAAAATTTTGTCAAAATTTTATTTCTATAGAATATTTTATTACTATACAAAATTTTGTCAAGATTTTATTTCTATAGAAAACTTTGTCAAATATTTATTACTATACAAAATTTTGTCAAGATTTTATTGCTATAGAACATTTTGTCAAATATTTATTACTATACAAAATTTTGTCAAGATTTTATTTCTATAGACAATTTTGTTAAATTTTTATTTCAATAGAAAATTCTGTCAAAATTTTATTGCTATAGAAAATTTTGTCAAGATTTTATTTCTATAGAAAATTTTGTCAAAATTTTATTCCTATAGAAAATTTTGTCAAAATTTTATTTCTATAGAAAAGTTTGTAAAGATTTTCTTTCTATAGAAAAATTTGTCAAAATTTTTTTGCTATAGAAAATTTTGTCAAAATTTTATTTCTGTAGAAAATTTTGTCAAAATTTTATTTCTATAAAAAATTATGTCAAAATTTTATTGCTATAGAAAATTTTGTCAACATTTTATTGCTATAGAAAATTTTGTCAACATTTTATTTCTATAGAAAATTTTGTCAAAATTTTATTGCTATATAAAAATTTGCCATGATTTTATTTCTATAGAAAATTTTGTCAAATTTTATTTCTATAGAAAATTTTGTCAAAATTTTATTGCTATAGAAAATTTTGTCAAATATTTATTACTATACAAAATTTTGTCAAGATTTTATTTCTATAGAAAATTTTGTCAAAATGTTATTTCTATAGAAAATTTTGTCAATATTTTATTGCTGTAGGATATTTCGTCAAAATTTTATTTCTATAGAAAATTTTGTCAAAATTTTATTGCTATAGAAAATTTTGTCAACATTTTATTTCTATAGAAAATTTTGTCAACATTTTATTGCTATAGAAAATTTTGTCAAAATTTTATTTCTGTAGAAAATTTTGTCAAAATTTTATTTCTATAAAAAAATATGTCAAAATTTTATTGCTATAGAAAATTTTGTCAACATTTTATTGCTACAGAAAATTTTGTCAACATTTTATTTCTATAGAAAATTTTGTCAAGATTTTATTTCTATAGAAAATTTTGTCAAATATTTATTACTATACAAAATTTTGTCAAATTTTATTTCTATAGAAAATTTTGTCAAAATTTTATTTCTATAGAACATTTTGTCAAAATTTTATTACTATACAAAATTTTGTCAAATATTTATTTCTATAGAAAATTTTGTCAAATATTTATTACTATACAAAATTTTGTCAAAATTTTATTGCTATAGGATATTTCGTCAAAATTTTATTTCTATAGAAAATTTTGTCAACATTTTATTGCTATTGAAAATTTTGTCAACATTTTATTTCTATAGAAAATTTTGTCAAAATTTTATTGCTATATAAAAATTTGCCATGATTTTATTTCTATAGAAAATTTTGTCAAATTTTATTTCTATAGAAAATTTTGTCAAAATTTTATTGCTATAGAAAATTTTGTCAAATATTTATTACTATACAAAATTTTGTCAAGATTTTATTTCTATAGAAAATTTTGTCAAAATGTTATTTCTATAGAAAATTTTGTCAAAATTTTATTGCTGTAGGATATTTCGTCAAAATTTTATTTCTATAGAAAATTTTGTCAAAATTTTATTGCTATAGAAAATTTTGTCAACATTTTATTTCTATAGAAAATTTTGTCAACAATTTATTGCTATAGAAAATTTTGTCAAAATTTTATTTCTGTAGAAAATTTTGTCAAAATTTTATTTCTATAAAAAATTATGTCAAAATTTTATTGCTATAGAAAATTTTGTCAACATTTTATTGCTACAGAAAATTTTGTCAACATTTTATTTCTATAGAAAATTTTGTCAAGATTTTATTTCTATAGAAAATTTTGTCAAATATTTATTACTATACAAAATTTTGTCAAGATTTTATTTCTATAGAAAATTTTGTCAAAATATTATTTCTATAGAAAATTTTGTCAAAATTTTATTGCTATAGGATATTTCGTCAAAATTTTATTTCTATAGAAAATTTTGTCAAAATTTTATTGCTATAGAAAATTTTGTCAACATTTTATTGCTATAGAAAATTTTGTCAACATTTTATTTCAATAGAAAATTTTGTCAAAATTTTATTGCTATATAAAAATTTGCCATGATTTTATTTCTATAGAAAATTTTGTCAACATTTTATTACTATACAAAATTTTGTCAAGATTTTCTTTCTATAGAAAATTTTGTCAAAATTTTATTTCTATAAAAATTTTGTCAAGATTTTCTTTTTATAGAAAATTTTGTCAAAATTTTATTTCTATAGAAAATTTTACTACTATACAAAATATTGTCAAGATTTTATTTCTATGGAAAATTTTGTCAAATATTTATTACTATACAAAATTTTGTCAAGATTTTATTTCTATAGAAAATTTTGTTAAAATATTATTTCTATAGAAAATTTTGTCAAAACTTTATTGCTATAGAATATTTCGTCAAAATTTTATTTCTATAGTAAAATTTAACAAAATTTTATTTCTATAAAAATTTTGTCAAGATTTTCTTTCTATAGAAAATTTGTGAAATTTTTATTTCTATAGAAAATTTTGTCAAAATTTTATTACTCTACAAAATTTTGTCAAGATTTTATTTCTATAGAAAATTTTGTCAAATATTTATTATTATACAAAATTTTGCCAAATTTTATTTCTATAGAAAATTTTGTCAAAATTTTATTGCTATAGAAAATTTTGTCAACATTTTATTTCTATAGAAAATTTTTTCAAACTGAATTATATACGTATTTATTCGGCCTTTGTGTAGTTTATTATATACCCCGTATGGTCTTACTTACAATTGAGAAGTCGGTGCTAAGAAATTTGAAGATACCTTACCATCGGCAAGTGTTACCGCAACCCAAGGAATTCGATTGTGTATGACAGTCTTTAGTGTAAGTTTCTATGCAATCCATGGTGGATTGCATACAGCCGGACTTACGGCTGTATATACTTGTTTTTAACACATTTTGACTGCCAAAAGCACCGCGAGCCATTTTTACTTTTTCATCTACAATTAATCTATATAGAGTTATTCTGCCCTAAAAGTGAACGTTTCTCAGATGTCAACTCAACTCTAAAAATTATAAAAAGCAGACATTGAAGAAATAAACTTAATCCCAAATGAGAATATTTGAATTTTTATTACAGGATTTCAACATTTTTGAGAGGAATATTTTATTGTCTATACGACATTCGTTTGGTAGCTTTTGCAAAGAAATACTTCTTCATAAATTTTCTATTGAAATAAAATTTGGACAAATTTTTCTATAGAAATAAAATTTTGTCAAAATTTTCTATAGAAATAAAATTTTGACAAAATCTTCTATAGAAATAAAATTTTGACAAAATTTTCTATAGAAATAAAATTTTGTAAACATTTTCTATAGAAATAAAATTTTGACAATATCTTCTATGGAAATAAAATTTGACAAAATTATCTATAGGAATAAAAATTGGACAAAAATTTCTTTAGAAATAAAATTTTGACAAAATTTTCTATGAAATAAAATTTTGACAAAATCTTCTATGGAAATAAAATTTGACAAAATTATCTATAGGAATAAAAATTTGACAAAATTTTCTTTAGAAATAAAATTTTGACAAAATTTTCTATGAAGTAAAATTTTGACAAAATCTTCTATGGAAATAAAATTATGACAAAATTTTCTATAGGAATAAAAATTTTTTATAGAAATAAAATTTTGACAAAATTTTCGCAGAAATAAAATTTTTACAAAATTTTTACAAACTTTTCTGCAGAAATAAAATTTTTACAAAAATTTCTATAGAAATAAAATTTTGACAAAAATTTCCTATAGAAAATGTCTGTAGATGTGGAACTTTGACAAAATTGGACAATTTATTTTTTAGTTTTTCTAAAATTATTTGACCAAATTGGTATTCTTTAAATTTGATGCTATGTAAGTTTACCAAACATTTTATTGACAAACTCTATGTATAGTCTTTAAAATTGATATTATGTAATTTTAGCATCTTTTGGCTTCGAAAAGTACATTTTTAATACATTTTTAGTACTTTTTCGTCAACATCTTTTATCATCCCTGCTCTAGTCCATATGGAGTTTATGTTAGATAAAATGGCAGGATAAATCTGGTGTATGCTTGATCGTTTTATACAGAGGATTGTATAAATAATTATGAATGGCTTATGTCTATTAGAGAATCAATTCACTTTCACCCGGCTCGGGTGAAATTTGCTCTTCCAAAAAGCTCCGCTAGACAAATTTGTGGGTCAGTTAATATGGGGGCTACATATAATTAATGACCGATATCGACCAATTTTCGCATGATTATTGATGGGCATATACTAACATCACGCACCATATTTCAACGAGATAGGATGAAATTTCCTTTTCGATCAGGCTCGGATGGTCAAATTTTGGCATCGTGAACTTCGTATGACACCAAAGACATTCTTCCAACTTTGAACTCCAATGTTTTCCTTCAAACTATAAAATTATAACAAGTGAATGACACAGTTAGTATACGACATCCCCCCTCCCAACTTTCAATAAACTGCGCTTATTAATTTATCATCTACACTTCTATCGAATTCTTCGAATGATGTCATTCAATATAATTTCATCAGTGGACTTCCCCTCCATCAATATGAGCCCAGCCAGCGGTAGAAAACAATTAAAAATGAAAGCTATTTAACCATTCTTACGCATCCTGTTTAACGAAGTCACAGCCGTCACCACATTGGATTAATCTGTGGCGTCAGCCAGTCAACATCTTTAACCAAAACAAAAAAAAAAACATAAAGGAAACGAAAGAAAAAATCAGCTTTCCCCTAGAACAAGTTGAAGGAAATATGGGAAATACGAATTGAAGACAAAAAAGGCATTGCATTCTTTTCCCCAGAAAATATAGCAGTTCACGAAAGTCTAACGGAGAAATGATATAGAAGCAAACGACGAAATTTAACGAGAAATCACAAGATAAGAATGCCTATGGCAGACATTAACAAGACTGTCAACCAAATACAGAGCTAAACATTATCTATGACACCGCCATTGCGAGCAGAATACATTTAGGACTTCTTAAATGTGTTGGGTTTGGGTGGGCTAACATCTCGCCATGTTTGTTAACACTAAACGGGCAAATAATGCTGAGATATGATTACATGTTCCAGTACGCACGATACGCTAAATGAGCATAAAGGCCTTAGAGTGGGACGCGTCACAGAAAGAGGGAGTCGAAAGAGTCCTAATTTGCTAATTAATGATACACCTACACTGCAAAATATATGTAACATATGTGGTGCTAATAACAGGTTGGCCGATAAGTCCCCGGTCTAACAAAGAAAAACACATTTTTTTGTCAAAATTCGTTTTTATTATTCAACATAGTTCCCTTCAAGATTATAACGACCTTCCAATTTTTTGATACTATTTTGGTAGTACTCCTTCGGTTTTGCCTCAAAATAGGCATCAGTTTCGGCGATCACCTCTTCATTGCAGCCAAATTTTTTCCCTGCGAGCATCCTTTTGAGGTCTGAGAACAAGAAAAAGTAGCTGGGAGCCAGATCTGGAGAATACGGTGGGTGGAGAAGCAATTCGAAGCCCAATTCATTAATTTTTGTCATCGTTCTCAATGACTTGTGGCACGGTGTGTTGTCTTGGTGGAACAACACTTTTTTCTTCTTCATATGGGGCCATTTCGACTTTCAAACGCTCCAATAACGCCATATAATAGTCACTGTTGATGGTTTTTCCCTTCTGAAGATAATCGATAAAAATTATTCCATGCGCATCCCAAAAAACAGAGGCCATTACTTTGTCAGCGGACTTTTGAGTCTTTCCACGCTTCGGAGACGGTTCACCGCTCGCTGTCCACTCAGTCGACTGTCGATTGGACTCAGGAGTGTAGTGATGGAGCCATGTTTCATCCATAGTCACATATCGACGGAAAAACTCGGGTGTATTACGAGTTAACAGCTGCAAACACCGCTCAGAATCATCAACACGTTGTTGTTTTTGGTCAAATGTGAGCTCGCGCGGCACTCATTTTGCACAGAGCTTCCGCATATCCAAATATTGATGAATGATATGACCAACACGTTTCTTTTCATATCTTTAAGGCCTCTGCTATCTCGATCAAGTTCATTTTACGGTCATTCAAAATCATTTTGTGGATTTTTTTTGATGTTTTCTTCGGTAACCACCTCTTTCGGGCGTCCACTGCGTTCACCATCCTCCGTGCTCATTTCACCACGCTTGAATTTTGCATACCAATCAATTATTGTGGATTTCCCTGGGGCAGAGTCCGGAAACTCATTATCAAGCCAAGTTTTTGCTTCCACCGTATTTTTTCCCTTCAGAAAACCGTATTTTATCAAAACACGAAATTCCTTTTTTTTCATTTTTTTTTTTACAATAACAAAAGACGCTCTATCTCACAAACAGACCGGGGACTTATCAGACAACCTGTTAAAATCTTCTGATCCAATTGAACTTTTTTTGGGTGTACGTACCAGGGATCCGGAGCGGAGCGGAGCGGAGCAAGCCCTTTTTTTGCCGGAGCGGGAGCGGCATTTTTAAAATCCGGAGCGGAGCGGGAGCGGAGCGGTTTCCAAATGAAAAACCGCTCCGCTCCGAATAAAATATTACTTGAATGAAATGTGTAACTTTGAAATTACACTGTGTAGGTAATTTCAAATTTAGCTAGTACTTAGCGTAGTGTGAGTAAACGTTTAAAATGTACGATATGTATTTTTGTACGTACGTACATTGGGGAAAACACAACGTGTTTTTTAGTAATTGTTTTCAAAAACGGCAAATGTCAAAATATATATCTAGTATGTGTTGTAAAAGTAACAACAGTACTTTCGATCAATTTCATCCCGTATTACTACAAAGATGTTTGTAATGAACGTCAAATAAATGCAATTAAACGATCTTATTTATATTTAATTTTTTAGTTTTCTACACTGAAAAAAATATTGTCGTGAAGTCAAAGATTCCATGTCCTTAGAATAAGAATGCAAATTTTGCTTAAGATGGAAGACGCATTTCTCTAAAATAAAGTTTTTTTCTTGTCCAAAAGGCAATAAACTTTTGAATGAAGTTGTAATTTCCTTATAATTAAGTGATTTTACTTAAAAATGTGTATCATAACATGAAAGATAACATTTTTGAGGTAAGGTCAACGTGACTTTAATAATTAAGAAAAATTCTTTAAAATTAATAAAATTGTCTTTAAATTTGTTTCCTTTTTGCATCTTGCCTACAAAGCAAAAAATCGTTAAAAAATAAGACATGTTTTTCAACACTTTTAAAGACGCTTTTTACTTGAAACATAGCATAATTTCTACTGGAAGTCGAGTCTTAATATGGAAAAAAATAACTCGTTAACTCGTTTTTAAAGGATTTTGATAACAAATGACGAAAAAAAATCTAAAAAAATGAAAAATTAACATTTGCTTCCTAGAAGCAAGTACATAACCCCCAAATTTAAAAGAGAATTACGTCTTCAAAGTATCCTTTCTTGTATTCTCCGCTTCTTTGGCTCGGAATTAATACCCAAACTGTTAAAGTAAAGACAAAATCTTTGGAACCGGGCATGCTTTTTTTCATTCACATTTGCTTTACTATTGTACTATATCCTAGCATTCTCTTATTTCTGATATTAGTTCTCGAAAATTTAATTAAAATTATGGATAGTTTCAATTTTGGTTGAAAAATGTGCGCATATACATTTATTATACAATAAAGGGGAAAAAAGCGAAATTAGGTAACACTAGATCTGAGTAAGAATATTCGTAGGTATACCACGGACTGATGTCGATGGAAGTTGTTGCAAACATAAACATACACACACACATTAAAAATATTACAAAACCTCTTCTCTACGTCTGTTGCAAAACAAAACAAGTGAAGAAAGTCTAAAGTCGGGCGGGGCCGACTATATTATACCCTGCACCACTTTGTAGATCTAAATTTTCGATACCATATCACATCCGTTAAATGTGTTGGGGGCTATATATAAAGGTTTGTCCCAAATACATACATTTAAATATCACTCGATCTGGACAGAATTTGATAGACTTCTACAAAATCTATAGACTCAAAATTTAAGTCGGCTAATGGACTAGGGTGGAACACAATGTTAGTAAAAAAAAATATGGGAAACATTTAAATCTGAAGCAATTTTAAGGAAACTTCGAAAAAGTTTATTTATGGTTTATCGCTCGATATATATGTATTAGAAGTTTAGGAAAATTAGAGTCATTTTTACAACTTTTCGACTAAGCAGTGGCGATTTTAGAAGGAAAATGTTGGTATTTTGACCATTTTTGTCGAAATCAGAAAAACATATATATGGGAGCTATATCGAAATCTGAACCGATTTCAATCAAATTTGGCACATATGACTATATTACTAATTGTACTCCTAGTGCAAAATTTCAACCAAATTGGGCCAAAACTCTGGCTTCTGGGGCCATATAAGTCCATATCGGGCGAAAACTATATATGGAAGCTATATCTAAATCTGAACCGATTTCAACCAAATTTGGCACGCATAGCTACAATGCTAATTCTACTCTCATTGCAAAATTTCAATTATATCGGAGTAAAAGATTGGCCACTGTGGTCATATGAGTGTAAATCGGGCGAAAGCTATATATGGAAGATATATCTAAATCTGAACCGATTTCAACCAAATTTGGCACACATAGCTACAATGCTAATTCTACTCCCTGTGCAAAATGTCAACTAAATCGGAGCAAAAAATTGGCCTCTGTGGTCATATGAGTGTAAATCGGGCGAAAGCTATATATGGGAGCTATATCTAAATCTGAACCGATTTCAACCAAATTTGGCACGCATAGCAACAATGCTAATTCTACTCCCTGTGCAAAATTTCAACTAAATCGGAGCAAAAAATTAGCCTCTGTGGTCATATGAGTGTAAATCGGGCGAAAGCTATATATGGGAGCTATATCTGAATCTGAACCGATTGCCACCAAATATGACACGCATAACTATAATGCTAATTCTACTCCCTGTGCAAAATTTCAACTAAATCGGAGAAAAAAATTGGCCTCTGTGGGCAAAGGAGTGTAAATCGGGCGAAAGCTATATATGGGAGCTATATCTAAATCTGAACCGATTTGGCTGATATTTTGCAAGTTTTTCGAGACTCATAAAATATTCGGATATACGGAATTTGAGGAAGATCGGTTGATACACACGCCAATTATGACCAGATCAGTGAAAAATATATATGGCAGCTATATCTAAATCTGAACCGATTTTTTCCAAAATCAATAGGGACCGTCTTTGAGCCGAAACAGGACCCTATACCAAATTTTAGGACAATCGGACTAAAACTGCGAGCTGTACTTTGCACACAAAAATACATCAACAGGCAGACAGACAGACAGACGGACATCGATAAACTCAGAATTTAATTCTAAGACGATTGGTATACTAAACGATGGGTCTCAGACTTTTCCTTCTTGGCGTTACATACAAATGCACAAACTTATTATACCCTGTACCACAGTAGTGGTGAAGGGTATAAAAAAACTTTCGGAGAGTAGTTACTTCTACTCTGTGTATAGGCTTTCAATTCCAATCAGCGTTGCCGTTTTGGTCCGATCGGACCAAAATTGGTCCAAAAGATTTCTAATTTTTAAATTTGGTCCGATGGTCAGACCAAACAGAATTCGGTCCATTTTGGTCTATTTTCATAAATTTGGTTTCTATCACATATTAAATAGTAGATGGTGCACCGCAAAGAATATTGTCGGGAGGCCAAATATTTCACATGCTTAAAATACGAATACGAATTTTGCTTATAATAGAAGACGTATTTCTCTGAAAAAAAGTTTTTCCTTGTCTAAAAGTCTCTAAACTTTTCAATGAAGTCTGTTTGTCCTTATAGCTAAGTGATTCGACATAAAAATGTGTATCCTAACATGAATGCAAATTTCGTTTTAATGAAGTCAAAATGGATTTAATATTTCTGAAAAAATATTCAAAATTAATAAAATATTTCAACACATTGTTTTAAAGTCATTATACCCTAAACCACATAGTGGTTAGGGTATAATAAGTTTGATCTGCCAAAAAATGTGCCTACAAGAAATATTGATTTTAGACCCCATAAAACATATACCGATCGACTCAGAATCACCTCCTGAGTCGATCTAGCGCTCGGCGTCCGTCCGTCCATCCGTCCGTCTGTCCATGTATTTGTTGTTCACAGGATTTCGGTCGCAATTATTAACCGATTTTGATGAAATTTGGTACAGGGAGTTTTTTTGGGCACAAGGACGAACGTTATTGAATTTGGAAGAAATCGGATCAAATTTAGATATAGCTCCCATATATATGTATTGCCCGATTTCGACAAATGGGGTCACGTTGCATTTTTTTTACTAACCGATCGTCGTCAAATTTAGCACAAAATAATCTTCTGTATCACCCGTTAAGTCTGAAAATTTCATCGAAATCGGTTCAGATTTAAATATAGGTCCCATATATATGTATCGCCCGATTTTGTCAAATTAGGTCATAAAACCCTTATTTATCAACCGATCTTACTCAAAGTTGGCGAAATGTAATCTTCTATAGCACTAACTATATGTGCAAAAAATCATCGAAATCGGTTCAGATTTAGCTATAGCTCCCATATATGTACCGCCCGATTTTTCTAAATAAAATAAAACTCAATTGAACAAATAATACAATGTTTGTACTATAATTTTCTCGAAGAGGAGCGGAGCGGAGCGTGGAGCGGAGCGGAGCGATTTTTTTTTTCTCGGAGCGGAGCGAGGAGCGGAGCGGTTTTTTTTTCTCCGGAGCGGGAGCGGAGCGGAGCGAAAAAAATGGACCGCTCCGGATCCCTGGTACGTACAGTGTTACCGATCACAATGTCTCATAACATATGGTGTTGGAAAAATAAAATTTTAGGCTCAATTTAAACAAACAAAATTTAAACTTGGAGAAGCTATTCACTAATATGTGAATATAATGAATGAATGATGAATTTCGAGATTGGAGAAAAAGCACAAATAGTAATCTTCGAAAATCACTTTGTTGTTTTTCATAATATATATTTTAACCAATTGTCGAAGCACTTTTGCCAATGTGATTGAGGTATCTCCAAAACATACATTCTGAACGCATCAACCGCTTCTTCAGGTGTCCAGCAGTCGACTACTGTTTATATTCAGACTCATAAGCGTAAATCCACGATTAATCATCTGTCACGATGTCATATACGTGTTTCGAAGCATCACGATAGTATTTTGGGAGCATTTCTCTTGACCAACCGACACGAGCCATTGATTAGTTGTGTGGGATCATCGATTGAAAATATTAATTTTTTGTGCGATACGAATCTTGAAGTTCCTGTAAACAACAAAAATAGCGCTCGTATTTCAAAACGTTCTGGGTGCGTATAACTTCAAAGAAGCTGTCAGTTAGCAGATTGCAACATTACGGTTGCCCAATCTCGCCAAGTAAAAGGAACGATTCTTTAAGGATTCTTTGCTGAAACGAAATGAAATCGAACCATTTCTAAAGCGAATGGTAACAGTACATGAAATATGGATCAAATGCCACAATAGTACGTAAGAAAGATAATTATGGAAGTGTGGTGAATCTTCAAAATGGTCACAAGGACATGATTGAAAGCTTAAAATGTCCTGCTGTAGGTGGCATTGGAAAGCAATCACCCCCTATGAAATGCTCCACCCCGGTCGAACATAGAAAAAATACCACCAGAACTGATAGGAAGGGCTTCGTCTTCCGTAAGGAAAACGCAAGACCACAAATGTGGTTGATGACTAGACAAAATCTGCGAATCTTTGACGGGATATTTTAATGTATCCATGATGTAGCCATGACCTTGTACCATCGGACTTCCAGAAATAAGGAGTTGCCTCTCTTGCAAGAAAGTAGAGGTATTCGGGTTTCCCTTATGAAAAGCAATTTGAAATAGAACAATTTGTGAATAAACAAAATGACTACTTGCCAACGACGTCTGCTAAATATTTACTTCTTCGACTGGCGACCAGAACTTAAGCGCCGCCGTTAGTCGCCCCATCTCGTATTCATCGACATTCCGAACATTATCGGGAAAATGTTTTAAAATATCCTGGGCAGAAAACATTTCGGCCGTAGGTCATGTATATTCCAACAGGACTCAGCGCCATCGCACTCACCACGTGTCAACCAAGAATGGCTTAAAAAGAAGGTTCATCGCTTCTTTTCCACCGTCACCTAATGGCCACCAAAATCTCCGGATGTCCGTCCGTTGGAGTTTTGCGCCTGGATCATATTGGACAGTAAAGGTGCCACAACAAAATACCAAAGTGCCGTTCACCTCAAGACCCTGCTTCGCCGGTAATGATCAACATACTACTGAGACACTTTCGGGCAGCGTGTGATGGCTTTACCGCCCGTTTGAAAGCCATAATTCGAACTAAAGGTGGCCAAAAAATAAGTTAGGTTAGGAATAGTGGTAGCCTGTTATTTCAGGCTCACTTAGACTATTCACACCATTGCGCTACCACAAGTGGTGAATCACAAAAATAGTGAAATTAATAATCAAGTAATTGAAATTAAATGTGACAAATGCCTGGAGCTTATCGAGTCGTTTTCTTCCTCGGGTTTCCACGAAAAACTGTCCTCCTCGTCTATAGTGTTGCAATACCAACAATTCAATCAAAACAATGTTTTCCGTTGCCAAAACAGGGTGACACTATGTACTGACCGATATTTAGGTCATGACTTCCTTTTTATAGCCAAGAACGAACAACATTTCACAATGCGGTGGAACCACGCAGAGAAGCTTTTAAACACTCAGAAATGTCACTAGCATTACTGACAAGGGATAATCCACCGTTGAGACTTTTTTGGTGTTCGATTTAAACTGGAATTGAACCTATGATCATTTGAATGCAAGGAGGGCATGCTAACCATTGCACCACGTTGGCTCCCTATTCAAACAAAATTAAACTGATTCTAAAATTTTATGCTATTTCCAACATTTTCTGCTTGAACATTAAAATAGCACTTTATTTTGTTGCTTTATATATCAGCAACCCTGACAACCCTTAGCGACACATGTATCAAAGTTCAGCCAGATAGGTTGAAATTGGTTCCTCCAAGAGGCTTCGGTTGTCAAATCTGTGGATCGGTTTATATGGGATATACATAATTATGGACCCTAATTGATGAATTTTTGCATGGTTTTTGAAAGAGTATATCTGAAATTTCATAAATTTTCACCAGAGAAAATAAGATCGCCTGAATAAGTAACTTGTCGGGTCAGTTACTTAGTAAATATTGGTATCTTAAAATTTGGCATTTTATATGAATTTGGGAAAATGTTTGCTCATGTGACCAATTGTTATACTTCGTCCCACTCTACTATTCAAATCTCACAAGGTACTATGGCTATGTGTGACAAACATGGAACATGTTCATGCTAGGGCAATGCAAGTAAATCACGATTTCGCCACAATATAATTTGCCACAATTATGTGACACTACGTAAACATAGACAAGACGCAGGATTATGCGTTTCAAACACGCACCAAGTGCTAGTGATATCACCACACCAGTATTATTGCGGATAGACATTCCCAAAAATCCTTAATTCCGCTGGTAATGGAGCCAAAGTAAACAAAGAACATCTTAAGATGCGTCATGCGATGCGTGTGAGTGTGTGACCATGTGTGCTCGATTTGTCAAGATGTGGGCTTTCAATTTCGTATCTCACATTATTTGTATACGCGTAGACACGCACACACAGTCACACTCATGCATCATAACAAACTCATTAGTTTTAACTTTGTGGATGAGAGAGAGAGAATGATGCTGGATATGTGGGTATCAGTGTGATTGTTGGTGAGTAAATGGGCTTTAGGCATAAGGCTTCTCTTGTTTGTATTGTTAAATATGCAGACACATTTACATGAGTACATTTGTTGTATTTTTTTAACTGTAATTTAAATTTTTGTTAAATATACTTTGTCAAAAAAGTTTGTTGTGATCATTTATTTGTTTTGGCTTGGATTTTTTTGTGTTGTTGTTAGGAGTGGGGCCAAACTAGTATGCCCGTTTTTTTCTCTTACCACAATATTCATCAAGAATGTTTCGTTACCTTTAGATTGCTCTTGCACCGACCTTAAGTGTCAACTTTATACTCTGCTCAGTTTACTTTTGATTAAATTTGCTCAAATAAATATGCCGACAATTCTTGATTGACTAACTTACATTGTGGCAATAAGTAAAGGTACATGATTGTTATTTTTATACCCACCACCATAGAATGGTGACGGGGGTATAATAAGTTTGTCATTCCGTTTGTAATCGAAATATCGATTTCCGACTATATAAAGTATATATATTCTTGATCAGGTAGAAATTCTAAGACGATATAACGATGTTCGTCTGTCTGTTGTAATCACGCTACAGTCTTCAATAATAAAGCAATCGTGCTGAAATTTGGCACAAACTCGTCCTTTGTCTGCAGGCAGGTCAAGTTCGAAGATGCGCTATATCGGTCCAGGTTTTCATATAGTCCCCATATAAACCGACCTCCCGATTTGGGGTGTTGGGCTTATAGAAATTGTAGTTTTTATCCAATTTGCCTGAAATTTGAAATCTTTAGGTATTTTATGACCATAAAGAGGTGTGCCAAAAATGGTGAGTATCGGTCCATGTTTTGGTATAGCCCCCATATAGACCGATCTCCCTACTTTACTTCTTGGGCTTATAGAAACCGCAGTTTTTATTCAATTTACCTGAAATTGGAAATCTAGAGGTATTGTAGGACCACAAATACGTGTGCCAAAAATGGTGAGCATCGGTCCATATTTTAGTATAGCCCCCATAAGAACGATCTCCCGATTTAACTCCTTGGGTTTCTAGAAACCGTAGTTTTTATCTGATTTGCCTGAAATTGTAAATATTCTGGTATTTTAGGCTCACAAAAACGTGTATCGGATTAAGTTTTTATAGGTCCATTTGGTAATGCCTCCATATAGACCGACTTCACTTCTTGAGGGTGTAGAAGGCGCACTGATCATGAAAATTGCTTGAAACTCAATGTAAAATTTCCAGATTTTACTTCTACAGATTTAAGATTTCAAATCAAGACGTTATTTTATAATTTTCTTGCACACTTACAAGAGATGTTAATGATTCCTCTAAAACTCAAACAAAAATGGTTCTTATAAATCCAGAATCTGATATAGTCCTCATAGGTGAAATCTTTAAATTTATCTTCGGGAAGTGTCCTCAAGTCCTCAAGACCTTCTGAAATTTCAAAGGAAACCCTAATATTTGGTTCATGGTGGTGGGTATTTAAGATTCGGCCCGGCCGAACTTAGTGCTGTTTATACTTGTTCTAATTTACGTTGGTTGGACGTTGGTTATATACCATCCACTATAGGATGGGGGGTATAATAACTTTGTCATTCTATTTGTAATACATCGAAATATTGGTCTCAGACCCCATAAATTGTATATATATATTCTGGGTCGTGGTAATCTAGCGATGATCCTTAATCGATCTAGAGATGTTTCTCCATTCGTCTGTTAAAATTACACTAACTTCTGAACGCAATAAGCTATCAACATGAAACTTGGTAACATACAAGCAGTTGGTAATGATGTAGGTCAGATGGTATTGCAAATGCGCTATATTAGACCACTTTTAAGTATATACCCCATGTAAACCGACCCACTGATTTGATTTCCGGAGCACCTTAGAGGACAAAATTTTGTCCGATATGGTTGAAGTGTGATATGTTATGTTAGTATATACCATCCAACAACCATACAAAAGTTGTGCTTTGGAAGTTCATTTAGATGAAGAAATTAAAAAGAAAAAACAATTGTTTTCCCAATTTCACTTTTTATTTTTATCAGCATTGTTTGTTCCCCTTTTATTTTCTTATTATCTAATTTTTACAAATTGAAAAACTTCTTCGCTTCCACCGGGGGTTGAGGCTGTGTCTGTTGGCACAATATAAACACGCCCTTAAGGTAAATTAGTCATAAAATTATTCGTGATTGCCGACATTTTTCGTGAGTCACGACATTTCGTGTGTGAGTACACATTTTCTTTTCGTGAGTGTGCGAGAGCTTGAGTCCTACCAAACACTATGATGCGAAAGTAATTTTTTTTAATATTACCCACGTGTACACCTCTAGTAGTGGTTAGGGTGTAATAACTTTGATCTGCAAACAGATGTACCTACCAGAACTATTAATTTTAGACCTCCTCAGAATTACCCGCTGAGTCGATCCGTCCGTCTGTCCAAGTATTTGTAGTTCGCAGAATTCCGGTCGCAAGATTCAATATTTCAGTTACTTCCCTACGGGAAACACTGAAAAAAATATTTACGTGATATTAAAGATTTTGCAACCTATATTTTAGGATACAAAATTTACAAAATATTAAGGACAAATTTCTTTGAAAAAAATGATATTTTAATTAAAATAAATTTTATAATAAAAATAATTTAGGACACAAATTTTGTAAATTTGTGTCCCTCCGTTAAAGTCTCATATCTTTGAACTAAGGCTTCTTAAAGTAGAGAAACACATTTTTAATTTAAAGAAATTGTCCTTAAATGAACTGAATATTGAAACTTTAGGTTTAAGATAAAAATGCTTCAAATATAGGCTAAGACTTATTTTGAGGATTTAGCGTCTTTGGTTTAAAGTTTTTTTTTTTTTTTGGAAACAAGAAAACGTTTTTTACTTCAAGTATCCGTTATAATTTAGATTTTTAAACTGACATTTGTTTGTACTTGAGTACCTTTATTAATAAACCGCGAAAAGAGAATGAAAATGTGAAGAATTAGATCTGTATCCTAATTTTAATTTTATTGGTCCTAGATTTAAAGCCAGATAGGTCGCTAAAAAATGTATTTATTTTAAAGAAGCCGCATCTTTGGCTCGGAATCAATACCAAAATCATTAAGGGAAGGTCAAAATCTTTGGATCCAAGTAAACTTTTTTTTGAGTGAATGGATCAACCACAGAACCGGTACAGGACTAGTCCATGGTGTGTATGGACCAGTCCCAATTCTGGTCTAAACGTATGGAAGGGACCGGTCACTTTAATATGGGTTTGTCATTGACGGGGTAAATTTACATTTTAAGACGCATCTTGGACTCATCCCAAAGGACACGTCCTGGGACAATTTAGCAGGAGCACACCATAGACATGTCCTCAGGAACCAGTATCGGCCAAACTCTTAGAAATCTGTTTCAATTTGGACATCCCAATCGAACCCGAAATGAAAAAACAACTTTTGAAATATGTCGAACAATAGGTTATTCTGATAAGTTTATTTCACTAAATGTGAAAATGCTGGATATTAAAATCTTAATGGATCTAAGATTTTAATATCAAGCGAGTACGGAAATAAATAAATTACGACTATTTAAAAATTGCAACTAACTGGAGCACACACTGAAAAAAAACATACTCGGTTCCACAGATTTTGTCTTTACTTTAGAAAATTTGGTATTGATTCCGAGCCAAAGAAGCGGAGCATACAAGTAAGGATACTTTTAAGACACAATTCTCTTTTAAATTTAGGTTTTGCGTACTTGCTTCTAGGAAGCAAATTTTAGTTTTTCGCTTTCTCAGCTTTTTTTCTTCATATGCTATCAAAGTCCTTTAAATACGAGTTAACGGCAACTTTATTTTCCAAATTAGGACTCGACTTCCATTAGAAATTATGCTATGTTTGAAGTAAAAAACTTCTTTAAAATAAAGTTTTGAAAAACATGTCCTATATTTGAACGATTTTTTGCTTTGTAGTCAAGATGCAAAAAGACAACAAATTTAAAGACAATTTCAATAAAGTTAAAGAATTTTTCTGAATTATTAAAGTCAAGTTGACCTTAGCCTATAAATTTTTTCTTTCATGTTAAGATACCCATTTTTAAGTCAAATCACTTAATTATAAGGACAATACGACTTCATTGAAAAGTTTATCGACTTTTGGACAAAGAAAATAACTTTATTTTAGAGAAATGCGTCTTCTATGCTAAGCAAAATTTGTATTCGTATTTTAAAGACATGAAATCTTTGACCTCACGACAATATTTTTTTCAGTGCAGGTACCAGTTCTGTGTTGGGTGCGTCAGTGGCAATTTCCACCAATTTATTACTTTTATTTCACTTTAATTTAAGTGAAATTTGCTTTAACGATAGGATGCAAATTTCAAAGTTTCGTGTTTTAACTTTTATAAAGAAACAAAGACTGTAAATGTATATCTTTTATTAAGACATTTTTCCTTAATATTGTGTACATTTTTGGTATTAAATTAATATATTTTCTTTGAGATTTCTCAAATATTACAATGGAAATTAAATAAAAGAGGGTACTTACTATGGAATAAAATATAATGAAAAAAAAAAAATACTCTCACATCACCTACAATAAATTAATATTGGTTATGGTTACACGCAAAGAAAAAAACGTTTGGAAAACGTGTACCGAAAACTTTTTTCTTTTGTTAGAGTCTCGAAAAGTATACACTTTTATCACCAAAAAAATTCGTTTTTTACAAAATTTTTATTTTTTTAATAAAAAAAGTTATTTTTGCACCAACAACACAGTCCATTTCGTTTATATCAAACACTGTTCTTTTCTGACTTTAGGTTTGTAATAAGACACATTTTACAGTTCATACAAAATTTTATATAGTAGAATGTAATGTTTTTTCATTTTTTCGGAATCTTCCGCCCCTATCTGGAATATATGTAAAAAAAAGCAGGGATCGAACCCACGACCCTTGGCATACAAGTCGGACGTAGCAACCACTGCTCCACGGTGCCCAACTAAATGTATTTTTCTGTTAAATAAACTTTGTTTAATCGGCTCGTGGGCGCCGCAAGCTATGCTATATAACTATAACTTATATGGATAGTTAGCTATTGATGACAATAACGGCTACATAGCTCAGCGGATAGTGTGTTGGCTTACAAATTGCATGGTCCGCCGTTCGATTGTCCGTCCAGGCGAAAGGTAAAAAAAAAATTTATAAAATCGTATAATTTCTTCTACATTGTTTGTATTACAGAAAAAGGTACTAAAGGGTGATACGGTCAAAATTTGGTCAAGGGAAAACGCGTGTAAATCGGTGAAATCGTTCATTTAAAAAATCAAATTAAATTTCTTTTTCAACTTCAATTAGTATAAAATTCAGAAAAAATATTCAGTTAGGCTTTCGCTTTTCCAAATCCGAATTGCCGGGCCTGACGCTTGACACCTGCCATCAGATTTTGTACAGCCACCTTGTCCACCTTCTTCGCCGCAGAAAGCCACTTTGCCTTGAACTGCTGCTCGTTCTTAGCAGTTTTTTGGTCTTCTTTAGGTTCCGCTTGACAACAGCCCAGTATTTCTTAATTGGGCGGAGCTCTGGCGTGTTGGGAGGGTTCTAGTCCTTGGGAACCACCTGCACATTGTTGGCGGCGTACCACTCCATGGCCTTTTTACCGTAATGGCAAGATGCCAAAACAGTACGGAACAACCGTGTTTCTTTAGGAAAGGCAGCAGACGTTTATTCAAACACTCTTTCACGTAAATTTCTTGGTTGACAGTCCCGGAAGCTATGAAAATGCTGCTTTTCAAACCACAGGTACAGATGGCTTGCCAAACCAGATATTTCTTTGCGAACTTTGACAGTTTTATGTGCTTGAAAATATCTGCTACCTTTCTCCTTCCTTTTGCCGTATAAAACTCCTGTCCCTGAAGCTGCTTGTAGTCGGTTTTGACGTAGGTTTCGTCGTCCATTACCACGCAGTCAAACTTCGTCAGCATCGTCGTGTACAGCCTCCGGGATCGCGCTTTGGCCGTCGTATTTTGTTTATCATCGCGATTTGGAGTCACTACCTTCTTGTAAGTCGATAGTCCGGCTCGTTTTTCGGCTCGATGCACGGTTGTAGACGATACATCCAGCTTATTTGCGGCATCTCGGAGAGAGAGGTTATGGTTTCGCTTGAAACTACCGGCAACTCTCTTTGTCGTCTCAGCGGCTTCCAGTTTTCGATCTCCCCCCGATCCAGACTTCCTTGCTGTCGACAAACGTTCCCCAAACACTTTAATTACATTTGTAACGGTTGATTTGGCAACTTTTAGCGATTTTGCCAGCTTTGCGTGCGAGTAGCTCGGATTTTCGCGATGCGCGAGCAAAATTTTGATACGCTGCTCTTCTTGCTTGGACGGCATTTTGACAACTGCAGAGTTGTCAGCAACATTCTACACACACACACACCTTCAAAATGACGGGTGTTCAGGTTTTTTAAATGCAAAATTGAAAAAAAAAACCTTAAGTTTATATTGACCAAATTTTGACCGTATCACCCTTTAAGAACTAAACAAGTATATACGGCCGTAAGTTCGGCCAGGCCGAATCTTATGTACCCTCCACCATGGATTGCGTAGGAACTTCTACTAAAGGCTGTCATCCACAATCGAATTACTTGGGTTGCGATAACACTTGCCGATGGCAAGGTATCGTAAAACTTTTTAACACTGTCTTCTAAATTGTAAGTTAGCCCATAGGGGGTATATATTAAACAAAAAAAGGCCGATTAAATACGTATATAATCTAGTTTGACAAAATTTTCTAAGAAATAAAATTTTGACAAAATTTTCTATAGAAATGAAACCTTGACAAAATTTTCTATATAAATAAAATTTTGACAAAATTTTCTATAGAAATAAAAATTTGACAAAATTTTCTATAGAAATAAAAACTTGACAAAATTTTCTATAGAAATAAAATGTTGACAAAACTTTCTATGGAAGTAAAATGTTGACAAAATTTTCTATAGCAATACAATTTTGACAAAAATTTCTATAGAAATAAAATGTTGACAAAATTTTGTATAGAAATGAAATTTTGACAAAATTTTCTACAGAAATAAATTTTTTACAAAATTTTCTATAGAAATAAAATTTTGACAAACATTTCTATAGAAATAAACTTTTGATAAAACTTTCTATAGAAATAAAATTTTAACAAAACTTTCTATATTAATAAAATTTGACAAAATTTTCTATGGAAATAAAGTTTTGGTAGATTACAAAATTTTCTATAGAAATAAAATTTTGACAAAATTTTCTATGGAAATAAAATTTTGACAAACATTTGTATAGAAATAAACTTTTGACAAAACTTTCTATAGAAATGAAATTTTGACAAAACTTTCTATAGTAATAAAATTTGACAAAATTTTCTATGGAAATAAAGTTTTGGTAGATTGTTTTTGGCGATATGGACCAATTTTTGTGTAATAAGTCATCGGCTATATATAACTAAAGACCGATATGGACCAATTTTTACATGGCTGTTAGAGGCCATATATTGACAAAATGTACCAAATTTCAACCGTATCGGATGACTTTTGCTCCTCCAAGAGGTTCCGGACGTGAAATCTGGGGACGGTTTATATGGGAACTATATATAATTATGGACCGATATGGACCAATTTTTGCATGGTTGTTAGAGACCATATACTAACACCATGTACCAAATTTCAACTGGATCGGATGAATTTTGCTCTTCCAAGAGGCTCCGGAGGTCAAATCTGGGGATCGGTTTATATGGGGGCTATATATAATTATGGACCGATATGGACCAATTTTTGCATGGTTGTTAAAAACCGTATACTAAGACCACGTACTAAATTTCAACCGGATCGGATGAATTTTGCTCCTCCAAGAGGCTCCGGTGGTCAAATCTGGGGATCGGTTTATATGGGAGCTATATATAATTATGGACTGATATGGACCAATTTTTGCATGGTTGTTAGAGGCCGTATACTAACATCAGGTACCAAATTTCAACCGGATCGGATGAATTTTGCCCCTCCAAAAGTCTCCGGAGGTCAAATCAGGGGATCGGTTTATATGGGGGCTATATATAATTATGGACCGATATGGACCAATTTTTGCATGGTTGTTAGAGACCGTATACTAAGACCACGTACCAAATTTCAACCGGATCGGATGAATTTTGCTGCTCCGGGAGGCTCCCCAAGCCAAATTTGGGGATCGGTTTATATGGGGGCTATACGTAAACGTGGTCCGATATGGCCCATTTTCAATACCATCCGACCTACATCAATAACAACTACTTGTGCCAAGTTTCAAGTCGATAGCTTGTTTCGTTCGGAAGTTAGCGTGATTTCCACAGACGGACGGACAGCCGGACAGACGGACGGACGGACAGACGGACATGCTTAGATCGACTCAGAATTTCACCACGACCCAGAATATATATATACTTTATGGGGTCTTAGAGCAATATTTCGATGTGTTACAAACGGAATGACAAAGTTAATATACCCCCATCCTATGGTGGAGGGTATAAAAACTTCGTGGAAGTGAGAAAGATGTGAGGGAAAATGCAATTAGCCAGAAAAAAAAAATTTTGGAGTTAGTCTTTTTGAAATTGTTTTTACATCCTGGAAAAGAATAAACTTTTATCACAAAAAGTATATACTTTTCTTCCAAATACACTTCCTTTCAACGAAAAGCAAATGAGAAACGCACTTTGTTTGTCTAAAATTTCGTTTGGGAGGAAAGAATTATTTTTTTTGCGTGTAGGTTAGGTTAGGGGGCACCCCGATGTATCAGGCTCACTTAAACTATTCAGTCCATTGTGATACCACATAGGTGAACTTCTCTCTTATCACTGAATGCTGCCCGATTCCACGTTAAGCTCATTGACAAGGGACCTCCTTTTTATAGTCGAGTCCGAACGGCAGTGAAACCACTTAGAGAAGCTATGAAACCCTCAGAAAAGTCACCAGCATTACTGAGGTGGGATAATCCACCACTGAAAAAATTGTTCATATTCGGCCGAAGCTGGAATCGAACCCACGACCTTGTGTATGCAAGGTGGGCATGCTAAACATTGCACCACGGTGGCTCCCTAATATTGGTTATACATTCATTTCGAATCTTCGCGTCCCATTAAGTACTTCATTTTCATAACCCAATCCTAATCTAAAGTCTAAGACTATTCTAAAGTCCTAAATTAATTCAGATTGGCATCCCTATGCCCTCATATTTGTCTATAATTTCTCAAATGTAAAATATATTTCGTAAATTGGTTAAAATAAAGCAAAGTACATTCTCCTTCGTTTTGTAATGGCAAAATTAAGTAAATAACGAAGGAATTTTAATATTTGTGTTTACGGATTGTGTCTGTGTAAATACATGTGAATGAACGTGTATTTGTTGTTCCCTATGTTTCTATGTAGGCCGAAGTGTGAGTGCATGTCTACGAATTTGTGTTTTTGTAAACTCAACATTGCAAACGTAAGAGTTTCTCTATATAAGGCAATGTGAGTGTGTATATGTGTGTTTACATTGTAATCAGTTTTAAACATGTGTTAACTACACAATACACATATTAAATTCAATAACCAGGACACCATTATGTGGGTCCATTACGACAAGAAGAGATTAAAGAACCTAGTGAAAAAGCTAAAAATTTCAATAATATCTGCACAAAAAAAAAAAAAACTTCTTTTACTTGTACCAACAGCATGTAGAAAAATTATAATGTTGAGGAGCTACCTCAGTTACTTCAAGAATTATATGAGTTTGTTCTGAAATCTAGATGCTTGAATTTTGACAAAATGTTAACATATTTCTAACTGTGAGAAAAAGTACATAAAAGAATCCGAAAACCTTTGTATCAACTATAGTTTTTGTATGAATGTCTAGTACATGGACAAGATATACAGTACACTCAAAGGTTACTTGGATCCAAAGATTTTGACCTTCCTTTAAGGAATTTGGTATTGATTCCGAGCAAAAGATGCCGGTTCGTTAAAATAAGCACATTTTTTGCAACCTATCTGGCTTTAAATCTGGACCTATAAAATTAAAGTTAGGATATAGATCTCATTTATCGAATTCATTCATTCTTTTTTCCGGTATATTAATAAAGCTATTCACGTACAAACAAATGCCAGTTTAAAAATCCAAATAATGATGGATACTTTGAAGTAAAAAATATTTTGGAAGAAATCGGTTCAGATTTAGATATAGCTCCCATATATATCTTTCTCCCGATATGGACCAATACGGTCCCAGAAGTTTTACCCCAAATTTTACTTACATTTTGGGTCTATAGATTTTGTAGAAGTCTATCAAATTCTGTCCAGATCGAGTGATATTTAAATGTATGTATTTGAGACAAACCTTTATATATAGCCCCCAACACATTTGACGAATGTGATATGGTATCGAAAATTTAGCTCTATAAAGTGGTGCAGGGTATAATATAGTCGGCCCCGTCTGACTTTAGACTTTCCTTACTTGTTATAACTCACTTTTTTCATATTTTTAATGGGTAATTTTAACTTTCTTTGTTTTAATTTCTGGGAATCGGTTTATATGGGGGCTATATATAATTATGAACCGATGTGAATGGTTGTGCATGGTTGTTAGAGACCATATACTAACACCATGTACCAAATTTCAGCCGGATCGGATGAAATTTGCTTCTCTTTGAGGCTCCGCAATCCAAATCTGGGGATTGGTTTATATGGGGCCTATATATAATTATCAACCGCTGTGTACCAATTTTTCCAAGGTTGTTAGAGACTATATACCAACACCATGTACCAAATTTCAGCCGGATCGGATGAAATTTGCTTCTCTTAGAAGCTCCGCATGCCAAATGTAGGGGTCCCTTTATATGGGGGCTATACGTAAAAGTGATGCCATATGGCCCATTTGCAATACTATCCGACCTGCATCAATAACAACTACTTGTGCCAAGTTTCACGTCGATAGCTTGTTTTGTTCGGAAGTTAGCGTGATTTCAACAGAAGGACGGACGGATGGGAGGCAGGGATGGAAAATACAATTTTTAAGAAAGTACAAAAAAGGCTTTTTTTTTTGAGCGAAAAAGTACTTTTCACCAAAATCAACAAAAACTCCATTGGAAGATTATTGACAAGAGCTCCCTTAAGCCTAGTACTTAGATCACGTTTTCGCGCGAAAAACTGTTATACTCCATACAAAAAACATTAGCGCGGAATAAATGCGAAATCTTTGTTTTGAGCATTTTCAAACACATATTTATAGAACCCTGGATTTTTCGCACGAAAAAATAGGCAGGCATATTATTTCGCATAAATAAGTTAACATCCCTGGGTTTGAAACCCTATTTACGGAGATAGATGAAGATATTCGATTTTCGCAGAAACGAACTTAGTACTAAGCATTAGACTGAATTTTAAAGAAAATAAAATTTTTAAATATTTTATATATATATATATATATATATATATATATATATATATATATATATATATATATATATATATATATATATATATATATATATATATATATATATATATATATATATATATATATATATATATATATATATATATATATATATATATATATATATATATATATATATATATTATATATATATATATATATATATATATATATATATATATATATATCGTTTTATATCCACCTACAAAGATTACCGTAGCATTGTAATCACGGTCGCTACAGTTAGTAGAATTCTACTGTTTGGTAGAAATTTTATTTCTATAGAAACAAAATTTTGACAATTTTTTTTTTTATAAAAATAACATTTTGACAAAATTTTCGACCGAAATAAAATTTAAAAAAAAAAACTTCTATAGATATACAATTTTGAAAAAAAAACGATAGATATAAAAAGCTGACAAAATTTTCAATAAAAATAAAATTTTGACAAAATCTTCTATAAAATTTGTTTTTTTGACAAAATTTTCAATAAGAATAAAATTTTGACAACATTTTCAATAAAAATAAAATTTTGACAAAAAAAAATTCTATAAAAATAAAATTATGACAAAAAAAAATCTATAAAAATAAAATTATGACAAAATTTTCTATAGAACTAAATGTTGACAAAATTTTCTATAGAAATAAAATCTTGACAAAATTGTCTATAGAAATAAATTTTGAGAAAATTTTCGATAGATATAAAATTTTGAAAAATTTTCTGTAGAAATAAAATTTTGATAAAACTTTCTGAAGAAATATATTTTTGGAAAATAATATTTTTTGGTAATATTTGATAAGATTTTCTGCAAGTGTTGGTAGATTATTTTTGTCTCAAGTTTCGACCGTGACTGTAATGCTTTGCATTATTTTAGTACGCGATCGATAACTTCTAGAAAGTTTTCGTGTGGAAGCGTAATATAGAATCACATGCTTTTTTCTACTACAACATTCTTCAAATTCAATAAATATTGTTCTATGGCGTTTACAAAATCGAGATTTTCTTCCCGCATGAACTTGCCTGTTTTGCAAAATTTGTAAGAGACTATTAGATTTTGTTAAAGACTTTCTCAATATTTTGCCAAAACTATTGTACCATAAATCTGATATCGGCTCAAAAATGTGTACACAAAAGGTACTAAATCATTCGCGGGGGTACCAGGGTGAAAAAGTATTGAAAGTAGTACTATAGTACTGCATTTTCCATCCCTGATGAGAGGACATCCATAGATCGACTCAGAAGTTCTCCACGACCCAGAATATATATCCTTTATGGATTCTGAAAGCAATATTTTGATGTGTTACAAACGGAATGACAATGTTAATATAGCCCCATCCTATGGTGGAGGGTATAAAAATATAAAAATTATATACACCCTCAAAAAAAATCGCTTCTCTAACATATGTTCCAAACATATTTTGCAGGAAGCACATATATTATTGGATACTGCCGTAACATTAATATGTTTGTTTTATGTGAACATATTATATGTTTGGAAGCATTTTGAGCCCAACAATATTATATGCTTGGAAGAAATTTGCCCAAAGAAGATTGTACTCATTCCCTCACATCATTTTCACTTCCACGAAATTTGTTAGTTTCGTGGCACCTTTTTCTGTATTACAAATAATGTTGAAGAAATTATGCAATTTTATAAATTTTTTAAATTTTACCTGGACGGAGAATCGACGCGAGGACCATACAGTTTGTAAGCCCACACACTATCCACTGGGTTACGTAGCTGTTATAGTCACCTGTAGACAATTATCGTTATAAGTTACACTTATGTAGCATAGTTTGAAGGGCCCACGAGCAAATGGAAACATAATATTATTTAACAGAAACATACATTTGTTGGCCACGTGGAGCAGTGGTTAGCATACAAAGGGTCGTGGGTTCAATCCCTGCTCCGACCGAACCAATTTTTGTTTTGTTTTTTTTTTTTAATTTACACATTTATATTTATACTATATTAAATTTTTATAATGAATCTTGGAAATGTGGGTTATTAAAGATTTACAGACAGAAACAGTGCTTTATATAAACGAAATGGACTGAGCTTTTGGATAAAATATTATTTTTTTTTTTATTGCAAAAATAACAATTTTGTAACAAAAAACTGTTTTTGGTATAAAAGTTTGAAATTTTGGAAGGAATTCAAAAACTCTAACAAAAGAAGAACGCTGAGTCGAGTATAGACATACATAAATGTGCCCATAATGTCAAAATGATAAGCAAAACACATGCCCACACATACATAAAATGCTGCTCTCAAGGCGAAAACACATGCTTGGTTCCGAATATCTATTCTCTTTACACCGAATACTCATTCTAATATTCAAATTAAATAATATTTAGACTACAGCATATCAAATTTTTGGCCTTATCATAAAACAGTTTTCCGAAACAACATACACGCGGTTTCACAGAATTGGTCTCTTTTGATTCTCTCGCTGTGTTATGTTGATATCTTTCGTCAACCCTCACGGTTTCCATCTCTATTTCTTTCTCTATACTCTCTCTGTCCCTCTCTGAATAAAATATAACAACATATATATGTTTACTCGAAATTTTGTAAATTTATATATGTTTACATTCACACATATTATTTTTATGGAACATTCAAACCCCAAACATAATATATTCTAACATAATAACATATGTGTCCCAAACATTTAGTGTTAGTGTAGGAACATTGCACTTAAATATATTGTGTTTAAATATTGTACCCGAAACACATTTTGTTTATATCGGAACATATGAAAAACATATTTTTCTAACAGTGTAAAAATGTAAAAATTATCACAAAATTTTTAGATTCACATCTAAAATACTGAATTAGGATCACACCTTAAGAAGCACACTACGACAAGCCCATGTTAAACTCCCCAGCAAAAAAAAAGTGTCGCCAAAAAAGTAGTGAAAATATTCTTTTTGGATCCGGAAGTGGTTCAAAATTGGTGCAGAAGCGATGAATTTAACATATGCTTGTCATAGGACGGATGTCCACCATTTCAACAGCCGTTGCACTGAATATGCATCACTTCTGTAGATGCGATCCGAATTCAGTGTTTTGGATGTGAATTAAAAAATTTTGTGGTATTTTGACAAATAAATAATTTTTAAATTTTTCTATGATTTTTAATGCATTATAACGCTTGTCTGAAAAGTTTGACATCAAATATATTCAAAAATTCGCAATTTTTCTAGAAAGGATTTAGCATTTTTTCGGCAAAATTTAAATAATTTGCACTATTTTATTAAATTTTAATGTGTTTTTAACACATTTGAAACAAAAAATGTTTAATTTCACATTAAAAATATGAAAAAAGGGAGTTATAAATAATTGACTCAAATGAACTTCCTGTGCAGTTAAAATAAAGAACATCTTTTGGGGGACATTTTAGGAAGTGTGCCTTAAGAAGAACTTCCATATTTTTTTGCTGGGTCAGTGCATTTTCTCCACCACTTCCGGATCCAAAAACAACATTTTCACTACTTTTTGGCGATGATTTTTTTCTAAGTAGTTGTCTTGATCTCCGAATATACACTTTAATTGTAAATTCAATAATGTTTAGATTTAAACATATTATATTATTGTGGAAGCTTTAATAGCGTACCAAGCGCATAACAAATTTAATGCAAGCACACGAGGATTGCCTTTTATATTTCGCAATAAGAGAACAACAATAAATAACAGGTTGGCTGATAAGTCCCCGGTCTGACACATAGATGGCATCGCTGGTATTAAATGCATATTATTTTTATATAGTACCAACCGTCAAATGATTCTTGTCAAAATTTGTCGTCTGTAAGTCAATTAGTTTGTGAGATAGAGCGTAATTTGTGAAGCAACTTTTGTTATTATGAAAAAAAGGAATTTTTGATAAAATACTGTTTTCTGAAGGGACAAAATACGGTGGAAGCAAAAACTTGGCTTGATAATGAGTTTCCGGACTCTGCCCCAGGGAAATCAACAATAATTGATTGGTATGCAAAATTCAAGCGTGGTGAAATGAGCACGGAGGACGGTGAACGCAGTGGAAGCCCGAAAGAGGTGGTTACCGACGAAAACATCAAACAAGTATATACAGCACTAAGTTCGGCCGGGCCGAATCTTAAATACCCACAACCATGAACCAAATATTAGGGTTTCCTTTGAAATTTCAGTAGGGTTTGAGGACTTGAGGACACTTCCCGAAGATAAATTTAAAGATTTCAACTATGAGGACTATATCAGATTCTGGATTTATAAGAACCATTTTTGTTTGAGTTTTAGATTTCAATTTATATATATTCATCTTTATTTACCATTTGTTCAGACAATATTTACAGGGTTACGAGATTTTATATAATATATTACAGCGAGTGAGACTTTAATACAAGTTTAGGTTTCTGTTTTATTGGATGTAATGTTCGTAAAGGAAAAATTAGGGAAAAACCTTTATTTGATTTTAAAGTTAGATGTCAAATATAAGTGAAAAAATTCACGTATTGTGCGATTTACTAATTAATAGTAAATTACCCATACGTACGCTTTTCTATTTGCTAATTAATTTTAACAAAAATTATTGAGTTAAGTCTAGACACTCTTTTATCAATGGATAAGAAGAGATTTAAATTTTAGACAGATAGTTATCGGTATATCTCTTAATAAAATAATGTAACCGTTCAAAGCCAGTTTCCATATGTAGAGCATCGGTGGAGTATCTCCAGTGTTTGTTGTGTATTATCTTAAGACATTTGTTCTGGATGACTTGAAGCTTTTTTAAGTTTGTTTTAGCGGCTTTATACCAGATGGGACATCCGTATGTAAGAGATGGTCTAATTATACTTGTAAATATAAGATTTTTGTTCTTAATATTAAGTTTTGAGTTTTTATTTATTAAGGCCCACAAGCATCTTATTGTCTTCATAGTTTTTGCGCAAGTTTCGTCTATATGTTGCTTAAATGTAAGTTTTTTATCTAGGGTAACGCCCAGATATTTCACATAATTTGCGATTGGAACTGTCTCATTTCCATAATTTAAATGTCGGGTTGGTTCTCGTTTTGGAGAATTATTATACGGAAAAATGATTGCTTGTGTTTTAATAGGGTTAATTTTGATTTTCCATTTGTAGAAAAATTTGCTACACGCCTTGAGACCCTTTTCCATCTTCTTAAGCAGGGCTTTTGTGAGTTTACTGCTAGTTATTAGCGCTGTGTCATCTGCATAGTAGGCTGTGGTAAGGTAATTCGGAGCAGAAAAATCTGATGTGTAAACAGAGTATAAAAGAGGTGACAGTATGGATCCTTGAGGTAACCCAGATGTTATTTTTCTATGAGTTGAAAGTGTGTTATTAACCGATACAACAAATGTTCTATTTTCAAGAAAATTTGCTATAAGACGACATAAGTAATTAGGTACTCCAGATTTTATTAGTTTATAAACAAGTCCATTATGCCAGACCGTGTCGAAGGCTTTCTCAATATCAAGTAATATAAGACCAGTTGACAGCTTTTTACGTTTATTTGAAACTATAATGTTTTTTATCCGGTTTACTTGGTGTATTGAACTGTGACCCTTCTTAAATCCAAATTGCTCATTTGCAATTAAATTATGATTGGTAAATCATTTAATCGGTTATGAATGATTTTTTCAAATAATTTCCCAATATTTGATAAGAGGCTTATAGGTCTATAACTCTTGGGGTCCTTCTTTGGTTTCGTAGGTTTTGGTATTGGTATTACTTTTGCTTGTTTAAAATGTTTTGGAAAATAATTTAAGTTAAAGCAACTATTGAATATCTTAACCAATATGTGTAATCCCCTTGGTGGAAGATGTTTTATTAATAAATTAGATATATCATCTAGACCAGGAGATTTTGAGGATTTGAGGTGTTTGACTATGTTGCAGACTTCTTCAAAAGATGTTTCAACAACATCATCAGAACTATTTGACTCGTTTAGGAAAATCTTCACATCACGATTGACTTTTCTATCAAAAGAGTGTTTGTAATCAGATGTTAAGTTATTAGATTCTGCGAATGTTTCCGCAAGTATCTCTGCTTTATCCTCGTCAGAACTGATTGTCTGATTGTCTGTAGAAAAGTTTGGTACACTCTTATTGGATTTGCCTCTTAGATTTCTACTCATTTTCCAAAAAGATTTGTCTCCTGGGGTTAACTTTGAGAGCATATTGTTCCATTTTCTGTTCCTTTCGATATTAATTCTCTCCGTTATTATTTGAGAAAGTTGTTTTACGCATTGGTTGTATAAATTTGTCTCAGAGTAATTAGAAGAGCGTTGAGCTTTTCTTTTCAAGCATCGTCTGGTGCGTATCAGATTAATAATATTTTGTGGTAAAATGTAATTATTAGTTAGCGACACTTTAGGTGTAGTAAGATCTCTTGCTTTGAGGATGAGATTTGTTAGTTTGGATATCTCAGCGTCAATGGATTGTTTGGTGTTATAAATCGTGGATCTCATAGATATTCTGTCATCAATGAGGTTTTTATATGCTTCCCAATTTGTGCATTTGAAGTTAAAATGTCCTAGATCCATAAAATTCGTTGAAGCTTGTTTGACCCTGCAAATTAGTGGCCGATGTGTTTGAGTTTTAGAGGAATCATTAAAATCTCTTGTAAGTGTGCAAGACAATTATAAAATAACGTCTTGATTTGAAATCTTAAATCTGTAGAAGTAAAATCTGGAAATTTTACATTGAGTTTCAAGCAATTTTCATGATCAGTGCGCCTTCTACACCCTCAAGAAGTGAAGTCGGTCTATATGGCAAATTAGATAAAAACTACGGTTTCTAGAAACCCAAGGAGTTAAATCGGGAGATCGGTCTATATGGGGGCTATACCAAAACATGGACCGATACTCACCATTTTCGGCACACCTCTTTATGGTCCTAAAATATCTCTAGATTTCCAATTTCAGACAAATTGGATAAAAACTACGGTTTCTATAAGCCCAAGACCCCAAATCGGGAGGTCGTTTTATATGGGGACCATACCAAAACATAGACCGATACTCACCATTTTCGGCACACCTCTTTATGGTCCTAAACTACCTCCAGATTTCCAATTTCAGACAAATTGGATAAAAACTACGGTTTCTATAAGCCCAAGACCCCAAATCGGGAGGTCGTTTTATATGGGGACCATACCAAAACATGGACCGATACTCACAATTTTTGGCACACGTATTTGTGGTCATACAATATCTCTAGATTTCCAATTTCAGGTAAATTGAATAAAAACTGCGATTTCTATAATCCCATGAAGTAAAATCGGGAGATCGGTCTATATGGGGGCTATACCAAAACATGGACCGATACTCACTGTTTTTGGCACACGTATTTGTGGTCCTACAATACCTCTAGGTTTCCAATTTTAGGTAAATTGAATAAAAACTGCGGTTTCTATAAGCCCAAGAAATAAAATCGGGAGATCGGTCTATATGGGGGCTATACCAAAACATGGACCGATACTCACCATTTTTGGCACACCTCTTTATGGTCACACCTCTTTTTGGTTATTTCAAATTTCAGGCAAATTGGGTAAAAACTATGATTTCTACAAGCCCAAGACCCCAAATCGGGAGGTCGGTTTATATGGGGACTATATAAAAACCTGGACCGATATAGCCCATCTTCGAACTTGACCTGCCTGCAGACAAAAGACGAGTTTGTGCAAAATTTCAGCACGATTGCTTCATTATTGAAGACTGTAGCGTGATTACAACAGACAGACAGACAGACGGACCGACGGACATCGTTATATCGTCTTAGAATTTCTCCCTGATCAAGAATATATATATACTTTATTTAGTCAGAAATCGATATTTCGATGTGTTACAAACGGAATGACAAACTTATTATACCCCCGTCACCATTCTATGGTGGTGGGTATAAAAAATCCACAATATGATTTTGAATGACCGTAAAATGAAGTTGATCGATATAGCAGAGGCCTTAAGAATATCAAAGGAAAGTGCTGGTCATACCATTCATCAATATTTGGATATGCGGAAGGTCTGTGCAAAATGGGTGCCGCGCGAGCTCACATTTAACCAAAAACAACAACGTGTTGATGATTCTGAGCGGTGTTTGCAGCTGTTAACTCGTAATACACCCGAGTTTTTCGATATGTGACAATGGATGAAATATGGCTCCATCACTACACTCCTAAGTCCAATCGACAGTTGGCTGAGTGGACAGCGAACGGTGAACCGTCTCCGAAGCGTGGAAAGACTCAAAAGTCCGCTGGCAAAGTAATGGCCTCTGTTTTTTGGGATGCGCATGGAATATTTTTTATCGATTATCTTGAGAAGGGTAAAACCATCAACAGTGACTATTATATGGTGTTATTGGAGCGTTTGAAGGTCGAAATCGCGGCAAAACGGCCCCATATGAAGAAGAAAAAAATGTTGTTCCACCAAGACAACGCACCGTACCACAAGTCATTAAGAACCATGGCAAAAATTCATGAATTGTGCTTCGAATTGCTTCCCCACCCACCGTATTCTCCAGATATGGTCCTCAGCGACTTTTTATACCCTCCATCATAGGATGGGGGTTATTAACTTTGTCATTCCGTTTGTAACACATCGAAATATTGCTTTAAGACCCCATAAAGTATATATATATTCTGGGTCGTGGTGAAATTCTGAGTCGATCTACGCATGTCCGTCCGACTGTTGAAATCACGCTAACTTCCGAACGAAACAAGCTATCGACTTGAAACTTGGCACAAATAGTTGTTATCGATGTAGGTCGGATGGTACTGAAAATGGACCATATCGGTCCACTTTTACGTATAGCCCCCATATAAAGGGACCCTCAGATTTGGCTTGTGGAGCCTCTAACCGAAGCATATTTCATCCGATCCGGCTGAAATTTGGTACATGGTGTTGGTATATGGTCTCTAACAATCATGCAAAAATTGGTCCACATAGGTCCATAATTATATATAGCCCCCATATAAACCGATCCCCAGATTTGGCTTGCGGAGCCTCTAAGAGAAGCAAATTTCATCCGATCCGGCTGAAATTTGGTACATGGTATTGGTATATTGTCTCTAGCAACCGTGCAAAAATTGGTCCATATCGGTCCATAATTATATATAGCCCCCATATAAAACGTTCTCCCGATGTGACCTCCGGAGCCTCTTGGAGGAGCAAAATTCATCCGATCCGGTTCAAATTAGGAACGTGGTGTTAGTATATGGTCGCTAACAACCATACCAAAATTGGTCCAATCACACAAAAATTGGTCCATATCGGTTCATAATCATGTTTGCCACTAGAGCCAAAAATAATCTACCAAAATTTTATTTCTATAGAAAATTTTATCAAAATTTTATTTCTATAGAAAATTTTGTCAAAATTTTATTTCTATAGAAAATTTTGTCAAAATTTTATTTCTAGAGAAAATTTTGTTAAAATTTTATTCGGTTCATAATAAAATTTTCGCCATTGTCAAAATTTTATTTCTATAGAAAATTTTGTGAAAATTTTATTCGGTTCATAATCATGGTTGCCACTCGAGCCAAAAATAATCTACCAAGATTTTATTTCTATAGAAAATTGTGTCAAAAGTTGATTTCTATAGAAAATTTTGTTAAAATTTTATTTCTGTAGACATTTTTGTCAAAATGTTCTTTCTATAGAAAATTTTGTGAAAATTTTTATTTCTATAGAAAATTTTGTGAAAATTTTATTTCTATAGAAAATTTTGTTAAAATTTTATTTCTGTAGAAAATTTTGTCAAAATTTTGTGTCTACTTTGTCAGACTGAATTATATACGTATTGGATCGATCTTTTTTGATTTAATATGTACCAGGTATGGACTTACATACAATTTAGAAGATGGTATTAGGAGGTTTTAAGACACCTTGCCATCGGCAAGCGTTACCGCAACTTAAGTAATTCGATTGTGGGTGGCAGCGTTTAGAAGAAGTTTCTACGCAATCCATGATGGAGGGTACATAAGCTTCGGTCTGGCCGAACTTACGGCCGTATATACTTGTTCTTGTTCTCAGACCTCAAAAGGATGATCGCAGGGAAAAAATTTGGCTGCAATGAAGAGGTGATCGCCGAAACTGAGGCCTATTTTGAGGCAAAATCGAAGGAGTACTACCAAAAAATTGAAAGGTCGTTATAATCGTTTTATCGCTCTTGAAGGGAACTATGTTGAATAATAAAAACTCATTTTGACAAAAAAATGTGTTTTTCTTTGTTAGACCGGGGACTTATCAGCCAACCTGTTATTAATAATCGAAAATCGCTTTATTGTTTCTCAAATTATTCCCCATTAAGATCTATACACTTTGGCATCCGTTTGAACCAATTGTCGAAACACTTTTGTCACTCCGATTGAGATATCTTCAAGACATACACGCTTCTTCAGATGTCGAAAAACGTTGACCCCTTATTTAATTTTTTTTTTTTTTGTAATAAAATTAAGTCATTCGGCGACAAGACAGGATTATACGGCGGATGACCCATCAAATCGATGTTCTGAGTGCTCAAAAATGCAGTTGTTTCAGCAGATGTGTGAGAGCTCACATTCTCTTACTGAACAGTGATCGGTCTTCGGCTTGGATTTGGCTCATCTTAAAACTCCTATGTAATCGACTGCTGCTTACATTCGAGATTATACGATTTATCCATGACATATTCTTCACATGTTACGATATCACAGACATGTTTCGAAGCACCGGGTGTTTTCGTAGCATTTCTTGCGACTAATCGACCCTAGATTTGTTTGAGTGATCGACAGTTTGTATTGAATTCAATGGGAAGAATTTTTTTGAATAGACAAAGGTTCATGCAATATTGAATGTATGATGGTCCCACTAATGCCGAAGGTTGTCTCAATCTCACGATGAGTCACATGACGATCTTGGAATATCAGTTGACGCTGAAGATCAATGGCTTCCGAACCAACAACTGATGGACGACCTCCACGAAATTCATCTTGGCATGAACTACGTCCTCGGTAGAATTCACCATACCTTTGATAAACACTGGCCCTTGACAGAGCTTCATCGCCGATACACCGTTGTTGAGTTAATCCACCGAAAGTGTAAAAATATAATAAAGGGTGATACGGTCAAAATTTGGTCAAGGGAAAACGGGTGTAAATCGGTGAAATCGTTTATTTAAAAAATCTAATTAAATTTCTTTTTTAAGTTCAATTAGTATAAAATTCAGGAAAAATATTCAGTTAGGCTTTCGCTTTTCCAAATCCGAATTTCCGGGCCTCACGCTTGACACCTGCCATCAGATTTTGTACAGCCACCTTCTTCGTCGCAGAAAGCCAGTTTGACTTGAAATGCTGCTCGTCCTTAGCAGTTTTTTTGGTCTTCTTTAGGTTCCGCTTGGCAATAGCCCAGTATTTCTCAATTGGGCGGAGCTCTGGCGTGTTGGGAGGGTTCTTGTCCTTGGGAATCACCTGCACGTTGTTGGCGGCGTACCACTCCATGGCCTTTTTACCGTAATGGCAAGATGCCAAATCCGGCCAAAACAGTACGGAACAACCGTGTTTCTTCAGGAAAGGCAGCAGACGTTTATTCAAACACTCTTTCACGTAAATTTCTTGGTTGACAGTCCCGGAAGCTATGAAAATGCTGCTTTTCAAGCCACAGGTACAGATGGCTTGCCAAACCAGATATTTCTTTGCGAACTTTCACAGTTTTATGTGCTTGAAAATATCTGCTACCTTTCCCCTTCCTTTTGCCGTATAAAACTCCTGTCCCGGAAGCTGCTTGTAGTCGGCTTTGACGTAGGTTTCGTCGTCCATTACCACGCAGTCAAACTTAGTCAGCATCGTCGTGTACAGCCTCCGGGATCGCGCTTTGGCCGTCGTATTTTGTTTATCATCGCGATTTGGAGTCACTACCTTCTTGTAAGTCGATAGTCCGGCTCGTTTTTTGGCTCGATGCACGGTTGTAGACGATACACCCAGCTTATTTGCGGCATCTCGGAGAGAGAGGTTAGGGTTTCGCTTGAAACTACCGGCAACTGTCTTTTTCGTCTCAGCGGCTTCCGGTTTTCGATTTCCCCCCGATCCAGACTTCCTGGCTGTCGACAAACGTTCCCCAAACACTTTAATTACATTTGTAACGGTTGATTTGGCAACTTTTAGCGATTTTGCCAGCTTTGCGTGCGAGTAGCTCGGATTTTCGCGATGCGCGAGCAAAATTTTGATACGCTGCTCTTCTTGCTTGGACGGCATTTTGACAACTGAAGAGTGAATTCCAAAATCAAAACAGGAGCAACATTCTACACACAAACACCTTCAAAATGAGGGGTGTTCAGGTTTTTTAAATGCAAAATCGAAAGAAATACGTCAAGTTTATATTGACCAAATTTTGACCGTATCACCCTTTAGCACGAAAATGTTCCCGAGTTGAATCTTTCAAAACCTTCCGCATAAGTATAACCTCAAAAATTTCAAGCTTTACGTTAGAGGTGAACTATAGATGGTTGCAGCTCTTATTTTCCTTTTTCAACCAAAAGACATTTCACCATTGTGACCCTCTCTATTATACACACTTTTACACTTCGTACACAGTATGCGATTTTGTGTGCGTGTGTGTGGGAATAAATGAATGCTATTGTGAATGTAAATTTATCTTTATGCGTTCGAGAATATGTGTGTGTATGTGTGTATTGACAAATCTAACAAGCGAAAGACTGAAAGACAGACGAACAGGTTTTTAGCCAGGTATACTGGTATGCCTCCCAGTCATATTTACATAGATAGATGGCTACGAGTATGACTACTATCTATTTAGCATTAGAAGCATGCTTTATTTGGTATTTGTATTATAAATGAACGCTACAGAAATTCACACAAAAATTATTATGCAAAGTAATTATGTAAATGGCATATTAACAAGGATACAATGGCAGATATGTCATTGAATGTATAATGCACAAAATACGCGCATGTGTATGTGTGTGCGTGTGGGTGTGTTTGAGCGTGTCATTGTGCAAATACATACAATGTATTCATATATATTTGTATTCAAAGTCACCACATCGCCTTCAATCCTTTTGTGTAAAAAGAAATCAAATATATTTCACAGACGATTTCATAGAATTTTTGCTGAGCAAATATGAAAAACGTCAAGTGCAAATACTTAATCGTGATGGTGTTGATATTCTTTTATGATTTAGAATTTATTGTTGGCATTAGGATAGCCTTGGCTATATAATGGTATGTGTATAATACAATATTATTATTATTATTATTATTGGTGCAAATATTTAATTGCAAAACAAATATATACACTGTCGAAACTTGGATCAGTCTGAATTTTATGTATCCTTCAACAATCAACAACAATTGATTGGTATGCAAAATTCAAGCGTGGTGAAATGATCACGGAGGATGGTGAACGCAGTGGACGCCCGAAAGAGGTGGTTACCGATGAAAACATCAAACAAATCCACAAAATGATTTTGAATGACCGTAAAATGAAGTTGATCGAGATAGCAGAGGCCTTAAAGATATCAAAGGAACGTGTTGGTCATATCATTCATCAATATTTGGATATGCGGAAGCTCTGTGCAAAATGGGTGCCGCGCGAGCTCACATTTGACCCAAAACAACAACGTGTTGATGATTCTGAGCGGTGTTTGCAGCTGTTAACTTGTAATACACCCGAGTTTATCCGTCGATATGTGACAATGGATGAAACATGGCTCCATCACTACACTCCTGAGTCCAATCGATAGTCGGCTGAGTGGACAGCGACCGGTGAACCGTCTTCAAGCGTGGAAAGACTCAAAAGTCCACTGGCAAAGTAATGGCCTTTGTTTTTTTGGGATGCGCATGGAATAACTCTTATCGATTATCTTGAGAGGGGAAAAACCATCAACGATGGCAATTATATGGCGTTATTGGAGCGTTTGAACGTCGAAATCGCGGCAAAACGGCCGCATATGAAAAAGAAAAAAGTCTTGTTCCACCAAGACAACGCACCTTGCCACAAGCCATTGAGAACGATGGCAAAAATTTATGAATTGGATTTTGAATTGCTTCCCCACCCACCGTATTCTCCAGATCTGGCCCCAGCGACTTTCTCTTGTTCTCAGACCTCAAAAAAATGCTCGCTTGGCTGCAATGAAGAGGTGATCGCCGAAACTGAGGCCTATTTTGAGGCAAAACCGAAGGAGTACTACCAAAATGGTATCAACAAATTGGAAGGTCGTTGTAAACGTTGTATCGCTCTTGAAGGGAACTATGTTGAATAATTTTGACAAAAAAATGTGTTTTTCTTTGTTAGACCGGGAACTTATCGGCCAACCTGTTATATGGTATCCAACAACCATGCAGGAATTTGTTCATATCAGTCCATAATTATATATAGCGCCCATATAAACCGATCCCCAGATTTGACCTCCGGTGCCTTTTGGAGAAGCAAAATTCATCCGATCTGGTTGAAATTTGGAACGTGGTGGTAGTATGTGATATTTAACAACCATGCCAAAAATGGTCCATATCAGTCCCTAATCATATATAGCCCCCATATAAACCGATCCCCAGATTTGGTTTTACAGTCTCTTGGATGAACAAATTTCGTCCGAGTCAGTTGAAATTTGGTACATTGTGCTAGTACATGGCCGTTAACAACCATGCCTAACTAGATCCATATCGGTCTATAGTTATATTGCCCTCAGGTAAATCGATCCCCAATCACACAAAAATTGGTCCATATCTAGTTCATAATTCTCATTTTGAAGGTGTGTGTGTAGAATGTTGGTCCTATTTTGATTTTGGAATTCACTCTTCAGTTGTCAAAATGCCGTCCAAGCAAGAAGAGCAGCGTATCAAAATTTTCTCGCGCATCGCGAAAATCCGAGCTATTCGCACGTAAAGCTGGCAAAATCGCTAAAAGTTGCCAAATCAACCGTTACAAATGTAATTAAAGTGTTTGGTGAACGTTTGTCGACAGCCAGGAAGTCTGGATCGGGGGGAAATCGAAAACCGGAAGCCGCTGAGACGACAAAGAGAGTTGCCGGTAGTTTCAAGCGAAACCCTAACCTCTCTCTCCGAGATGCCGCAAATAAGCTCGGCGTATCGTCTACAACCGTGCATCGAGCCAAAAAACGAGCCGGACTATCGACTTACAAGAAGGTAGTGACTCCAAATCGCGATGATAAACAAAATACGACGGCCGAAGCGCGATCCCGGAGGCTGTACACGACGATGCTGACGAAGTTTGACTGCGTGGTAATGGACGACGAAACCTACGTCAAAGCCGACTACAAGCAGCTTCCGGGACAGGAGTTTTATACGGCAAAAAAGGGGAAAGGTAGCAGATATTTTCAAGCACATAAAACTGTCAAAGTTCGCAAAGAAATATCTGGTTTGGCAAAATCTGATGGCAGGTGTCAAGCGTGAGGCCCGGCAATTCGGATTTGGAAAAGCGAAAGCCTAACTGAATATTTTTCCTGAATTTTATACTAATTGAACTTGAAAAAGAAATTTAATTTGATTTTTTAAATAAACGATTTCACCGATTTACACGCGTTTTCCCTTGACCAAATTTTGACCGTATCACCCTTTATATAGCCCCTATATAAGCGATCCCCATACAAGGCCGTATTCAGGGGGGGTGAGGGGGATCAAACCCCCCCCCCCCCGAAATGAATGAATATTTTTATATAAATAAATATATATTTTTAGCTGCATAGAAATATCTTATCGAAGATGTTGAAGAAAAGGAGGAGATTTTATTTTGAAAAACGCTTACCTATAAAACTTGCACAAATCATAGAATACTAGTTGAAAAGCCCGTCAAACGGCGGAAAATACATTTCTGCTTTTTATGTGTGTTTGTTGTTCTTTTTGTGAACATGACTTGCTACAACAACGAAACAGCCAAACACACATGTGTAAATGAAATGGCGCAAAACCTGCGAAAAGAACCTGCATAATTCAGCGATGGAAGCAATAAAGAGATATTTCCAAACGTGCATATTCTTTTAAAAATTTTCTCACTTTGCCAGTTACTCAGGGATGGAAAATACAATTTTTCAGAAAGTACAAAAAAGGTATTTTTTGAGCGGAAAGGTACTTTTTACTAAATTTCAAAAAAAATTCAATGAAAGATTATTGTCAAGAGACTGAATTTTAAAGAAAATAAAATTTTGACAAAATTTTCTATATAAATAAAGTTTTGCAAAAGTTTTCTATAAAAATAAAAGTTTGCAAAAAAATTCTACAGAAAAAAATTTAGCAACATTTTTTCTATAGAAATAAAGTTTTGCAAAAATTTCCTATAGAAATAAAATTTTTACAAAATTTTCAATTGAAATAAAATTTTGACAAAATTTTCTATAAAAATAAAATTTTGCAAAAATTCTATATAGAAATAAAATTTTGACATTTTCTACCGAAATAAAAAATCGATAAAATAGAATCGCATTCTTTTTTCGACTAAAACATTCTTGAAGTTCAATAAAATCCTGTTTTTGACTATATCTTTTACAAAATCGAGGTTTTCTTCCCACATGAACATGTCTGTTTTGCCATATTTGTAAATGAATATTAGCAAATAAGGTTGATAAAGACTTTCTCAAAATATTAAAATATTTTGTCAAAGCTATTGTACCATAAATCTGATATCGACTCAAAAATGTATACACAAAAGGTACTAAATCATTCGCGGGGGTACAACGGTACTGACCGGGGTAAAAAAGTTTTGAAAAAAGTACTATAGTACTGCATTTTCCATCCCTGCAGTTACTACGTGCTCATCCGAACGTTCATTTTCAACAATGAAGAGATTGAAGACGTATCTTAGAAATTCAACGAGTAGACTCAAAGGATTGGCATTAATGTCGGTTCATCGCCGAATAAATGTGCCGACTGAAGAAGTCATTGATTTATTTGCTGCCCAAAAAGCCCGTCGGCTCAATTTAATATTATAACAAGTATACACAGCAGTAAATTCGGCCGGGCCGAATTTTAAATACCCACCACCATGAATCATGTATAATAGTTTACTATGAAAACTCTTCGTCGTAGTGGGTTACTTGATAATATATAGAATTGTAGAGGGTTTGATGACAAATCTTCTCCAAACGAGCCAGCTCCCGAAGACAAACTTTAAGGATTCTACCTATGAAGACCAGATAAGATTCTGGATTTATGAGAACCAATTTTGTTTGAGTTTTAGAGAAAATATAAACATATCGTGTATATGTTGAAATTACGCCTTGATTTAAAAGCGTAAATCTGTAGATTTTTCCGCATTTTTTTAAATATGATGAGTAAAATCTGGAACTTTTACTTTCAGTTTGAAACAATTTTCATGATCAGTGCGCCTGCTATACCCTGAAAGAAGTGTTTTCTTTTCTGAGAAACGTTATTTTAGACAAGCAAAGTTTTCTTTTGACACAAATTTTAGAGATAATCGTTGAATAAACGAAAACACTTTATAAGAAAAAGAAATTTCGTTTGTCTAAAATTTTATTATAGATTACTAATTTCCAGCAAATCGGATAAAAACTACGGATTCTAGAAGCCCAAGAAATAAAGCCAAACATGGACCGATAGGCACCATTTGCTACTTACATATTTGTGATCTTAAAATACCTCCAGATTTTCAATTTCAAACAAATCGGCCAGAAAATATAGAAGTAAAAATCGAGAGATCAGTCTATATGGGGGTTATACCAAAAAATGGACCGATATACCTCAATTTCGGCACTCTTATTTGTGGTCTAAAATACCTCTAGATTTCGAATTTCAGGCAAATCATGTAATAAATACAGTTTATTGTAGCTCAAGAATTTCAGGCAATGCGGATGGTAAATATAGTTTCTAGAAGCCCAAGAAGCAAAATGGGAGATCGGTCTATATGGGGGCTATATCAAAAAATGGACCGATGGGCACCATTTACGGCACACCTTTTTATGGTCCCAAAAGAACTCTAGATTTTCAATTTCAAGAAAATCGGATAGAAAATATAGTTTCTAGAAGCCCAAGAAGCAAAATCGGGAAATCAGTCTCTATGGGGTCTATATCAAAACATGGACCGATGAACAACATTTTCGGCACACCTTTTTATGGTCCTCAAATACCTCTAGATTTCCAATATCAGGCTAATCGGATGATAAATATAGTTTCTAGAAGCCCTAAAAGCAAAATCGGGATATCGGTCTATATGAGGGCTATACCAAAGCATGGACCGATGAGCACCATTTTTGGCACACCTTTTTATGGTCCTCAAATACCTCTATATTTCCAATTTCAGGCAAATTGGCCCAAGACTCCAAATCGGGAGGTTGGTTTATATGGGGGCTATATCAAAACATGGACCGATGCGGACCATTGTCGACACACCTCTTTATGGTCCCAAAATACCTTTAGATTTTCAATTTCATACAAATCGGATAGAAAATATTATTTCTAGACGCGTAAGAAGCAAAATCGGGAGATCGGTCTATATGGGGGCTATATCAAAACATGGACCGATACGAACGATTTTCGACACACCTCCTTATGGTCCTAAAATGCCTCTAGATTTCTAATTTCAGGCAAATCTGATAAAAACTAAGGTTTTTATAGGCCCAAGACCCCAAATCGGGAGGTCGGTTTATATGGGGACTATATCAAAACTTGGACCGATATAGCCCATCTTCGAACTTGACCTGACTGCAAACAAAAAACTAATTTGTGCGAAATTTCGGGACGATAGCGCCATTATTGAAGGCTGTAGCGTGATTACAACAGACAGACAGACAGACAGACAGACGGACATGCTTATATCGTCTTAGAATTTCTCCCTGATCAAGAATATATATACTTTATATAGTCGGAAATCGATATTTCGATGTGTTACAAACGGAATGACAAACTTATTATATCCCCGTCACCATTTTATGGTGGTGGGTATAAAAATATTGTATACATACCTATGCATAAATAAAATTTTCTACACATGAGATAGCGCAATTATTGAAGGCTGTAGCGTGATTACAACAGACAGACAGACAGACAGACAGACAGACAGACAGACGGACATGCTTATATCGTCTTAGAATTTCTCCCTGATCAAGAATATATATACTTTATATAGTCGGAAATCGATATTTCGATGTGTTACAAACGGAATGACAAACTTATTATATCCCCGTCACCATTTTATGGTGGTGGGTATAAAAATATTGTATACATACCTATGCATAAATAAAATTTTCTACACATGAGATTATATGAATATTTTTTTTTTCAGGTTGAACCAGCCCCACCCCCCCCCCCCCCCCCCCCCGAATTAAAATCCTGGCTACGGCCTTGTCCCCATATTTCAATTCTGGCTATCTACGTACCGTGCAAAAGTCCATATCGATTCGTAATTATTTGTAGACTTACCTTTACATAACTTTTTTGTCTAATATATACCACGGGATTTAGAAAACGATGTTAAGAAGTTTTACGATATCACAACCCAAGTAATTCGATTGTGGATGAGAGTCTTTCGTAAAAGTTTCTACGCAATCCATGGTGGAGGGTACATAGGATTCGGCCTGGCCGAACTTATGGCCGTATATACTTGTTAGTTTTTTAAATTTCTTCATCCAAATGAACTTCCAAGGCACAACTTCTAAAGCAATGTAAAGGATCCGTTTTAATGAACCGTTCAGTTGAACCAGTTCATTCGCGAACTATCCAACTTTACCACAATGCAACATTTTCACCCCAGCCATTTTCGTCAAATTAACGTGGTGGCCTGATTCGATTTTGTGCCACGTCCAGAACAACACTTCCACCACAATGTTTTCATTGCTTTAAGGCTATATTTTTTTTTTGCTGTGATACTCCAATAATTTTGTACTTAGGTCAATGCTTTAAATTCTTTCACCACTTTTGTGTACGTTGTGTGTGTGGTTAAAGATTTTCTTAATTTATGACCTCAAGCTGAATTTGTAACATCATAAAATCGCAAATTCCATAAAACGAACACAATCCTCACTTACACACATGAAAGTGAGCAAATGTTATTGTACGTTCACACTAGGCAAATATTTTATAGGAATCAAGAAACAATTCGTTATCACAGCAAAACCACAAGACATGGTATTTATCTCATATTGAATATATATAGTCACAAGAGCAATATCAAATTTCAAAATCGGCATCGAGATATTTCGAAAATGGTTTTGGCATAAATGTTTTACACTCATTTTGTGAGAAATATTTGGCTAGTGTGACTATACCCTTAGTATTTCGAATGCTTAACTGACCATGCTTATGTTCAAATTGTGCCAACGTCAATGCATTTGATCTACAGGATGTAACCAAGTGACCCACACCGCTTCAATGAACACAGATGTAATGTTTGAGTTAATTGAAGCAGAAATTCTATAGATAAGATTTTTATTCATTAAAGTGTAAACTTTCATTATACATAGATATAGATTAGGTGGTTCAATGGAAATATACATATGTGAGTGTGTGTGAGTGGGCATGACCAGCAACAGAACATACATATATGCGAGAGTTCATCAATTATCTATTTGAAATGAAAAGTTAATCCGAGAAGCTCAATGAGTAAACCATAAAATAATCGTCACTCATCCAACCACGACTGTATAAACTCCAATTCATGGCTTTTTAATATAGAAGTTCTCTATATATTTGAATGATTAAATTTACAAATACAAATACTATGTACAAATGTATGTAAGTAAGTAAATGCGTTATAAAGGGTGATTTGTTAAGAGCTTGATAACTTTTTAAAAAAAAAAAACGCATAAAATTTGGAAAATCTCATCGGTTCTTTATTTGAAACGTTAGATTGGTCCATGACATTTACTTTTTGAAGATAATTTCATTTAAATGTTGACCGCGGCTGCGTCTTAGGTGGTCCATTCGGAAAGTCCAATTTTGGGCAACTTTTTCGAGCATTTCGGCCGGAATAGCCCGAATTTCTTCGGAAATGTTGTCTTCCAAAGCTGGAATAGTTGCTGGCTTATTTCTGTAGACTTTAGACTTGACGTAGCCCCACAAAAAATAGTCTAAAGGCGTCAAATCGCATGATCTTGGTGGCCAACTTACCGGTCCATTTCTTGAGATGAATTGTTCTCCGAAGTTTTCCCTCAAAATGGCCATAGAATCGCGAGCTGTGTGGCATGTAGCGCCATCTTGTTGAAACCACATGTCAACCAAGTTCAGTTCTTCCATTTTTGGCAACAAAAAGTTTGTTAGCATCGAACGATAGCGATCGCCATTCACCGTAACGTTGCGTCCAACAGCATCTTTGAAAAAATACGGTCCAATGATTCCACCAGCGTACAAACCACACCAAACAGTGCATTTTTCGGGATGCATGGGCAGTTCTTGAACGGCTTCTGGTTGCTCTTCACTCCAAATGCGGCAATTTTGCTTATTTACGTAGCCATTCAACCAGAAATGAGCCTCATTGCTGAACAAAATTTGTCGATAAAAAAGCGGATTTTCTGCCACTGATTTTGGTAATAAAATTCAATGATTTGCAAGCGTTGCTCGTTAGTAAGTCTATTCATGATGAAATGTCAAAGCATACTGAACATCTTTCTCTTTGACACCATGTCTGAAATCCCACGTGATCTGTCAAATACTAATGCATGAAAATCCTAACCTCAAAAGAATCACCCTTTACAAAATGATGTCGAATTACGAACAATGATCTAAAATTGAATACACACCATAACTTTATGGCATATGTCAATGCTCAATACATTAAAGAGTTAATGTCCTTTTAATTTGAAAATTGTATTGACTCACTGGGATTACATGTTATTGCAATCAATTCGGCTTACATTCAATTACAGGCATAATTAGTGCCTAATGTAGAAAGGTGGTTTATTTTATGTACTCCTGAATGGGTGTATGGCGGTATGATACAATTTGCGATCATCTTATACTGGTAGAAAAGATTCGTAAATTTGGAAGCCAACGTGGTGCAATGGTTAGCATGCCCGCCTTGCATATACAGGGTCGTGCGTTCGAATCCAGTTTCGACCAAACATCAAAAAGTTTTTCAAGGAAGATTATCCCACTTCACATTTCTGAGTGTTTCAAAGCTACTCTAAGTGGCGAACGGCATTCCACTGAAATGTGCAATGCCGTTCGGATTCGTCTGTACACTGAAAAAAATATTGTCGTGAGGCCAAAGATTTCATGTCCTTAAAATACGAATGCAAATTTTGCTTAGCATAGAAGACACATTTCTCTAATATAAAGTTTTTTTCCTTGTCCAAAAGTCGACAAACTTCTCAATGAAGTCGTACTGTCCTTATAATTAAGTAATTTGACTGATGATATACCATAACACCAAAGAAAATTTTTTTGGGAAAGGTTGTAACGGAACGAAATACATTTTTATATTGTATTCTTCCTTACATATATTTATTCATTATGCCTCGTATTGTTTATTGTGTGGCCACCATACATACACCCACTGGCCTACTCTCTACATACCCACTGTCGTTCTATTCAGTATGTGTGGGTATGAAGTCAATGACACATAGGGCAATCTGACTTTGAGAAACATTTATTTTTGCTTGGTATGAGCATAATTCTCATCTACGTTGTGGCTGTAGGAGAATATAAACTGGGTTTTTTTTGGACAACGAGCAAGAGTCCCGACAGCCGAAGGGTATTGAACACGACGAGTGGCATGACCGCAGTCAGTTCACACTAAGCGACAGGATCTCTACCACCGCACTAAGTGTTTCGACATTTAGCTTGCTTCCGCACTAATAGCTTCGGTTATTAGCTTGCTTCCGCACTACTTGTTTCGGCAATTAGCTTGCTTCCGCACTAGTAGCTTCGGCTATTACCTTGCTTCTGCACTAATAGCTTCGGCTATTAGCTTGCTTCCGCACTAATCGTTTCCCGACGATTAGCTTGCTTCCGCACTAATCGTTTCCCGACGATTAGCTTGCTTCCGCACTAATAGCTTCGGCTATTAGCTTGCTTCCGCACTAGTAGCTTCGGCTATTAGCTTGCTTCCGCACTAATCGTTTCATCGACGATTAGCTTGCTTCCGCACTAATAGCTTCGGCTATTAGCTTGCTTCCGCACTAATTGCTTCGGCAATTAGCTTGCTTCCGTACTAATAGCTTCGGCTTTTAGCTTGCTTCCGCACTAATCGTTTCACCGACGATTAGCTTGCTTCCGCACTAATAGCTTCGGCTATTAGCTTGTTTCCACTAGTAGTTTCGACAATTAGTTTGTAGTTTTGTTACTAACCTAACCACGAATCAACAATCAACACCGAATCACCACATCACCCGGATTGTCAACATCGCTATCAACGTTGAATCGCCGCATCACCCGAATCATCAACATACCGCCGCATCACCCGAATCATCAACATCGGCCAACCATCGACAGCCGACCAAACCAACACAACCGACTCATCGACACCCGGCAGCCACCGACGGCTGACCAGCAACTACCATCACCGCTACCGAACCATTAACCGAATCATCAACCGAATCAACAACCGAACCATCAACCGAACTGTCAACCGAATCACCAACCGATCATCATCGAACACAGTAACAACGACTTTAGCCGAACCAAATCGTCAACAACCGCCGACTTCAATACTAAGAGGCCACGTAATAAATCACCGACCCCTCAACATACCGTGCAAACATAAACATTATACGTATATAAGGTCAAATAAATAAAGTTCATACTACTATTATTGTATAAATACCACCAAATCGTGTTTTCTTAATTTAAGGTTTGTGGGTCCTTAAAGTTGATCCTGGACGACCACTGGTCTAACTCAGCCGACGACAAAACCACGTTTGTAACGTGGTTTCAAATTGACTTCAACTTGACTTCAATAATTCAGAAAAAATCTTTAAAATTAATGAAATTGTCTTTTTTTTATTAGTTACATTTACAATAAAATTATAAATATAATTGTAAGCTTTGACTGCTAGGGTCTAAAGCTTAAATTGTCTTTAAATTGGTTGTCTTTTTGCATCTTGCGTACAAAGCAAAAAATCGTTAAAAAATAGGACATGTTTTTCAACACTTTATTTAAAAGATGTTTATTACTCGAAACATAGCATAAATTCTACTGGAAGTCGAGTCTGAATTTGGAAAATAAAGTTGTCGTTACCTCGTTGTAAAAGGACTTCGATAGCATATGAAGAAAAAAGCTGAAAAAACGAAAACTTAAAATTTGCTTCCTAAAAGCAAGTACACAAAACCCAAATTTAAAAGAGAATTGTGTCTTAAAAGTATTCTCACTTGTATTCTGCGTTTCTTTGGCTCGGAATCAATAAAAGCTTTAGCATTTTTTTCGGCGAAATTTAAATAATTTTTACCATTTTATTAATTCTTAATCTGTTTTTAACCTATTCGCAACACAAAAAACTAAATTTCCCATTAAAAATATAAAAAAGCAAGTTATAACGAAATTGACTCTAATGAACTTCCTGTGCAGTTAAAATGAAGAACATCTTTGGGAGAGCATTTTTGGAAGGTCTTTTAAAGTAGTGCCTTGAGAAGAACTTCCAAATTTTTTTTGCTGGGTAACGATAGCAAATCATTATTCCAATGAAACCTCATCATCATCAGAACGAAAATTTTTATACCCTCCATCATAGGATGGGGGTATATTAACTTTGTCATTCCGTTTGTAACACATCGAAATATTGCTCTAAGACCCCATAAAGTATATATATTCTGGGTCGTGGTGAAATTCTGAGTCGATCTAAGCATGTCCGTCCGTCCGTCCGTCCGTCCGTCCGTCTGTTGAAATCACGCTAACTTCCGAACGAAACAAGCTATCGACTTGAAACTTGGCACAAGTAGTTGTTATCGATGTAGGTCGGATGGTATTGAAAATGGGCCATATCGGTCCACTTTTACGTATAGCCCCCATATAAAGGGACCCTCAGATTTGGCTTGTGGAGCCTCTAACAGAAGCATATTTCATCCGATCCGGCTGAAATTTGGTATATGGTGTTGGTATATGGTCTCTAACAACCATGCAAAAATTGGTCCACATGGGTCCATAATTATATATAGCCCCCATATAAACCGATCCCCAGATTTGGCTTGCGGAGCCTAAAAGAGAAGCAAATTTCATCCGATCCGGCTGAAATTTGGTACATGGTGTTGGTATATGGTCTCTAACAACCATGCAAAAATTGGTTCACATCGGTCCATAATTATATATAGCCCCCATATAAACCGATCCCCAGATTTGGCTTGCGGAGCCTAAAAGAGAAGCAAATTTCATCTGATCCGGCTGAAATTTGGTACATGATGTTGGTATATGGTCTCTAACAACCATGCAAAAATTGGTCCACATCGGTCCATAATTATATATAGACCCCATATAAAGCGATCTCCAGATTTGCTTTCGAAGCCTCAAAGAGGAGCAAATTGCATCCGATCCGGCTGAAATTTGGTACATGGTATTGGTATATGGTCTCTAACAACCGTGCAAAAATTGGTCCACATCGGTCCATACTTATATATAGCCCCCATATAAACCGATCCCCATATTTGGCTTGCGAAGTCTCCAAGAGAAGCAAATTTCATCCAATCCGGTTGTAATTTGGAACATGGTGTTAGTATATGATCTTTAACAACCGTGCCAGAATTGATCCATATCGGTCCATAATTATATATAGCCCCCATATAAAACATTCTCCAGATTTGACCTCCGGAGCCTCTTGGAGGAGCAAAATTCATCCGATCCGGTTCAAATTAGGCACGTGGTGTTAGTATATGGTCGCTAACAACCATACCAAAATTGGTCCAATCACACAAAAATTGGTCCATATCGGTTCATAATCATGGTTGCCACTAGAGCCAAAAATAATCTACCAAAATTTTATTTCTATAGAAAATTTTGTCAAAATTTTATTTCTATAGAAAATTTTGTTCAAATTTTATTCGGTTTATAATCATGGTTGCCACTCGAGCCAAAAATAATCTACCAAGATTTTATTTCTATAGAAAATTTTGTTAAAATTTTATTTCTGTAGAAATTTTTGTGAAAATTTTCTTTCTATAGAAAATTTTGTGAAAATTTTATTTCTATAGAAAATTTTGTTAAAATTTTATTTCTGTAGAAAATTTTGTCAAAATTTTATGTCTACTTTGTCAAACTGAATTATATACGTATTTGATCGATCGTTTTTGATTTAATATTTACCACGTATGGACTTACATACAATTTAGAAGATGGTGTTAGGAGGTTTTAAGATACCTTGCCATCGGCAAGCGTTACCGCAACTTAAGTAATTCGATTGTCGATGGCAGTGTTTAGATGAAGTTTCTACGCAATCCATGATGGAGGGTACATAAGCTTCGGCCTGGCCGAACTTACGGCCGTATATACTTGTTCTTATTTATTTACGAAAAATTCTCACTAAATTTTGTAAATATAAATAAATCTCTGTTGTGTACATTAATCAAAATTTAGTGACAATTTTTATTAATATAATGACGAATTCTCCTTATTCTATTATTGTATATTCATTCGAAATTTTTACTTTTTACCTTTTTATTAAAGAAAAAAAACTTTAAAATGCTTGTCTTATGATTATCCCTGATTCGCTTCATTTACTATCTCTCTACTCGTATAGAAAAATTTCAGCTTAGTCATTCCCCCAACATCCTGGTATTAAATTTTATTATCACCATTTTTATGCTTAAAATTTCTTCCATGATTTGTCTGCGTCAAATCATTTCCGCTGATGTTAACATCATCAACAGCAGACACAGGGTGTAACAACTCAATTTTCCTAAAAAAAATTTTTAAACGTAAATTAACGCCTCAGTTTTAAGGATGCGGCTATTAAAGTAAATTTTCTTTTACAAAAGCATGCAGAAAACAGAGACCCTAAGTAAAACCATTTCAAGGAGAAAAAGAAAATATAAACAGGATGAAAACAGAGGAAAAACTGTCAAGGCCATTTTTCCTCCTGTTGGCCAGTAAAAAGGGCGTGATAACTGCTAAGCAAATAAGAAATGGACAAATTTTCTTTACGTTTGTTGCCTTTTCTCCCTACACGCAAAGAAAAAAAACGTTTGGAAAACGTGTACCGAAAACGTTTTTCTTTTGTTAGAGTTTTTTGAATTGCTTCGAAAATTTTAAACTTTTATCACCAAAAACATTCGTTTGTTACAAAATTTTTATTTTTTCAATAAAAAAAGTTATTTTTGAAATAACAACACAGTCCATTTCGTTTATATCAAACACTGTTCTTTTCTGACTTTAGGTCTTTAATAAGACACATTTTACAGTTCAAAATTTAATATAGTACAATGTAATGTTGAACATTTTTTCGGAATCTTCCGAATATATCTGGAATATATGTAAAAAAAAAACAAAAGCAAAAAAAAAACTTTGGCCGAAGCAGGGATCGAACCCACGACCCTTGGCATGAGAGTCGGACGTAGCTACCACTGCTCCACGGTGCCAAACTAAATGTTTTTTCCGGTAAATAAACTTTGTTTATTCGGTTCGTGGGCGCCGCAAGCTATGCTATATAAATATAACTTATATGGATATTTATCTATTGATGACCATAACAGGTACATAGCTCAGTGGTTAGTGTGTTGGCTTACAATGTGCATGGTCCGCGGTTCGATTCTCCGTCCAGGCGAAAGGTAAAAAAAAATTTAAAAATTTATAAAATCGTATAATTTCTTCTACATTGTTGGTATTACAGGAAAAGGTGTTAAGAACTAAAAATCCTCGTGGATGTGAGAAAGATGTGAGGGACAATGCAATTAGCAAGAAAATAATGTTTTTTTTCTGAGCTAGTCTTTATGAAATTGTTTTTACATCCTGGAAAAGAATAAACGTTTATCACAAAAAGTATATACTTTTCTTCCAAATACACTTCCTTACAGCGAAAAGCAAATGAGAAACGAACTTTGTTTGTCTAAAATTTCGTTTGGGAGGAAAGAATTATTTTTTTGCGTGTAGACTTCATAATATAATCATACTGACTTCCGAGCAATGCGGAAGAAAAACCTCTAGCAAATAAAGAAAAAAAGCAAATATACAAAAGCTCACCTCACCATAGCTCCCATGTGGATAAAGTCAAAAATGAAAATGAAATGATGTCCATCACCTGTAAAACATACAGTTCATCTTCCATCTCTCCAAAAAAAGGACATAAAGTAAATAAAACAGCGATGTTGACCCCCTGCGAAATAGAAAACACAAACGCTTCAATACCAAGGAAAACAAAGGCGGCCAGATTAAATGCGATTATAACACCCCCGCCCCCAAAAATAACGAAGTGCTAACTGCGACTAGCCCAGCTAATAAATTTTCGCTTCGTTGCATTATTTTTTTTTTCCTAGAAATCTCTTTAAAGAAACCAAAGTGAATGTTGTTTTTTTTCACGATATTTTTCTAAAACATTTCAGTTGATTTCATTTGAATGGGAAAATGTTTGTTTTGCTATTCTTTGTCAGACCATTTGAGGCTTTGTGGTTCTTTGATTAATTAGAGTATTTTTAAGGGACATCTAAGAGAATTAATGTATAAAATTCAAGAAACCCAAAACCTTAAAAATAAAATAAATGCAAATAGTCGTTAATTTTAATTAAACATAGGAATATTAAGGTTTTGGAAAAACTTCTGAGATGAAATGGGAAAAACGGTCCATCGAGTTCATAAGCCCCTCTACTTGGAAGTGAGTCGTTGGACTTTGCTAAATCCAATTTTTATAAATTTAAATGTGAATATAAAAAAAAAAAGTTTATAAGCTTGGATGTACACTATTTTTATCCGCATACATTTTTGGATCCCAAAATATTTAAATATACGTATTTAGAATGTCCAATTAAACTCAAGGATAAAAAGCTAAAATTGCAAATACTACACTCTTACATCACTCTTAACTCATCTTGTCCAACAATTAAAGTATTTACGACCGAATTTTAAATACCCACCTCTATAGAATGCATGCAAAATTTTTCTTTGAAAATATCTCGCTTTTTATACCCTTCACCACTACTGTGGTACAGGGTACAATAAGTTTGTGCATTTGTATGTAACGCCAAGAAGGAAAAGTCTGAGACCCATCGTTTAGTATACCGATCGTCTTAGAATTAAATTCTGAGTCGATTTAGCGATGTCCGTCTGTCTGTCTGTCTGTCTGTTGATGTATTTTTGTGTGCAAAGTACAGCTCGCAGTTTTAGTCCGATTGTCCTAAAATTTGGTATAGGGTCCTCTTTCGGCTCAAAGACGATCCCTATTGATTTTGGAAAAAATAGGTTCAGATTTAGATATAGCTGCCATGTATATTTTTCACCGATCTGGTCACAATTGGCGTGTATATCAACCGATCTTCCTCAAATTCCGTACATCCGAATATTTTATGAGTCTCGAAAAACTTGCAAAATATCAGCGAAATCGGTTCAAATTTAGATATAGCTCCCATATATAGCTTTCGCACGATTTACACTCATTTGCCCACAGAGGCCAATTTTTTGCTCCGATTTAGTTGAAATTTTGCACAGGGAGTAGAATTAGCATTGTAGCTATGCGTGCCAAATTTGGTTGAAATCGGTTCAGATTTAGATATAGCTCCCATATATAGCTTTCCCCCGATTTACACTCATATGACCACAGAGGCCAATTCTTAACTCCGATTTAGTTGAAATTTTGCACAGGGTGTAGAATTAGCATTTTAGCTATACGTGCCAAATTTGGTTGAAATCGGTTCAGATTTAGATATAGCTCCCATATATAGCTTTCGCCCGATTTACACTCATATGACCACAGAGGCCAATTTTTAACTCCGATTTAGTTGAAATTTTGCACAGGGAGTAGAATTAGCATTGTAGCCATACGTGCCAAATTTGGTTGAAATCGGTTCAGATTTAGATTTAGCTCCCATATATATGTTTTTCTGATTTCGACCAACATTTTCCTTGTAAAATCGCCACTGCTAAGTCGAAAAGTTGTAAAAATGACTCTAATTTTCCTAAACTTCTAATACATATATATCGAGCGATAAATCATAAATAAACTTTTGCGAAGTTTCCTTAAAATTGCTTAAGATTTAAATGTTTCCCATATTTTTTTTTTTCGCTAAAATTTTGTTCCACCCTAGTGCATTAGCCGATTTAAATTTTGAGTCTATAGATTTTGTAGAAGTCTATCAAATTCTGTCCAGATCGAGTGATATTTAAATGTACGCATTTGGGACAAACCTTATATATAGCCCCCAACACATTTGACGGATGTGATATGGTATCGAAAATTTAGATCTACAAAGTGGTGCAGGGTATAATATAGTCGGCCCCGCCCGACTTTAGCCTTTCCTTACTTGTTTTAACTATAAACAATCACAACTTTTGATTCACATCGTGTCTGTAAATATACTCTCAAATTTTTATACCCTCCACCATAGGATGGGGGGTATATTAACTTTGTCATTCCGTTTGTAACACATCGAAATATTGCTCTAAGACCCAATAAAGTATATATATATTCTGGGTCGTGGTAAAATTCTGAGTCGATCTGAGCATGTCCGTCCGTCCGTCCGTCCGTCTGTTGAAATCACGCTAACTTCCGAACGAAACAAGCTATCGACTTGAAACTTGGCACAAGTAGTTGTTATTGATGTAGGTCCGATGGTATTGCAAATGGGCCATATCGGTCCACTTTTACGTATAGCCCCCACATAAACGGACTCCCAAATTTGGATTGCGAGGCCTCTAAGAGAAGCAAATTTCATCCGATCCGGCTGAAATTTGGTACATAGTGTGAGTATATGGTCTCTACCAACCATGCAAAAATTGGTCCATATCGGACCATAATTACATATAGCCCCCATATAAACTGATCCCCCGATTTGGCTTGCAAGGCCTCTAAGAGAAGAAATTTAATCCGATCCGGCTGAAATTTGGTACATGGTGTTAGTATATGATCTCTAACAACCATGCAAAAATTGGTCCACATCGGTCGATAATTATATATAGCCCCCATATAAACCGATCCCCCGATTTGGCTTACGAGGCCTCTAAGATAAGCAAATTTCATCCGATCCGGCTGAAATTTGGTACATGGTGTAAGTATATGGTCTCTAACAACCATGCAAAAATTGGTCCACATCGGTCCATAATTATATATAGCCACCATATAAACCCGAGCCTCTTGGAAGACCAAAATTCATCTGATTCAGTTGAAATTTGGTACGTGGTGTATGGCCTCAAACTCCCATGCAAAAATTGGTCGAAATCGGTCCATAATTATGTTTAGGCCCCATATAAACCGATCCCCAGATTTGACCTCCAGAGCCCCTTGTAAGGGCAAAATTCTTCCCATTCGGTTGAAATTTGGTACGTGATGTTAGTATATGGTATCCAACAACCATGCAGGAATTGGTTCCTATCAGCCCATAATTATATATAGCTCCCATATAAACCGATTCCCAGATTTGACCTCCGATGCCGTTTGGAGAAGCAAAATTCATCCGATCAGCTTGAAATTTAGTACGTGGTGATCGTATGTGATATTTAACAACCATTCCAAAAGTGGTCCATATCAGTTCATAATCATATATAGCCCCATATAAACCGATCCCGAGATTTGGTTTTGGAGCCTCTTGGAGGTGCAAATTTCATCCGAGTGAGTTAAAATTTGGTACATTGTGCTAGTATATGGTCGTTAACAACCATGCCTAACTAGGTCCATATCGGTCTATAGTTATATATATCCCTCAGATAAATCGATTTCCAATCACACAAAAATTGGTCCATATCAAGTTCATAATTGTATATAGCCCCCCTATTAGCGACCCCCATATTTCAATTCTGGCTCTCTACGTACCGTGCAAAAAGTCCATATCGATTCGTAATTATTTGTAGACTTAACTATACATAACTTTTTTGTCTAATATCTACCACGTATGGACTAACGCACAATTTAGAAAACGATGTTAAGAATCTTAACCACAACCCAAATATTTCGATTCGCATGACAGTCTTTCGTAGAAGTTTCTACACAATCCATGGTGGAGGGTGCATAAGATTCGGCCTGGCCTAACTTACGGCCGTATATTCTTTGTTCTAATTAAACTTTTAACTGAATTTCAAAAAAATATTCGCATAAAAATGTAAATAATTAACTAATTTTTAAATTGAAAAACAAAATAAATTTTTTCAGTTTAAAAATTAAATTTTAAATTATTTCTTAATAAATTTGAATTTTCAATAAATTTTTTAAATGACGTTGGTCATTGATTTCTTCGTCAGCTCTAAAAGACCTTTAAAAATGTTTTAACGAAACCTTAAATTTCCAAATCCGGGCTCGACTTGAAGTAGAAATTTTGGTATGTTTAACAGCAATCTCAATTGTAACGAATTTTTCAGAGTTGTTAAAGCCTAGTCAAACAACATTGTATTTCATATAAAGCTACTTAGGTCTACGCCAAACTATAAGGACAATCGACTTCAAAATTCAAGGAAAAAATCTGAGAAATTCGTCTTCTATGCATAGCAAAATTCGAATTCGTATTTTAAGGACACAAAATCTTTGGCCTCACCACGTTTTTTTTTGGCGAGAAGTTTTAAAGACAGTAGACCACGAACATTCCGATAGGAGTCTGTCCCCTGGCATACAGCACGTGTCAACCAATAATAGCTTAAAAATGTGGTTCAGAGTGTGATGCATTTGCCGGCATAATTCGTGTACACAGAAACAAATGGTTTATACTAATGATTTTGGTATTGATTCTAAGCCAAAGAAGCGGAGAATTGAATAAAAGATATATTACGGCAGTTCGGAAACTTCTTAGCCTAGCACAAAAAGCGCGGTAGGGACAGAAAAAGGTTAAGTGTTTTCGAAACTTTCATCTCTGTTATGCACTCATGTTAAATTTTGTTTCGATCTGGCAACTCCTTCATATAGAAACAGGTGTTCAAAAAAGACGCATCCGCAATTTTTTTAACATACAATGGAAACATTAGAAATGCGTGATGTCATTAAATATTTACATAAAAAAGGTTTATCGGGACAAGAAATTCATAATGATATGGTGAATGTGTTATTTAAACGTGGTCGTACAGGCATTGAAGATGAACCACGTAGTAGAGGTCCAAAAATAGCAACAACAACAGAAATTGTAGCCAAAGTGCATGCTATGGTATTAAATGATCGACGAATAAAAGTGCGTGAAATTGTTAATATCATAGGCATCTCAAATGATCGAGTCCATTTAATTTTGCTTGAAGAACTTCAGATGAAAAAGCTTTCTGCAAGATGGGTGCCGCATTTGTTGACAGTCGATCAAAAACGCATAAGAATGTACATTTCTCAAGATTGTTTGGATCGTTTTAAGCGAAATAAAATGAATTTTAAGCGTCGTTTCATAACTGTTGATGAGGCATGGATCCACCACTATACTCCAGAGACAAAAGAACAATCCAAACAATGGACTGAAGCTGGAGGAAGTGCCCCAAAGAAGGCAAAAACAATTCAATCGACTGGTAAGGTTATGGCAACGGTTTTTTGGGTCTTCAAAGGTATTTTACTGATTGACTATCTGCAAAAGGGTAAAACAATAAATTCAGAGTACTATTGCAACCTTTTGGATCAATGAAATGTACAAATTCGGGAAAAACGTCCTGGCTTACAACACAAGAAAATAATTTTTCATCAAGACAAGTACGAATTGCTGGACCACCCACCTTATTCTCCTGATTTAGCTCCCAGTGACTTTTACTTGTTCCCAAATCTAAAAAAAATCCTTGCTGGCAAGCGTTCTACCTCAAATGAAGATGCAATTAAACCACTATTTTGAAGATCTTTAGGAAAACTATTTTAATCAAGGGATAGAATTGCTAGAAAAGCTTTGGACTACGTGTATTGAAGTTTCTGGAGATTATATTGAAAAATAAAAATATTTTTGAAAAACTAATTATTCTCTTTCATTGATAGGCTAAGAAGTTTTCGAACCGCCTTCGTAAAGACACAATTCTCTTTTAAATTTGACTTTTGCGTACTTGATTCTAGGAAACAAATTTTCATGTGATTTTTATACCCACCACAATAGAATGGTGATGGGGGGAATAATAAGTTTGTCATTCCGTTTGTAACACATCGAAATATCGATTTCCGACTAAGACGTTATAGTGATGTCAATCTGTCCGTCTTTCTGTCTGGATGTCTGTTGTAATCACGCTACAACCTTCAATAGAAAAGCTATCTTGCCTAATTTTTGCACAAGCTCGTTTTTTGGGTCCAAGCAGGTGAAGTTCGAAGATGGGCTATATCGGTTCAGGTTTTGATATACACTAATAGAAAAACTTTCGTTATATTAACGAAATGTGTCGTTAAAAGTCAGCTAATGAAACAAATTCATTAATACAACGAAAGTGTTCGTTATTATAACGAATTTTCTGTTAATTAATGTAACATTTCATATTATTAACGTATATTTTCATTGTATTAATGAAAATGTTTCGTTATATCAATGAAAATATTTCGTTGGCTGAGTTTTAATGAAATTTTCTTTGGGTGTAGTCCTCATATAAACAGACTTCCCGATTTGGGGTCTTGGGCTTATTTTTAAATCAAATATTTAATATTTTAGTTAATTTATTTTTATTTCTTTTTTCTTTTTAATATTTTTCAATACTATTTTCTGTGTAGTAGTAAAATCAATGGCGATTATTCTTCTCCTGCGCTTTCGGGACGATGCTGACGAAGTTTGACTGCGTGATAATGGACGACGAAACCTACGTCAAAGCCGACTACAAGCAGCTTCCGGGACAGGAGTTCTATACGGCAATAGGAAGGGGAAAGGTAGCAGATATTTTCAAGCATATAAAACTGTCAAAGTTCGCAAAGAAATATCTGGTTTTGCAAGCCATCTGTACCTGTGGCTTGAAAAGCAGCATTTTCATAGCTTCCGGGACTGTCAACCAAGAAATTTACGTGAAAGAGTGTTTGAATAAACGTCTGCTGCCTTTCCTGAAGAAACACGGTTGTTCCGTACTATTTTGGCCGGATTTGGCATCTTGCCATTACGGTAAAAAGGCCATGGAGTGGTACGCCGCCAACAACGTGCAGGTGGTTCCCAAGGATAAGAACCCACCCAACACGCCAGAGCTCCGCCCAATTGAGAAATACTGGGCTATTGTCAAGCGGAACCTAAAGAAGACCAAAAAAACTGCTAAGGACGAGCAGCAGTTCAAGGCAAACTGGCTTTCTGCGGCGAAGAAGGTGGACAAGGTGGCTGTACAAAATCTGATGGCAGGTGTCAAGCGTGAGGCCCGGCAATTCGGATTTGGAAAAGCGAAAGCCTAACTGAATATTTTTCCTGAATTTTATACTAATTGAACTTGAAAAAGAAATTTAATTTGATTTTTTAAATAAATGATTTCACCGATTTACACGCGTTTTCCCTTGACCAAATTTTGACCGTATCACCCTTTAGGAAGCAAATTTAAATTTTTCGTCCTTTAAAAACGATTTAACTATAACTTTTTTCCAAATTCAGACTCGACTTCCCGTAGAAATTATGCTAAGTTTCAAGTAAAAAATGTCTTTAACATAAAGTGTTGAAGAACATGTTCAATTTTTTTAACGATTTTTTGCTTTGTAGTCAAGATGAAAAAAGACAACACATTTAAAGACAATTTCATTAATTTTAAAGAATTTTTCATCGATTTGAGTGCAATGAAAATTTTTGATATTTTATTCCGGAAAATATTCCAACGAATGTGATCAATCAAAGTATTGAACTACTCTAGTCTTTTAGGCTAGGCTTTTCCATCATTATGCCACCATACAGATGTCTTATAGCAACTATTCACAAACTTCCCCCAAATGTTGTTTTTAACCCTTTCGGTACTTCTTTTTTGTTGTTGACGTAAAAAATCATTATTATACAATTTCTGACTGATTAGGGCTTCGGTGTGAATATTTAAAAGTAATTTTTTTAAATTTTGTTTCCAACGGTGGTTTTTGAGCATTATGCCATATGGCATAAAATGTACTTAAGGGAAAAAAATATATAAAATCTAGTTTTAGTTTTAAATGCAATTTTGAAGGTTTTCTATTTAAAATTAAGCAAATGAATAGTATAGAGCAAAAAAGCAAGCAAAACAAGTAAGGAAGGTCTAAAGTCGGGCGGAGCCGACTATATTATACCCTGCACCACTTTGTAGATCTAAATTTTCGATACCATATCACATCCGTCAAATGTGTTGGGGGCTATATATAAAGGTTTGTCCCAAATACATACATTTAAATATCACTCGATTTGGACAGAATTTGATAGACTTTTACAAAATCTATAGACTCAAAATTTAAGTTGGCTAATGCTAATGCACAATTTTAGTAAAAAACAAGTAAGGAAAGTCTAAAGTCGGGCGGGGCCGACTATATTATACCCTGCACCACTTGGTAGATCTAAATTTTCGACACCATATCACATCCGTCAAATGTGTTGGGTGCTATACATAAAGGTTTGTCCCAAATACATACATTTAATAAATATCACTCGATTTGGACAGAATTTGATAGACTTTTACAAAATCTATATACTCAAAATTTAAGTTGGCTAATGCACTAGGGCGCACAATTTAAAAAAAAAAATATGGGAAACATTTAAATCTGAAGCAATTTTAAGGAAACTTAGCAAAAGTTTATTTATGATTTATCGCTCGATATATATGTATTAGAAGTTTAGGAAAATACGAGTCATTTTTACAACTTTTCGACTAAGCAGTGGCGATTTAACAAGGAAAATTTTGGTATTTTGACCATTTTTGTCGAAGTCAGAAAAACATATATATGGGAGCTATATCTAAATCTGAACCGATTTCAATCAAATTTGGCACACATAACTATATTACTAATTGTACTCCTAGTGCAAAATTTCAACCAAATTGGGCCAAAACTCTGGCTTCTGGGGCCATATGAGTCCATATCGGGCGAAAAATATATATGGAAGCTATATCTAAATCTGAACCGATTTCAATCAAATTTGGCACACTACAAATTGTACTCCTTGCGCAAAATTTCAAGCTACTCGGGATAAAACTCTGGCTTCTGGGTCCATATAAGTGCATATCGGGCGAAAGATATATATGGGAGCTATATCTAAATCTGAATCGATGGTAACCAAATTTGGCACGCATAGCTACAATGCTAAATTTACTCCCTGTGCAAAATTTCAAACAAATTCGGCCAAAAATCTTGCTTCTGGGGCCATATAAGTCCATATCGGGCGAAAGATATATATGGGAGCTATATCTAAATCTGAACCGATTTCAATCAAATTTGGCACACATGACTATACTACCAATTAGTACTCCTTGTGCAAAATTTCAAGCTAATCGGGATACAACTCTGGCTTCTGGGTCCATATAAGTGCATATCGGGCGAAAGATATGTATGGGAGCTGGCACGCATAACTACAATGCTAAATCTACTCCCTGTGCAAAATTTCAACCAAATTGGGCCAAAAATCTGGCTTTTAGGACCATATTAGTCCATATCGGGCGAAAGATATGTATGGGAGCTATATCTAAATCTGAACCGATTTCAATCAAATTGTGCACACTTGACTATACTACTAATTGTACTCCTAGTGCAAAATTTCAACCAAAATCGGACAAAAATCTGGCTTCTGGGCCATATAAGTCCATATCGGGCGAAAGATATATATGGGAGCTATATCTAAATCTGAACCGATTTCAATCAAATTTTGCACACTTGACTATACGACTAAGTGTTATGTTTGTACAAAATTTCAAGCAAATCGGTATAAAACTCTGGCTGCTGGCTCCATATTAGTGCATATCGGGCGAAAGATATATATGGGAGCTATATCTAAATCTGAACCGATTTCTTCCAAAATCAATAGGGTTCTACTCTGACCCAAATAAGGAACATGTGCCAAATTTGAAGGCGATTGGACTTAAATTGCGACCCAGACTTTGATCACAAAAATGTGTTCACAGACAGACGGACGGACGGACGGACGAACGGACAGACGGACATGGTTATATCGACTCAGGGACCCACCCTGAGCATTATTGCCAAAGACACCAATTGTCTATCTCGTCTCCTTCTGGGTGTTACAAACATATGCACTAACTTATAATACCCTGTTCCACAGTGTGGCGCAGGGTATAAAAATTAATAATGTAAAGAGCGTTTTACTTTTTAAATAAGTATATTTATTTTAAACTGAAATATTCACAAAGTTCATTAAAAAAAAATAATCTTTAGTTATTATATAAAACATAAAAACTTAAAAAGTGAGTTCATCGCCAATTTAGATTTCTTCATTAGATCGGTCTGTAGTCATTTGGAATGCGCCATTTGGAATGCATAGATGGACGTTGCATTTTGAACAAGTGTATCCTTTGCATCCTTGAACTTTACATGTACGTTTGACAGCTGTATACTCTGGCCAATGTTCAAAGCCATCGAAACGAATCGATACTGAAGGATCCCTTTCATAAGACAACCTTGGTTTCGAAGTTGATGGGTTTCGGAAAGATCTAAGCCTTCAGTTAGCTTTAGTCCTCCTCGTTTTCGAGAGAGGTTTTCATCTACAGACAATGCTAGCAATCCATCAGCTACATCATTCCGGAATGCTAATAAATCCATTTTATCATTTTTACTTATATTATTTTTATCGCTATCAATGCGATATTCCAACCAAGAGTTACATACTGCTAAGTCCGTGAAATGGTCAAAAATTTTGAGCGTTCGCTTTCTTGTGCACTAAATCTGATGACATCTTTTGTGTCCTTATCGCCATAAAAAGATGAAGCTAACATAACACAGCCCCCATCTAATAATTTAAAAAATATTTTGTTTCGGATTTTCAGAAAAATCTGAGCTTGGGTTGCTCCAAGCTCTCTTTGCCCATCGAAAGTTAAGGATTTTTTGAAATGATGGATCAGTAGCTTCATCCAAGTTCAATGGCTCATCTTCCGCATCTAAATTTTCCTCAAATAAATCGATATTTCCATCTGGATTACTTAGTTCCTCAATTAAAAAGGAATTGTTTTTATCATCATTTAAAGTTTCCAATAGCGTTTCCAAAACACCATTTTCTTCTTCTTCATCATCATCAAAGTCAGATAAATCTGAGTCATCTTAATTAACCAAAATATTTTCTATTTGATCGTTTTTTAATTTAGACATCTTATTACGTGTTCATTCGTCGCTTTTTCGTTGATGAATGAATGAGAGAGCATAGCCTTGTGTGTGATTTAAATTTCTGCAATACGCGATCTATGCCATATGGCATAGTAGGAAATAAAAAAAATCGTACAGCCTTATTGTACTACTTTAGGAATCCAGCTTTTTTTACACCAATCGAAGGAATGATTATCTACTAACCAATTTAAATAAAGTTATCAAAAAAAAGTAATTTTTGTAATAAAATATATAAAAGAACGAAATGATCTTTTTTTTTTTTTGCTAAAATGTGAAACTCGAGGGTGCCTACGCTTTCTGAAACTTCACAATATACTTGGTCCTCTAACTAATTCTTTTTTTGCAATAATTTAAAGGAAACACATAAAAAAATAATACAAAAATACAAAAACGATAAAAACGATAAAAACCATAACTATACACAGAAAAAAAGTGTCTCGTAAATTTAAGAAGATTTTTACAATAATTTATTACAAGAATTTTCCAGAATTTTAGTTCTTTTTTCGTATCTTCAACGAAAATTAACTACTCGAAAGGAAATATTACAAATTCTAAGTAGCAATCGTTTAGTTCATGGCCTACAAGATACGATGGAAATTTCTTTAAAAAATTTCTTAACTGGTAGTTAAAAATTCGTTTGTCATGCTATAAAACTACTTGTGAAATGTAAAGTACTTTCTAAATAATAAGTGCAATTTACTATAAGATTTTTTTGTATGAGAAAATATTTTTTTACGAAAAATTAACTTGAAAGTGGATAGCAATTTCTTACTGGCAATTCCTATAGTTAATAATTGTTGGTAGAAAATTACCCAATGAAATATTTTTAGTTCACATGTAATTAAATTTATAGACATTTTCGTCAAAAATGGTAGATAACATTTCATGACAAATTTGCAAATTTTAAGTTAAACGTTTCATCGTTCATAAACTGGTGTGCCTTTACGAATATTATTCTTAGAGTAAATTGTCAGCAGATGCGATGAACTAATGCATAGTACAGAGATCTTTATCGGCATAGTGGAATGTGATTAATGTAAAGATGATGTTACTTGAGTTTGTTGTGTATACATGAGCGTGGGGTTGTTTTCATTTTTGTTCATTTAGTGGTTTGTGTGTGTGTTGTTGTTGCTGGATGAGGTGTTGTTTTCAATAAAGGCACATGTGGTTTTGTTGTTGTAGGAATGTTTTGGCTTTGCTTGGTTTTGTCTGGCATGCTTCAGTTGTATAGTTGGCGTTGGCGTGGGCTGTTGCATCTTTTAAGTAGGTATGCAACAAGGGAATATAAAGGCATGGAATATTTTGGATTTTTGAGACTTATATTGGTGTTTGTTTATTAAACCTTTTAAATGAAAGTTATTAATATTTTATCGGTAGTTTAGAAAAAAGTTATTAAGAATATTTAGGAAAATATGTTGAAATTGAAAGTGTATTGAATTTTTTATTATTCTATGTAAAAAATTAATATTCAATTCCAGATGAATTTTGAAAATTTTTGTTATATCTCAGCGTATAGTTTATTCATAAATTGGTAAGTATTTTTTAATATGACTTTCTTTTAAAAAGAATATTTTTATGTATATTATTATTTGTTAATTAATGTTTTTGGAAACCAGTTTATTGTTTTTCTTTGTTGTAAAAACAATATTTAATTTCAGAGCAACTCCAGATGGTTTCGAACAAATTTAAAAAATAGAGAATTGGTAAGTTTCCTTTTAAAAACTGGCTTTATTTCAACTAGAATATTTACGTTTTTGTGACCTTTTTATCATCAAAATTACAGGTTTTTAATACCTTATTTTAGTATTTTTTTAATCAATTTTTTTGGAAACCAATGTAATATTTTTAATGTAAAAACAAATATTTAATTTCAGAATAAACCCTTTAAAATTTGGACAAATTTTTAGTACTCCTTTGCCTTTAATTTAATAGTGAATTGGTAAGGATTCTTTAACTTTCTTTTAACCCTCGACAGTCATCCTTATTTTTTGTACATTAATATCATCCTTCGTCATTTTGACTACGGCTGATTTCAAGACGCTATAATTTTCATCGTGAGCGATGAAAAATTTGGTTTTAAGTAGTATAAAAAAAAAATCATAAAACGGTCGAATTAGTATAACTTAAATTTACCATTTCCCAATAGACTAAAATGCATTTTAAATCGAAAATGAAATTACGTGTCGCCATTTTGACGATTGATGACTGTCTAAGGTTATCAAGAATATTTGGTTTTTTAAGCATATTATTATTTTTTTCATTAGATTTTTTGAAAACCTATTTAATAATTTTATTTAATGTAAAAAATAAATATTTAATTTCAGAGTACCCCAAATAAATTTGGACAACTTTTATATTTCCCCTCAGCGTACAATTTAATAGAGAATTGGTATGTTTTATATAAAAACTTTGGCTTTCTTTCAAATAGAATATTTATTTTATTATATCCTTCACATCGATAACAACACAGTTTTATGAGTTTATTTAGAATACTTCATTATTTCTCTAATTGTTTCAGGTACAAATTTTATACGTTTTCCAAAGAAAAGTTGAATTCCTTACACCATTTGATAAAATGCCCCAAATATGGTAAGTTACAAGCTAAAATGAAGAATTAAAAATTATATTTCATTACATTGTGTTAATTTTTAACAATTTTCATTATTGTTTCCATTTTTTCCAGCAAGATATGTGAAAAAATTACCTACAATGAATAAAAAAGGATAAGTCAAAATGTCCAAACAGCGGGTTCAAATGAACTACTCTCTGTTCCACGTGGTCATAATTTTTATTCACAAAAAACATTGTATTAAGAACTTTCATCATAAGTTTTTATAATAAAGTACTTTTGCTTAAAGAAAGTTTAATTTTAATGTATGAAAATTTTCATAATAGTAAAACGGTTTGTTGTTCCTTTAATTATTTAATTTCTCTGTACTGTAGAATGATTGATTTAAAAATAGTTTAGTCGTCGACATTTTAAAGAGACTGTTAACCAATTTTTAGTATCGGGTTTCCCAAAAAATAAGCAAGTAAACCAAAATAATACTGACTTTTTAACTTGGTAGGGGTATATAAATCTTATGGTGTTGTAAAAATGAACTAAAATACAATGTTATATATGAACTAACATTTAAGAGATTTATAAACTAGACAAGTTGAAAAAAATCTTAAGGGCTAAATCATGATCAATATTACTACAGTTTAGTTCATTTTGCAATGGAAAAGGGTTCACTGTTTTTTCAGTGTATAAACTTAAAATGGTCACTGAAAAGCGACTATGCCATATGGCATAGAATAACCGAAAGGGTTAAAGTTCCGATAAATAAAAGAGAAATCTGTGAACTGAGGTTATGACATGAAGATAGTTTCAGTATTATCTTATGCGTATATCCCGAACTACTTCATCTCCTGTTAATCCCTCATTACTAATTTGCACTCCCAATACACCCAGTAGCTGATCAATCCACATGTGTAAATTTTTAAAATAGCTTCGCTAGCCTTACCACTTAAATCGATCTCTTTGGCAGATTATGTTTCATAATAACTACCTGTAATATGAAGATAAAATAAATAAAATATATAAAAATATTTCTTTTTAATAATTCTAATATCAATTAAAATTTTCTCATTATTTCCAAACATATTTTTGGTAATGCTTAAGATTCCCTTAACTTAATTTCTTTTCTAAAACCAATATTACAAAATTCTCCTTTTGATGTTAACACAGCTTTAAATATTAAAGTTAGTAAAATATGTAAAATATTTTTGGCAAACTGCCACAACAAGGGCTTCTTTTAAAATGTTAACCCACTATCATTCACTTTAGAATATATGGACCAAACGTGTTGTGACAAATGTACAAATACTCGCATACTTATGTGGTCGTTTCGCTACTGAATACATAAATATCTCCATGACCCATTATTTCAAGGCATTTATTTCTTCACAATTCACTATTTTCATTAACATGTGCTACGAGTATATTGTGTGTTGTTTTTTGTAAATAGGATCATTGTCTTCTTTTGCACCATTATATTATAATAATGAACGGCTACAAGGCCAAAATAAGATGCTAATAGAGGCCACTCACACACATACATACACCCTTACGCACCCCTACAAAAAGAAAAAAAAAACATCTTCTTAGTGTGTCTACAATCGTAAATTCATTTCAAGTAGTTCCCTCTGAGTAAAAGTATGTGTGAAAGTTCGTGTGCTTTTGCTTAAATGCGTATGGGTTATAGCGTTTGCGAAATTGCCTTGAACTTTTGTGTACTCGTCTCGAGGTATCCTTCGCCAATGTTAAAGTGAAACGAGCTAAACCATGGACATCCCAAAACACAGTATAGACTGCAAACACACACAGAATATGCTAAAAAATGGAAACAGGGCATTCAGACAAGAGAAACATTTATCTCTGAGAGAGGAAAGCAAAAGAGATTTGGGGTTATTAATGTGTGGTCCATAAGTGGTGAATATACAGATGACAAGGGAAATTTTAAGCAAAGAGAAATCACTTGTCAAGCTGTATCCATACCTATTAGACTCTCTTCGTTTTCTCTTTTTTGCTGAATCTGTTAAGGGTGTTGCTTTGCAACATGTTTCCAATGGGAGGTTTTTCCACAACATTTCAATGTTCCTCAACATATACTAGAATTTCTTTCACATCTCGCTTTTCAACCTTAAATCGTAGTATTACAAACTGCTGTATTTGGAGCAATGTTTACTCAACTTGAAATTTAATTTGAGTGGCATTAAAGTGGAGCATGAAATTTGAAATTAGCTAACATTTTGGGAAAATCCAAGGAAATCTATCGTCAACATTATGTGCATTGGTTCAATCAACGAAGCGCATGAGTTATATGGTAATTGCTGATACGTATACGTCACCCAGATTGCGGAATGTGTCTTGTAGACCAAAGAATATAACATATATGTAACGAAAATAGACTAAACTATTTTTTCAAAAACCAAAAAATTGAAAATTTAAAGCGCCTTTCTAATATGACTTGGAATCTTCATATTTTTGAAAATCTACTTAAATCGTCTAATCGACCTTTTAGGGTGCCCAAAATGGACTAAGAGACTTTTGCTGTAAGGGAAAATCAACTTGTAATGTGAAGTGTTTTTTTTTTATACCCTCCACCATAGGATGGGGGGTATATTAACTTTGTCATTCCGTTTGTAACACATCGAAATATTGCTCTAAGACCCCATAAAGTATATATATTCTGGGTCATGGTGAAATTCTGAGTCGATCTGAGCATGTCCGTCCGTCCGTCCGTCCGTCCGTCCGTCTGTTGAAATCACGCTAACTTCCGAACGAAACAAGCTATCGACTTGAAACTTGGCACAAGTAGTTGTTATTGATGTAGGTCGGGTGGTATTGCAAATGGGCCATATCGGTCCACTTTTACGTATAGCCCCCATATAAACGGACCCCCAAATTTGGCTTGCGAGGCCTCTAAGAGAAGCAAATTTCATCCGATCCGGCTGAAATTTGGTACATGGTGTTAGTATATGGTCTCTAACAACCATGCAAAAATTGGTCCACATCGGTCCATAATTATATATAGCCCCCATATAAACGGACCCCCAAATTTGGCTTGCGAGGCCTCTAAGAGAAGAAAATTTCATCCGATCCAGCTGAAATTTGGTACATGGTGTTAGTATATGGTCTCTAACAACCATGCAAAAATTGGTCCACATCGGTCCATAATTATATATAGCCCCCATATAAACCGATCTTCAGATTTGGCTTGCGGAGCCTAAAAGAGAAGCAAATTTAATCCGATCCGGCTGAAATTTGGTACATGGTGTTGGTATATGGTCTCTAACAACCATGCAAAAATTGGCCCACATCGGTCCATAATCATATATAGCCCCCATATAAACCGATCCCCCGATTTGGCTTGCGAGGCCTCTAAGAGAAGCAAATTTCATCCGATCCGGCTGAAATTTGGTACATGGTGTTAGTATATGGTCTCTAACAACCATGCAAAAATTGGTCCACATCGGTCCATAATTATATATAGCCCCCATATAAACCGATCCCCCGATTTGGCGTGCGAGGCCTCTAATAGAAGCAAATTTCATCCGATTCGGCTGAAATTTGGTACATGGTGGTAGTATATAGCCTCAAACTCCCATGCAAAAATTGGTCGAAATCGGTCCATAATTATATATAGCCCCCATATAAACCGATCCCCCGATTTGACCTCCGGAGCCCCTTGGAAGAGCAAAATTCATCCGATTCGGTTGAAATTTGGTACGTGATGTTAGTATATGGTATCCAACAACCATGCAGGAATTGGTTCATGTCAGTCCATAATTATATATAGCACCCATATAAACCGATCCCCAGATTTGACCTCCGGTGCCTTTTGGAGAAGCAAAATTCATCCGATCTGGTTGAAATTTTGTACGTGGTGGTAGTATATGATATTTAACAACCATGCCAAAAGTGGTCCATATCAGTCCACAATTATATATAGCCCCCATATAAACCGATCCCGAGATTTGGTTTTGGAGCCTCTTGGAGGAGCAAATTTCTTCCGAGTCAGTTGAAATTGTGCTAGTATATGGCCGTTAACAACCATGCCTAACTAGGTCCATATCGGTCTATAGTTATATATAGCCCTCAGATAAATCGATCCCCAATCACACAAAAATTGGTCCATATCAATAATTGTATATAGCCCCCATATAAGCGACCCCCATTTTTTAATTCTGGCTCCCTACGTACCGTGCAAAAGTCCATATCGATTCGTAATTATTTGTAGACTTACTTACACATATTTTTTTTGTCTAATGTATGGACTAACTCACAATTTAGAAAACGATTTAAGATACCACAACCCAAGTAATTCGATTGTGGATGACAGTCTTTCGTAGAAGTTTCTACGCAATCCATGGTGGAGGGTACATAAGATTCGGCCTGGCCGAACTTACGGCCGTTTATACTTGTTATAACCTCCACCATAGGATGGGGGTATATTAACTTTGTCATTCCGTTTGTAGCACATCGAAATATTGCTCTAAGACCCCATAAAGTATATATATTCTGGGTCGTGGTGAAATTCTGAGTCGATCTGAGCATGTCCGTCCGTCCGTCTGTTGAAATCACGCTAACTTCCCAACGAAACAAGCTATCGACTTGAAACTTGACACAAGAAGTTGTTATTGATGTAGGTCGGATGGTATTGCAATTGGGCCATATCGGTCCACTTTTACGTATAGCCCCCATATAAACGGACCCCCAAATTTGGCTTGCGAGGCCTCTAAGAGAAGCAAGTTTCATCCGATCCGGCTGAAATTCGGTACATGGTGTTAGTATATGGTCTCTAACAACCATGCAAAAATTGGTTCACATCGATCCATAATTATATATAGCCACCATATAAACCGATCCCCCGATTTGTCTTGCGGAGCCTCTAAGAGAAGCAAATTTCATTCGATCTGGCTGAAATTCCGTACATGGTGTTAGTATATGGTCTCTAACAACCATGCAAAAATTGGTTCACATCGGTCCATAATTATATATAGCCCCCATATAAACCGATCCCCCGATTTGGCTTGCAGACCCTCTAAGAGAAGCTAATTTCATCCGATCCGGCTGAAATTTGGTACATTGTGTTAGTATATGGTCTTTAATAACCATGCAAAAATTGGTCCATATCGGTCCATAATTATATATAGCCCCCATATAAACCGATCCCCATATTTGGCTTTCGGAGCCTCTAAGAGAAGCAAATTTCGTCCGATCCGGCTGAAATTTGGTACATTGTGTTAGTATATGGTCTCTAACAACCATGCAAAAATTCGTTCATATCGGTCCATAATTATATATAGCCCCGATATAAACCGATCCCCCGATTTGGCTTTCGGAACCTCTAAGAGAAGCAAATTTCATCCGATCCTGCTGAAATTTGGTATATTGTGTTAGTATATGGTCTTTAACAACCATGCAAAAATTGGTCCATATCGGTTCATAATTATATATATCTATATATATATATATATATATATATATATATATATATATATATATATATATATATATATATATATATATATATATATATATATATATATATATATATATATATATATATATATATATATATATATATATATATATATATATATATATATATATATATATATATATATATATATATATATATATATATATATATATATATATATATATATATATATATATATTTTTTTTTTTTTTTTTTTTCAATTCAATGTTCTTTATTTATTTTTTCAATTCATTTTAATACATATTATACATTTACTATAATAATTAATATTTTTGGATAAATAAAGATTTTACGACATGGTTTAATTATAAACCGTCAGTCGGAATATTGAGTGATTACTGTTGTTCTAGTACTCGAATTCGTTTACAATGAGTTTTCTGTAAGCCATGGCTTCCTTCATATATTTATATAAATTAAACCAACCTCCGCCACCATTTAAAACGTTTATTACTTCCAAATCGGACAGTACCATCTTGTTTAAATATATTAGCCTTATTTTCTTTAGAAGTGGACATCGTCCAATAAAATGGTATAAAGTTTCTTTGTCTCTCAGGTTGCATAATGAGCATATTTCATCTTCTACGTCTCTGTAGTTATTCCCATTCAACCAAATTAAATCACCTCTGGCTCTTATTATATAAATTATCTGTTCTTGTGTGAAGTTATCATTACAATATGTGGGACCCAGGTTGAAATCCAAGTATTTGTATATACGATGCTCACTTGCTTTTGCTGATTCTGTATACTTATTTAGAGCGCCGCGAGAAATATCAGCCAGTAACTTTTTGGTTGCCTCGTACCAATATATCTTATCGTTAAGGACATTATGTCTCTCAATGTTGTGGTCTTCCAATTTTCCTATAAAGTCTTTGTACCACGCCAAATTTTTCTCTGCGAGTTTTGCCCCAAGAATATGCGGTAATCTCTGGTTGTTGAGTTCAAATAGTACCTTAGCTAAATATGATAAGTGAAGCGAATACGTGTAGATAAAGCCTGGTTCATAACCAGTTTCCAAGGCTATTACATAATTTGGAGTGCAATCGGGAAGTTTAAGCACTCGTTTTATGAAAAACCGATACAGCTTGTCTATCTCTTCAAAACAAGAGTTTCCCCAAATTTGGGCACCATAACTGTGAATGGATCTGCAAACGGCCAAGAACATGTTCCATTTCGCCTTTAGTGAAACTGTTGGCTTAGAAATAAACGACCTCCAAGTAGAATTGATACACGCTTTTGCGGCCACTTCTTTTTCATTAGGTGCTTGGTAAATGATAGTCTGGGTGTCAATATTATTCCTAGGTATTTGTATTCATTTACTATTCTTATATATTCCCCCTTATACTTCCACATTTCGTTCGCAGCCGGTCTACCTCCTTTTCTGAAGATCATTACTTCGGATTTAGTAGGATTTACCTCCATCCCCATTTCAGACAATAAGACTCCAGATTATTTATCATCTGCTGCAGTATCTTTGGTTCATCTGCTAATATGACTATATCATCCGCATACATAAGTAGACGAATATTTATCTCATCTATATAAAGTCCGCCATCAAGATGTTTATGTAGATCGTTCAGATAAATTGCGAACAGAATCGGTGATAATAGGCATCCCTGCTTCACTCCAGCATTAGTACTGAAGTAAGCTGATAGTCCAGTCTCTGTCCATATTGCCGATTCAGTATTTTTATATATATTTGCAATGAAGTGTACTACTTTCAAGGATAGACCAATTTCGTACAGTTTATATATTAATAAATCTCTTGGCACTCTGTCAAAAGCTGCTTCAAAATCTACGAAAAATGTGTAGACTTTCTTGTTTTCACTCCATTTCAGGTTTATGATTGCTGTAAGATTATATATAGGCCCGATATAAACCGATCCCCCGATTTGGCTTTCGGAGCCTCTAAGAGAAGCAAATTTCATCCGATCCGGCTGAAATTTGGAACATTGTGTTACTATATGGTATTTAACAACCATGCAAAAATTGGTCCATATCGGTCCATAATTATATATAGCTCCATATAAACCGATCGCCAGATGTGACCTCCGGAGCCTCTTGGAAGACCACAATTCATCTGATTCAGTTGATATTTGGTACGTGGTGTTAATATATGGCCTCAAACAACCATGCAAAAATTGGTCGAAATCGGTCCATAATTACGTATAGCCCCCATATAAACCGATCTCCAGATTTGACCTCCGGAGCACCTTGGAAGAGCAAAATTCATCGGATTTGGTTGAAATTTGGTACGTGATGTTAGTATATGGTATCCAACAACCATGCATGAATTAGTTCATATTAGTCCATAATTATATATATAAATCGATCCCCAGATTTGACCTCCGTTGCCTTGTGGAGAAGCAAAATTCATTCGATCTGGTTGAAATATGGTACGTGGTGGTAGTATATGATATTTAACAACCATGCCAAAAGTGGTCCATATCAGTCCATAATCATATATAGCCCCCATATAAACCGATCCCGAGATTTGGTTTTGGAGCCTCTTGGAGGAGTAAATTTCATCCGAGTCAGTTGAAATTTGTGCTAGTATGTGGCCGTTAACAACCATGCCTAACTAGGTCCATATCGGTCTATAGTTATATATAGCCCTCAGATAAATCGATCCCCAATCACACAAAACTTGGTCCATATCAAGTTCAAATTTTTCAAAATCGGACGATACATATAGGGGAGCTATATCTAAATCTGAGCCGATTTCGATGATATTTTGCACATATAGTTAGTACTATAGAGGACTGGATCTAGCCAACTTTGAGTAAGATCGGTTAATAAGTAAGGGTTCTATGGCCAAATTTGGGAAAATCGGGCTATACATATATATGGGAGCTATATCTAAATCTGAACCGATTTCAATGATTTTTTGCACATATAGTAAGTGTTATAGAAAATTACATTTGGCCAACTTTGAGTACTATCTGTTGATAAATAAGGGTTTTATAGCCAAATTTAGAAAAATCGGGCGGTACATAAAGAAGGGAGCTAAAGCTAAATCTGAACCGATTTCGATGAAATTTGGCACATATAGTTAGTGCTATAGAAGACTACATTTAGCCAAATTTGAGTAAGATCGGTTGACAAATAAGGGTTTTATGGCCAAATTAGAAAAATCGGGCGGTACATATATATGGGAGCTAAAGCTAAATCTGAACCGATTTCGATGATTTTTTGCACATATATTTAGTGCTATAGAAGATTACATTTAGACAACTTTGAGTAAGATCGGTTGATAAATAAAGGTTTTGTGGCCAAATTTGGGAAAATCGGGCGATACATATATATGAGAGCTTTATCTAAATATGAACCGATTTGAATGAAATTTTGCAGACTTAAAGGGCGATGAAAAAGATTACCTTTTGCCAAATTTGGTGACGATCCGTTTGAAAAAAAAGCGCAACGTGACCCCATTTTTCGAAATCGGGCGATACATATATGGGAGCTATATCTAAATTTGACCCGGTTTCTTCCAAATTCAATAGCGTTCGTCCTTGTGCCCAAAAAACTCGCTGTACCAAATTTCATTAAAATCGGTTAATAATTGCGACCGGAATCCTGTGAACAACAAATACATGGACAGACGGACGGACGGACACCAAGCGCTAGGTCGACTCAGGAGATGATTCTTAGTCGATCGGTATATATTTTATGGGGTCTAAAATCCATATTTCTTGTAGGCACATTTTTTGGCAGATCAAACTTATTATACCCTGACCACTATGTGGTTTAGGGTATAACAAGTAAGGAAAGTCTAAAATCGGGGAGGACCGACTATATTATACCCTGCATCACTTTGTAGATCCATTTTTTCGATACCATTATCAAAACCGTCATATGTGTTGGGTGCTGTATATAAATGTTTATGTTCCCATATTCATATATTAAAATCTGCCCCGATCTGGATAAAATTCGTTCGACATCTACAAACTCCATAGACTCAAAATTTAAGAATATTAGAAGTAAAGGAACGTTGGAGTCACTTTTACATGTTTTTGACTTAGCTGTGGCGATTTTTCAAGGAAAATTTGAGTATTTTGGCCATTTTTGCCCAAATTGGAAAAACATTTATATGGAAGCTATATCTAAATCTAAACCGATTACAACCAAATTTGACGTGCATAGTTATAATGTTAATTCTACTAAAAAAAGCAAAATTTCACGTAAATCGGATTACAAATTTGACATCTTTTGTCATAAGAGTGTAAATCGGACGAAAAATATATATGGGAGCTATATCTAAATCTGAACCGATTTTAACCAAATTCGGCACACTTTACGATACTATTAATTGTACTCCTTGTGCAAACGTTAAATCATATCAGGATACAAGTCTGGCTTCCGGGGCCATATCAGTAGATATAGGGCAAAATATATATATATATATGGGAGCTATATCTAAAACTGAACAGATTTCTTCAAAATCAATAGGGTTCTATTCTGACCACAAAGCGCATACTTGTGCCAAATTTGAAGTCCATTGGACTGAAATTGCGACCTAGACTTTGATTACAAAAATGTGTTCACGGACAGACGGCTGGACCGGCGGACATGGATAGATCGACTCAGGGGCCGGCCCTGAGCAATATTGACAAAAACATCAAATGACTATCTCGCCTTCTTCTGGGTATTGCAAACATATGCACGAACTTATAATACCCTGTTCCACAATGTGGAGCAGGGTATAAAAATCTTATATAATCTTCGTCTATTACATTAAAAGAGACCACCACATACATAAATGGTTTTACATTTTCCTAATTAAAATAAATACACAGTGACCCAAATTCGTTATATATCCCAATTAGTAGTACAGCACACTTCACCCAATTACGCTTTGATTGAAATTGCCACGGAAACTAAAACTCTACGAGCAAAGCAATCCTTCAAAAAGCTTCATGGTCATGGTTAGTTTTCATTAAATGTCACATAAAAGTGGCAAAGTGAAATGGAAAAACAAATGTCACAGCTACTCATTTAAATTTAAATGTGACACAATTAACTCTTAATTTCGTTTCAAGTTTCAAAGCCCCCTCTGTTTATGCAGGCAACTGAAGTGACACACGCGTATTTTTAATGGGTGTGGTGTTACCCTTCGTTGTCAGATTTTAATATCTCAGAATTTTCAAATTAAATCAGCTTTTTTTCTTACTTTACGTGCAAATGGCTTGTTTTGGTGTGCATTCGATAAGACCCAGAGCCAGAGCAAAAAAAAAAAAAAACACGAGAACCAAAACGGCGTCCAGTCAAGTAATGCTAATGTGCAGACAGCTCTCAACACCCACAAATTTGTCAAAGTCACACCAGCGAAAAAAGGCAAAACAACAAAAAAAAATATACAGACGAATACCATCAAGGGAAGCATTAGCCAACATGCCGTCATGGAACAACGTGACCTAAAATTTCTAAGCAAAAAAGCCAACCGGACTGAAAAACCCATTGAAATGCAAATGAGAAATAAATGTTGAAAGACTTTGGTGTCCAGTTGTTCTTTCATTTCACGCGTCCATACAAGTCAGCTACCGGAAATATCTTGTGTTTCCTGAAATTGAGAAGGTTTTGAGAGGCTTTTGGTAGCATGTACCCTGGATGCAAATGCTTTTTTGGGGGTGGCGTTTTACAGATTTTTACAAGTTAAAATGTACCTGAAGGAAATATGCAACGATATGTTGAAGTCAATTAATGATAAATCCGTGCAATCGTGGTTCAATGGCTAGAATTTATGCCCTATATAAAATGTCATGTGTTCCATCCGAATTTCGGCCTAACATCAAAAAGTATATACAAAAGTAAGTTGGGCAAGTCCCAACTTTGAGAAGGTTTTGAGAGGCTTTTGATAGCATGTACCCTGGATGCAATTGCTTTTTTGCGGGGCGTATCGTAACTTAAGACTCCCCAACATTGTCGTCTGAATTGTAAGTTAGTCCATTCACAGAAAAAAAATTAAGAAAAATTTTTCCAATTAAAATCTTAATTGAGTTTTAAAACATATTCAATTGAAAATATAATCGATTCAACAATTTTTTTATTTGAAACAAAAATTAATAGTATCAATTAATTTTTTTTAATTGGATCAATTAAATTTTTAATTGATACTATCATTTCTGTGATTGAAGACATTTTAATTAAAAAATTAATTGGATCAATTAATTCCGTGATTGAATCAGAAATAAAATTTTTGTGTGCTGCATTATGTTGCCAAGGACCGGTTTCAGAGGCAACAATTACAAAATTGCACTTATATGCAACACCCCATCAAAAAAAGCGTCGCCAAAAAAGTAATGAAAATGTTCTTTTTGGATCCGGAAGTGGTGCAAAATTGACGCAGAAGCGATGAATTTAACATGGGCTTGTCATAGGACGGAAGTTCTCCATTTCAACAGCCGTTGCACTGAATTTGCATCACTTCTTTAGGTGTGATCCGAATTCAATGTTTTGGGTGTAAATTAAAAAAATTCTGTGATATTTTGTCAAATAAATAATTTTTATATTTTTTTATAATTTTTAATGGATTCTAACGCTTGTCGGAAACGTTTGACCTCAAATATTTTCAAAAATGCACAATTTTTTCAGATTGGATTTAGCATTTTTTGCGACAAAATTTAAGTGATTTGTACCATTTTATTAATTCTTACTCCGTTTTTAACGTATTTGAAACAAAAAAGTTAAAATTACCCATCAAAAGTATGAAAAAACCATGTTATACAAAATTGAATTAAAAGAACTTCCTGGGTAGTTAAAATAAAGAACATCATTGGGAGTGCATCTTCAGGAAGTGCTTTTAAAGTTGTGCCTTTGGAAGAACTTCCAAATTTTTTTGCTGGGACATGCTGTATATAACGTCAGAGGAGAGATCACAGGAATTTTGCAGATTGATCCGCCCATGGAAACGACCACTGTAACCCTTAATATTTATACCCTGCACCAGTCTGTCTGTGAAGACATTTTTGTATTCAATCTGTAGGTCGCAATTTTAGACCAATTTATTTGAAATTTTTCAAAAGAATGTATATTTGATCAATACAATCCTATTGATTTTTGACGAAATCATTACAGATATATATGTAGCTCCCATATACACCAAAAAAGTTTCGTAGTTAAACTACAAGCTATCTTTAACTTATTTTTGTTGGGAAGAAATTATTTGTTGTAAGTAAATTTTATTATTTTTATACCCTCCATCATAGGATGGGGGTATATTAACTTTGTCATTCCGTTTGTAACACATCGAAATATTGCTCTAAGACCCCATAAGGTATATATATTCTGGGTCGTGGTGAAATTCTGAGTCGATCTAAGCATGTCCGTCCGTCCGTCCGTCCGTCTGTTGAAATCACGCTAACTTTCGAACGAAACAAGCTATCGACTTGAAACTTGGCACAAGTAGTTGTTATCGATGTAGGTCAGAAGGTATTGAAAATGGGCCATATCGGTCCACTTTTACGTATAGCCCCCATATAAAGGGACCCTCAGATTTGGCTTGTGGAGCCTCTAACAGAAGCATATTTCATCCGATCCGGCTGAAATTTGGTATATGGTGTTGGTATATGGTCTCTAACAACCATGCAAAAATTGGTCCACATCGGTCCATAATTATATATAGCCCCCATATAAACCGATCCCCAGATTTGGCTTGCGAAGCCTAAAAGAGAAGTAAATTTCATCCGATCCGGCTGAAATTTGGTACATGGTGTTGGTATATGGTCTCCAACAACCATGCAAAAATTGGTTCATATCGGTCCTTAATTATATATAGCCCCCATATAAACCGATCCCAGATTTGGCTTGTGGAGCCTCTAACGGGAGCATATTTCATCCGATCCGATTGAAATTTCGTATATGGTGTTGGTATATGGTCTCTAACAACCATGCAAAAATTGGTCTACATCGGTTCGTAATTATATATAGCCCCCATATAAACCGATCCCCAGATTTGGCTTGCGAAGCCTAAAAGTGAAGTAGATTTCATCCGATCCGGCTGAAATTTGGTACATGGTGTTGGTATATGGTCTCTAACAACCATGCAAAAATTGGTCCACATCGGTCCATAATTATATATAGCCCCCTTATAAACCGATCCCCAGATTTGGCTTGCGAAGCCTAAAAGAGAAGTAAATTTCATCCGATCCGGCTGAAATTTGGTACATGGTGTTGGTATATTGTCTCCAACAACCATGCAAAAATTGGTCCATATCGGTCCTTAATTATATATAGCCCCCATATAAACCGATCCCCAGATTTGGCTTGTGGAGCCTCTAAGGGAAGCATATTTCATCCAATCCGGATGAAATTTGGTACATGGTGTTGGTTTATGGTCTCTAACAATTATGCAAAAATTGGTCCACATCGGTCTATAATTATATATAGCCCCCATATAAACCGATCCCCAGATTTGGCTTGCGGAGCTTCAAAGAGAAGCAAATTTCATCCGATCAGGCTGAAATTTGGTACATGATGTTGGTATATGGTCTCTAACAACCATGCAAAATTTGTCCACATCGGTTCATAATTATATATAGCCCCCATATAAACCGATCCCCAGATTTGGCTTGCGAAGTCTCCAAGAGAAGCAAATTTCATCCAATCCGGTTGTAATTTGGAACATGGTGTTAGTATATGATATTTAACAACCGTGCCAGAATTGGTCCATATCGGTCTATAATTATATATAGCCCCCATATAAAACGTTCTCCAGATTTGACCTCCGGAGCCTCTTGGAGGAGCAAAATTCATTCGATCCGGTTCAAATTAGGAACGTGGTGTAAGTATATGGTCACTAACAACCATACCAAAATAGGTCCAATCACACACAAAATGGTCCATATCGGTTCATAATCATGGTTGCCAAAAATAATCTACCAAAATTTTATTTCTATAGAAAATTTTGTCAAAATTTTATTTCTATAGAATTTTTTTTTCAAATTTTATTCGGTTCATAATCATGGTTGCTACTCATGCCAAAAATAATCTACCAAGATTTTATTTCTATAGAAAATTTTGTCAAAAGTTTATTTCTATAGAAATTTTTGTCAAAATTTTATTTTTGTAGAAATTTTGTGAACATTTTCTTTCTATAGAAAATTTTGGGAAAATTTTTATTTCTATAGAAAATTTTGTGAAAATTTTATTTCTATAGAAATTTTTATTAAAATTTTATTTCTGTAGAAAATTTTGTCAAAATTTTATGTTTATTTTGTCAAACTGAATTATATACGTATTGGATCGATCTTTTTTGATTTAATATATACCACGTATGGACTTACCTACAATTTAGAAGATGGTGTTAGGAGGTTTTAAGATACCTTGCCATCGGCAAGCGTTACCGCAACTTAAGTAATTCGATTGTGGATGGCAGTGTTTAGAAGAAGTTTCTACGCAATCCATGATGGAGGGTACATAAGTTTCGGCCTGGCCGAACTTACGGCCGTATATACTTGTTTTTTTTAGAAATTTTCCACAGGCCACTGAAATTTTTCTGTTTTTAACTACGTCTCAAACATTTTTTTTACAACTAAACGTGGGTATAAAGTTCAATGACCGTACAAATAAATTCAATATGATCTAACGCAAAAGAAACGCCCGATTTACACTCATATGACCACAGAGGTCAATTTTTAACTCCGATTTAGTTGAAATTTTGCACAGAGAGTAGAATTAGCATTGCAACTATGCGTGCCAAATTTGGTTGAAATCGGTTCAGATTAGGATATATCTCCCACATATAGCTTTCGCCCGATTTACACTCATATGACCACAGAGGCCAATTTTTTGCTCCGATTTAGTTGAAATTTTGCACAAAGAGTAGAACTAGCATTGTTGCTGTGCGTGCCAAATTTGGTTGAAATCGGTTCAGATTTACATATAGCTCCCATATATATGTTTTTCTGATTTCGACAAAAATGGTCAAAATACCAACATTTTCCTTGTAAAATCGCTACTGCTTAGTCGAAAAGTTGTAAAAATGACTCCAATTTTCCTAAACTTCTAATACATATATATCGAGCGATAAATCATAAATAAACTTTTGCGAAGTTTCCTTAAAATTGCTTCAGATTTAAATGTTTCACATATTTATACCCTTCACCACTACTGTGGTACAGGGTATAATAATAAGTTTGTGCATTTGTATGTAACGCCAAGAAGGAGTAATCATAGACCAACCTTTTAGTATACGGATCGGCTTAGAATTAAATTCTGAGTCGATTTAGCGATGTCCGTCTGTCTGTCTGTCCGTCTGTCTGTCTGTCTGTCTGTCTGTCTGTCTGTTGATGTATTTTTGTGTGCAAAGTACAGCTCGCAGTTGTAGTCCGATTGTCCTAAAATTTGGTATAGGGTCCTGTTTTGGCTCAAAGACGATCCCTATTGATTTTGGAAAAAATCGGTTCAGATTTAGATATAGCTGCCATATATATTTTTCACCGATCTGGTCATAATTGCCGTGTATATCAACCGATCTTCCTCAAATTCCGTACATCCGAATATTTTATTAGTCTCGAAAAACTTGCAAAATATCAGCCACATTGGTTCAGATTTAGATATAGCTCCCATATATAGCTCTTGCCCGATTTACACTCATTTGCCCACAGAGGCCAATTTTTTGCTCCGATTTAGTTGAAATTTTGCACAGGGAGTAGAATTAGCATTCTAGATATGCGTGTCAAATTTGGTTGAAACCGGTTCAGATTTAGATATAGCTCCCATATATAGCTTTCGCCCGATTTACACTCAAATGACCACAGAGGCCAATTTTTTGCTCCGATTTAGTTGAAATTTTGCACAGGGAGTAGAATTAGCATTATAGCTATGTGTGCTAAATGTGGTTGAAATCGGTTCAGATTTAGATATAGCTCCCATATATAGCTTTCGCCCGATTTACACTCATATGACCACAGAGGCCAATTTTTAACTCCGATTTAGTTGAAATTTTGCACAGGGAGTAGAATTAGCATTGTAGCTATGCGTGCCAAATTTGGTTGACATCGGTTCAGATTTAGATATAGCTCCCATATAAATGTTTTTCTGATTTCGACAAAAATGGTCAAAATACCAACATTTTCCTTGTTAAATCGCCACTGCTTAGTCGAAAAGTTGTAAAAATGACTCTAATTTTCCTCAACTTCTAATACATATATATCGAGCGATAAATCATAAATAAACTTTTGCGAAGTTTCCTTAAAATTGCTTCAGATTTAAATGTTTCCCATATTTATACCCTTCACCACTACTGTGGTACAGGGTATAATAAGTTTGTGCATTTGTATGTAACGCCAAGAAGGAAAAGTCTGAGACCCATCGTTTAGTATACCGATCGTCTTAGAATTAAATTCTGAGTCGATTTAGCGATGTCCGTCTGTCTGTCTGTCTGTCTGTCTGTCTGTCCGTCTGTCTGTCTGTCTGTTGATGTATTTTTGTGTGCAAAGTACAGCTCGCAGTTTTAGTCCGATTGTCCTAAAATTTGGTATAGGGCCCTGTTTCGGCTCAAAGACGATCCCAATTGATTTTGGAAAAAAATCGGTTCAGATTTAGATATAGCTGCCATATATATTTTTCACCGATCTGGTCATAATTGGCGTGTATACCAACCGATCTTCCTCAAATTCCGTACATCCGAATATTTTATGAGTCTCGAAAAACTTGCAAAATATCAGCCAAATCGGTTCAGATTTAGATATAGCTCCCATATATAGCTTTCGCCCGATTTACACTCATTTGCCCACAGAGGCCAATTTTTTTGCTCCGATTTAGTTGAAATTCTGCACAGGGAGTAGAATTAGCATTGTAGCTATGCGTGTCAAATTTAGTTGAAATCGGTTCAGATTTAGATATAGCTCCCATATATAGCTTTCGCCCGATTTACACTCAAATGACCACAGAGGCCAATTTTTTGCTCCGATTTAGTTGAAATTCTGCACAGGGAGTAGAACTAGCATTGTAGCTATGCGTGTCAAATTTGGTTGAAATCGGTTCAGATTTAGATATAGCTCCCATATATAGCTTTCGCCCGATTTACACTCATATGACCGTAGAGGCCAATTTTTAACTCCGATTTAGTTGAAATTTTACACAGGGAGTAGAATTAGCATTGTAGCTATGCGTGCCAAATTTGGTTGAAATCGGTTCAGATTTAGATATAGCTCCCATATATATGTTTTTCTGATTTCGACAAAAATGGTCAGAATACCAATATTTTCCTCGTAAAATCGCCACTAACGACTAAGCGAAAAGTTGTAAAAATGACTCTAATTTTCCTAAACTTCTAATGCATATATATCGAGCGATCAATCATAAATAAACTTTTGCGAAGTTTTCTTAAAATTGCTCCAGATTTAAATGTGCATTAGCCGACTTAAATTTTGAGTCTATAGATTTTGTAGAAGTCTATCAAATTCTGTCCAGATCGAGTGATATTTAAATGTATGTATTTGGGACAAACCTTTATAAATAGCCCCAACACATTTGACGGATGTGATATGGTATCGAAAATTTAGATCTACAAAGTGGTGCAGGGTATAATATAGTCGGCCCCGCCCGACTTTAGACTTTCCTTACTTGTTTTTTACTAAAATTGTGTTCCACCCTAGTGCATTAGCCAACTTAAATTTTGAGTCTATATATTTTTTAGAAGTCTATCAAATTCTGTCCAAATCGAGTGATATTTAAATGTATGTATTTGGGACAAACCTTTATATATAGCCCCCAACACATTTGACGGATGTGATATGGTATCGAAAATTTAGATCTACAAAGTGGTGCAGGGTATAATATAGTCGGCCCCGCCCGACTTTCGACTTTCCTTACTTGTTTCTTCTATGAGAGGGTGAAATTTCGTGAGTTGTAGCTAAAGAGTACAACAGGGCATTGAGTTTTCATGGTTTTAATAACGCTTTGTGGAAATCCCAAAATGTGGAGTACAATTTAGTTCAATTTTCGTACAAGATAGTTAATTCTTCCTATGAAACAATTTATTTTTTTTATACCCTCCATCGTAGGATTTGTCACTCCGTTTGTAACAAATCGAAATATTGCTCTAAGACCCAATAAAGTATATATATTCTGAGTCGTGGTGAAATTCTGAGTCGATGTAAGGTTGGCTGATAAATCCCCGTCTAACAAAGAAAAAACACATTTTTTTGTCAAAATTCATTTTTATTATTCAATATAGTTCCTTTCAAGAGCGATACCACGATTATAACGACCTTCCAATTGTTTGATACCATTTTGGTAGTACTCCTTCGGTTTTGCCTCAAAATAGGTCTCAGTTTCGGCGATCATCTCTTCATTGCAGCCAAATTTTTTCACTGCGAGCATCCTTTTGAGGTCTGAGAACAAGAAAAGGTCGCTGGGGGCCAGATCTGGAGAATACGGTGGGTGGGGAAGCAATTCGAAGCCCAATTCATGATTTTTTGCCATCGTTCTCAATGACTTGTGACACGATGCGTTGTCTTGGTGGAACAACACTTTTTTCTTCATATGGGGCCGTTTTGTCGCGATTTCGACTTTCAAATGCTCCAATAACGCCATATAATTGTCACTGTTGATGGTTTTTCCCTTCTCAAGAAAATTATTCCATGCGCATTGGAAAAAACGATTTCGACTTTCAAACGCTCCAATAACGCCATATAATTGTCAATGTTGATGGTTTTTCCCTTCTCAAGAAAATTATTCCATGCGCATTCCAAAAAACAGAGGCCATTACTTTGCTCGGGTGTATTACGAGTTAACAGCTGCAAACACCGCTCAGAATCATCAACACGTTGTTGTTTTTGGTCAAATGTGAGCTCGCGCGGCACCCGTTTTGCACAGAGCTTCCGCATATCCAAATATTGATGAATGATATGACCAACACGTTCCTTTGATATCTTTAAGGCCTCTGCTATCTCGATCAACTTCATTTTACGGTCATTCAAAATCATTTTGTGGATATTTTTGATGTTTTCGTCGGTAACCACCTCATTCGGACGTCCACTGTGTTCACCGTCCTCCGTGCTCATTTCACCACGCTTGAATTTTGCATACCAATCAATTATTGTTGATTTCCCTGGGGCAGAGTCCGGAAACTCATTACCAAGCCAAGTTTTTGCTTCCACCGTATTTTTTCCCTTCAGAAAACAGTATTTTATCAAAACACGAAATTTCTTTTTTTCACCATTTTTTCACGAAAACAAAAGTTGATTCACAAAAGACGCTCTCTCTCACAAACTAATTGACTTACAGACGTCAAATTTTGACACGAATCATTTGAAGGTTGGTACTTTATAAAAATAATATGCATTTAATACTAACGACGCCATCTATGTGTCTGACCGGGGACTTATCAGCCAACCTGTTAAGCATGTCCGTCCATCTGTTAAAATCACGCTAACTTCCGAACGAAAAAAGCTATAGACTTTAAACTTGGCATAAATGTTGTTATTGATGTAGGTTGGATGGTATTGCAAATGGGCCATATCGGACCACTTTTACGTATAGCCCCCATATAAACGGACGCATATATTTGGTTTGCGGAGTTTCAAAGAGAAGCATATTTCATCCGATCCGGTTGAAATTTGGTACGTGGTGTTAGTATATGGTCTCTACCAACCATGCAAAAATTGGTCCATATCGGTCCCTAATTATATATAGCCCCCATATAAACCGACATCCAGATTTAATCTCCGGAACCTCTTGGAGGAGCAAAATTCATCCGATCCGGTTGAAATTTGGTACATAGTGTTAGTATATGGTCTCTAACAACCATGCAAAAATTGGTCCACATCGGTCCATAATTATATATAGCCCCCATATAAACCGATCCCCAGATTTGATCTCCGGAGCCTCTTGGATGAGCAAATTTCATCCCATCCGGTTGAAATTTAGTACGTTGTGCTACCTCATATAGACCGACACCCAGATTTGATCTCCGGAACCTCTTGGAGGAGCAAAATTCATCCGATCCAGTTGAAATTTGGTACATGGTGTTATTATATGGTTTCTAACAATCATGCAAAAATTGGTCCATATCGGTCCCTAATTATATATAGCCCTCATATAAATCGACCCCGGATTTGACCACTGGAACCTCTTGGAGGAGCAAAATGCATCCCATTCGGTTGAAATTTGATGCATAGCACTAGTATATGGCCATGCAACATTTGGTCCATATCGGTCTATAGTTATATATAGCCGATCGCCAATCACACAAAAATTGGTCCATATCGCCAAAACTAATCTACCAAAATTTTATTTCTATAGAAAATTTTTGTCAAAATTTTATTTCTATAGAAAATTTTGCCAAAATTTTATTTCTATTGAAAATTTTGTCAAACTGAATTATATACGTATTTAAGCTTTTTATACCCTCCACCATAGGATGGGGGGTATATTAACTTTGTCATTCCGTTTGTAACACATCGAAATATTGCTCTAAGACCCCATAAAGTATATATATTCTGGGTCGTGGTGAAATTCTGAGTCGATCTGAGCATGTCCGTCCGTCCGTCCGTCCGTCCGTCCGTCCGTCCGTCCGTCTGTTGAAATCACGCTAACTTCCGAACGAAACAAGCTATCGACTTGAAACTTAGCACAAGTAGTTGTTATTGATGTAGGTCGGATGGTATTGCAAATGGGCCATATCGGTCCACTTTTACGTATAGCCCCCATATAAACGGACCCCCAAATTTGGCTTGCGAGGCCTCTAAGAGAAGCAAATTTCATCCGATCCGGCTGAAATTTGGTACATGGTGTTAGTATATGGTCTCTAACAACCATGCAAAAATTGGTCCACATCGGTCCATAATTATATATAGCCCCCATATAAACGGACCCCCAAATTTGGCTTGCGAGGCCTCTAAGAGAAGCAAATTTCATCCGATCCAGCTGAAATTTGGTACATGGTGTTAGTATATGGTCTCTAACAACCATGCAAAAATTGGTCCACATCGGTCCATAATTATATATAGCCCCCATATAAACCGATCTTCAGATTTGGCTTGCGGAGCCTAAAAGAGAAGCAAATTTAATCCGATCCGGCTGAAATTTGGTACATGGTGTTGGTATATGGTCTCTAACAACCATGCAAAAATTGGCCCACATCGGTCCATAATCATATATAGCCCCCATATAAACCGATCCCCCGATTTGGCTTGCGAGGCCTCTAAGAGAAGCAAATTTCATCCGATCCGGCTGAAATTTGGTACATGGTGTTAGTATATGGTCTCTAACAACCATGCAAAAATTGGTCCACATCGGTCCATAATTATATATAGCCCCCATATAAACCGATCCCCCGATTTGGCGTGCGAGGCCTCTAATAGAAGCAAATTTCATCCGATTCGGCTGAAATTTGGTACATGGTGGTAGTATATAGCCTCAAACTCCCATGCAAAAATTGGTCGAAATCGGTCCATAATTATATATAGCCCCCATATAAACCGATCCCCCGATTTGACCTCCGGAGCCCCTTGGAAGAGCAAAATTCATCCGATTCGGTTGAAATTTGGTACGTGATGTTAGTATATGGTATCCAACAACCATGCAGGAATTGGTTCATGTCAGTCCATAATTATATATAGCACCCATATAAACCGATCCCCAGATTTGACCTCCGGTGCCTTTTGGAGAAGCAAAATTCATCCGATCTGGTTGAAATTTTGTACGTGGTGGTAGTATATGATATTTAACAACCATGCCAAAAGTGGTCCATATCAGTCCACAATTATATATAGCCCCCATATAAACCGATCCCGAGATTTGGTTTTGGAGCCTCTTGGAGGAGCAAATTTCTTCCGAGTCAGTTGAAATTGTGCTAGTATATGGCCGTTAACAACCATGCCTAACTAGGTCCATATCGGTCTATAGTTATATATAGCCCTCAGATAAATCGATCCCCAATCACACAAAAATTGGTCCATATCAATAATTGTATATAGCCCCCATATAAGCGACCCCCATTTTTTAATTCTGGCTCCCTACGTACCGTGCAAAAGTCCATATCGATTCGTAATTATTTGTAGACTTACTTACACATATTTTTTTTGTCTAATGTATGGACTAACTCACAATTTAGAAAACGATTTAAGATACCACAACCCAAGTAATTCGATTGTGGATGACAGTCTTTCGTAGAAGTTTCTACGCAATCCATGGTGGAGGGTACATAAGATTCGGCCTGGCCGAACTTACGGCCGTTTATACTTGTTTTTGTTTAATTATACCCCGTAAGAAATTGTAAGTTAAATTTATAAGACGGTGTTAAGAGGTTTTAAGATACCTTGCCATCGGCAAGTGTTACCGCAACCCAAGTAATTCGATTGTGGATGACAGTCTTTAGTATAAGTTTCTACGCAATCCATGGTGGAGGGTACATACGATTCGGCCTGGCCGAACTTACTGCCGTATATACCTGTTTTCTGTGTGTACTTTCGCCCTATATGCACTTATAAGGCCCCAGAAACCAGATACATCGGGCTGCCACCTAACCTAACCTAATAAGGCATTAGGTTAGGTTAGGTTTTGTGGCAGCCCGATGTATCAGGCTCACTTAGACTATTCAGTCCATTGTGATACCACAGTGGTGAAACCTCTGAAAGGGGGACACCCACGGTCGCCAAAATTTTGTCCACATTGGGAGGAGGTGTCTAGTTATGAGATGTTAATTTTAATGTGTTAATAAAGCAAACGTCCCCAGACAATTGTTCGCGTTTGGGAGGTGTTCGGTTTTCAGAGTGTCTTAGTTTGGGAGGTTTCACTGTATATCAGTACATGTACTACAAATGCACCTCATACAAAAACAGTCTCGCGACGGCGATAAAATAAATTTTATAGGATAAAATCTTTGTACCCAATTGAACTTTTTTAGAATTTTGATATCCAAAATGTATAGAAATACAGTGAAACACCTCAAATTTTTACACTCTGAAAACCTCTCAAAATTGGACAATTGTCCTGAGACGTTTGCTATATTAACCCTAAAATTAACCTCTCATAAGTGGACAAAATTTAGGCGAACGTGGGTGTGCCTTCTAAAAGCCTTCACTGTAGTCTAATTTGTTGTTCTTAAATAATCCGAAATACTGAAATAGCATTACATCTGAAGAACTAATGTGAGCCAATACAGCGGATGCTTAAAACTAAGACTTCCGCTCTAGGATAAGCACATGTAGAAATAGTTTCAAATGTGATTTTGCACCACCTCATTTCTTTTTATACCCTAAACCACATAGTGGTCAGGGTACACGGATGAAAAAGACTGTTTTTCATATGTTTGGCTATAAACATTATATGTTTGGAACACAAATTTTTAAACACAATATTTTTGAGTGCAAGCATATAATGTTCATAAACTAGCATAACATGTTTGGGACATATATGTTAATATGTTAGAACATATTATGTTTGGGACATAAAATGTTTGTAAATATAATATGCTTGGATGCAAACATATATTAATTTAGAAATAGCCTATAAACATATATGTGTTTAGTAGCTTGGAGCGCTATTTAACAGGGAGCGATATTGAATTAAGTTGGTGGTTGTTGCTTGTTATTACAAAATTAACATTTTATTTTTCCTTGGGCAATTGATCAGCTACTTGTTTGATCCTTACAAACTGTGTGGTCCGCTGTTCGAATCCCCGTCCGGCAAAAGGTAAAATTAAAATAAAAAAATCATAAAATTGAATAATTTCTTCTACAATGTTTGTATTACAGAAAAATGTGCTAAGAACTAAAAAATCTCGTGGAAGTGAGAAAGATGTGAGGGAATATACAATTAGGCAGAAACAAAATTTTGAGCATTCAGGTCGAAAACCTATGTTGTTAGCACCTATATTACCTGTTTATTTTCATAATTCATTATGATTGTAAATATATAAATAAATAAATAAAATTTTGAGCACAATATTGTTTGGGAGAATTTTTTTTAAGCATATAATATTTTTGGGTGCAAAATGCTTCCAAACATATTATATGTTCACATAATAACATATTGTTTTTTGGAAGACAACATTATTGAATTTGGATGCAAAAATACAAAATGTTTGGAACTTAGACTACCCAAACATATATTGTTTAGACCAATATGCTTTCAAACATATTATATATTGGAAGAGATCAAACATATAAATGTTTGGGCAATACCCAAAAATGTATATGCTTGAAGCAAAATATGTTTGGGAGTATATGTTACAGAAGCGATTTTTTGTGAGGGTGTATAATAAGTTTGATCGGCCAAAAAATGTGCCTACAAGAAATATTGATTTTAGACCCCATAAACTATATACCGATCGACTCAGAATCACCTCCTGAGTCGATCTAGCGCTTGGTGTCCGTCCGTCCGTCTGTCCATGTATTTGTTGTTCACAGGATTCCGGTCGCAATTATTAACCGATTTTGATGAAATTTGGTACAGGGAGTTTTTTGGGCACAAGGACGAACGCTAATGAATTTGGAAGAAATCAGATCAAATTTAGATATAGCTCCCATATATATGTATCGCCCGATTTCGACAAATGGGGTCACATTGCGCTTTTTTTCAAACGGATCGTCACCAAATTTGGCAAAAGGTAATCTTTTCCATCGCCCTTCAAGTCTGCAAAATTTCATCCAAATCGGTTCAGATTTAGATATAGCTCTCATATATATGAACCGCATTTGGCTAAATGTAGTCTTCTATAGCACTAACTATATGTGCAAAATTTCATCGAAATCGGTTCAGATTTAGATATAGCTCACATATATGTGTATAGCCCGATTTTCCCAAATTTGGCCATAGAACCCTTATTTATTAACCGATCTTACTAAAAGTTGGCTAGATCCAGTCCTCTATAGTACTAACTATATGTGCAAAATTTCATCGAAATCGGTTCAGATGTAGATATAACTCCCATATATGTATCACCCGATTTTGAAAAATTCGCCCCTAATAACCTTATGTTTGAACATACAAGCCTCATTTCTTAACTGATCTTACTCAAATCGTGCACAAGGTAACCTTTTGTGGTATTGATCAAACCCGCTAAATATTATGCAAATTGGTTCAGATTTAGATATAGCTTCCATATATATGCATCGCTCGATTTTCCCAAATTTGGCCATAGTACTCTTATTTATTAGCCAATGTTACTCAAATTTCAAATTTTGATGTACTAGCCGATCGTACTTATACGTACTCGTAGCTCTTACATAAGAATATTGCTCGATTTTTACAAATTTGTATTTATTACCCACACTAATTTAACGATTTTCTCTTTTTTAATAATGGGCTCAATATTAGTGGCATACTAACTCCGTAGGTGCAATATCAACGCAGCCAGTGTTGCTAGAAGTAGGGGAAATTCCTTATATGTAGGGGTTTCCCACTATTTAGCGTCTTGTAGGGACATAGGGCCACAATGTAGGACATTTTCACTCAACACAATTTGTAATAATCTTTACATTTTGGTGGCTCTAGAGGAGGAAATTAGAAGCCGCAAGGTTTAATCTTTAACAATGTGCGGTAAACTTTATTCTTGTAGAAAATTTTGTCAACATTTTATTTCTATAGAACATTTTGTCAAAATTGTATTTCTATAGAATTTTTTTTCAAAATATTATTTTTATAAAAAATTTTCTTAAAATTTTATTTCTGTGGAATTTTTTCTCAAAATTTTATTTCTATAGAAAAATTTCTCACAAAAATTTGTTTATAGAAACCTTTTCCAAAATTTAATAGAGATTTAACAAAAAAGATTACTAATTTGGGTAGAATTCTACCAACTGTGGCAACCGTGGTCGTAATACAAATTTATATTCTAAGTTTATATTCTAAGATAATAAAGTTCTTAGAACCAATTTTATTTTGTAAAATTTTTTAAATTTAACGAAAAATATAGTAGGCAAAATTGTTTGGGAATGTATGGGAAAGTAGGGAACTTTTTTTGTCCTTGTAGGGTAAACCGAACATTTTCCCTGGCAACATTGACTATGAGCTATAGTCAGATTGACACAAAGCACCCATAGATATGTACCCTTTAATTTTCTTAAATATGCAACTGCGGTTTATCTCCCAGACCTATATGTTACCCCACAAATGCTTATGATTACTAATTCTGTAATTGTGGTTTAGGGTATGATATAGTCGGCCCCGCCCGACTTTCTAATTTACTTACTTGTTTGATAATGTTTTCTTCTGCTTTACAATTTTTTTTTCTAGTTTTACAAATTTCATATCATAATTTTATATTTAAGTTAAATTACCATTTTTAATTAACAATTTTTCGAGTGTATGCAAGAGTATACAAGTATACGGCTAAAAAGTTAATTCATAGAAGGCTTATTAGGCTAATATCATTAAATAGGTAAGAGCACATAAAAAAATTGCTAAGACTCTCTCTCTCTCCCGAAAATAAACACCAACATATTTAGTAAAGGAACCACTGAAAAAAACTCAAAAAGGACTCAACGGGAACACGAACAAAAAAACTGTTAAGGTCATTTTATTAATTAACCCATAAACGAAAAAACAAAGTGCACACACATACAAACATAGAGATCTGAACCAGACCAAAAAAAAAAACGAAGTTATATTTGCGCTTAATTTGAAGAGAAAAAGCATTTCTCGCCTAGCTATCCTACCTAGGCAAGAGACATACAAAAGAAATTGGCACAGTCCAGTGCCCGAGTGAAAGCAAACGAAGAAATGCATGGATTTGAAGGAAGACCAAAGGCAACCGAAAACCAAAAGCAACCTCCAACTGTTGCGGAGGACAGTTGAGGGAAGAAATGAAAATGGAATTTCACCATTTGTGTGTATGTGTATATCTTAACGTGGGCTTTCCATTTTCGTCAGAGTGAAAGGTGCCGCGTACCATGAAACCATAATGCAAACCTTAAATGCGGTAAATTGCGAAGATTTTCTTTTTTGTGTTTTTTTTTTTGCCTAGAATGAAGCAGCCAAGGTGTGAGTGAAGAAATAGCGCGAGTAATGTCTATGGTGATTCTTCAGTCAGTTCTGCCATCGCATTACAGAGGATGAGTGACGCTTTCATAGCCTTTAGGGAAGCCAAAAATATTTCGAGGCACTAAACACAAAACAGAAATTTATGTTTCAAATCGAGTTTTCAGTGAAGAAGTGATCAATAATATAGAAATATTCAGCAGGCATTAGTATTCATTTCCATAGTCTTCTCTATACATCTAGGGCCGTTTTAGGATATTTTCCTAATAATATTTGAAATTTAATTTGACCCTTGGTTGATGAATACTAGCGGGGAGCGACCATCGGCCCACACCAATACCATCGTTGGAGCTTGATTTCTGATGCCCAATCGAAGATGTTAATTTTCAGACTGCTTACTCTGCAAAAATTTTGTCAAATTAAATTTTGTCAAAATTTTATTTCTATAAAAATATTTGTCAAATTTTTATTTTTCTTATTATTTCTATTGACAATTTTGTCAAAATTTTATTTCTATAGAACATTTTGTGAAAATTTTATTTCTATACAAAAATTTTGTCAAAATTTTAGTTTGATACAAAAATTTTGTCAAATTTTATTTCTATAGAAAATTTTGTCAACATTTTATTCCTATAGAAAATTTTGTCAAAATTTTGTTTCTATAACAAATTTTGTAAACATTTTTTTTATAGGAAATTTTGTCAAAATTTTATTTCTAACGAAAATTTTGGCAACATTTTATTTCTATAGAAAATGTTGTCAAAATTTCATTTCTATCGAAAATTTTGTCAAAAGTTTATTTCCATAGAAAATGTTCGCAACATTTTATTTCTATAGAAATTTTTGTCGAAATTTTATTTCTATAGAAATCTTTGTCAAAATTTAATTTCTATAGAAATCTTTGCCAAAATTTTATTTCTATAGAAATCTTTGTCAAAATGTTATTTCGATACAAAATTTTTTTAAAATCGTAGTTCTATAGAACACTATATCAAAAATGTATTTCATGGAAAAATATGTCAAAATTGTATTTCTATAGAAAATTGTATTTCTTTAGAAAATTTTGCCAAAATTTTATTCCTATAGAAAATTTTGTCAAAATTTTGCTTCTATAAAAATTTTTGTCAAAATTTTATTTTTGTAGAAAATTTTGTCAAAATTTTATTTCTATAGAAAATTTTGTCAACATTTAGTTTCTATAGAAAATGTAGTCAAATTTCATTTCTATACAAAATTTTGTCAAAATTTTATTCCTACAGAAAATTTTGTCAAAATTTTATTTTTATAGAAAATATTGTCAAAAATTTATTTCTATAGAAAATTTTGGCAACATTTTATTTCTATAGAAAATTCTGTCAAAATTTTGTTTCTATAAAAAATTTTGTCAAAATTTTATTTTTATAGCAAATGTTGTCAAAATGTTACTTCTATAGAAAATTTTGGCAACATTTTATTTCTATAGAAAATTTTGTCAAAATTTTATTTCTATAGAAAGTTTTGTCAACTTTTTTTTCTATAGAAAATTTTGTAAAAAATTTTATTCCTATAGAAAATTTTATCAAAATAGGGTATCTATAAAAATTTTTGTCAAAATTTTATTTCTATAGAAAGTTTTGTCAAAATTTCATTTCTATAGAAAATTTTGTAAACAATTTTATTCCTATAGAATATCTTGTCAAAATATGGTTTCTGTAAAAAATGTTGTCAAAATTTTATTTCTATAGAAAATTTTGGCAACATTTTATTTCTATAGAAAATTTTGTCAAAATTTTATTTCTATAGAAAATTTTGTCAACATTTTATTTCTATAGAACATTTTGTCAACATTTTATTTCTATAAAAAATTTATCAAAATGTTATTTCTATAGAAAGTTTTGTTAAAATTTTATTTCTATAAAAAATTGTGTCAACATTTTATTTCTATAGAAAATTTTGTCAACATTTTATTTCTATAGAAAATTTTGGAAACATTTTTTTTTCTATTGAAATTTTATTTCTATAATCTTTGTCAAAATTGTATTTCTATAGAAATTTTTGTCGAAATTTTATTTCTATAGAAGTCTTTGTCAAAATTTTATATCTATACAAAATTTTGTTAAAATTTTATTTCTTTAGAAATCTTCGTCAAAATTTTATTTCTATAGACTAATGTGTCAAAATTTTATATCTATACAAAATTCTGTTAAAATTTTTTTTCTATACAAAACTATGTCAAAATTTTATTTCTATAGAAAATTTTGTAAAAATTTCATTTCTATAGAAAATTTTGTAAAAAATTTTATTCCTATAGAAAATTTTGTACAAAATTTTATTCCTATAGAAAATTTTGTCAAAATATGGTTTCTATAAAAATTTTTGTCAAAATTTTATTTCTATAGAAAATTTTTTAAAAATGTCATTTCTATAGAAAATTTTGTAAAAATATGGTTTCTATAAAAAATTTTTTTCAAAATTTTATTTCTATAGAAAGTTTTGTCAAAATTTCATTTCTATAGAAAATTTTGTAAAAAAATTTATTTCTATAGAAAATTTTGTCAAAATTTTATTTCTATAGAAAATTTTGTCACAATTTTATTTCTATCGAAATATTTGTCAAAATTTTATTTCTATAGAAAATTTTGTCAACATTTTATTTCTATAGAAAATTTGTCAAAATGTTATTTCTATAGAAAATTCTGTCAAAATTTTATTTCTATAGAAAATTTTGCCAACATTTTATTTCTATAAAAAATTTGTCAAAATGTTATTTCTATAGAAAGTTTTGTCAAAATTTTATTTCTATAAAAAATTGTGTCAACATTTTATTTCTATAGAAAATTTTGCCAACATTTTATTTCTATAGAAAATTTTGTCAAAATTTTATTTCTATAGAAAATTTTGTCAACATTTTATTTCTATAGAACATTTTGTCAAAATTTTATTTCTATAAAAAATTTGTCAAAATGTTATTTCTATAGAAAGTTTTGTCAAAATTTTATTTCTATAAAAAATTGTGCTAACATTTTATTTCTATAGAAAATTTTGCCAACATTTTATTTCTATAGAAAATTTTGGAAAATGTTTTTTCTATAAAAATTTTATTTCTATAGAAATCTTTCTCAAAATTGTATTTCTATAGAAATTTTTGTCGAAATTTTATTTCTATAGAAGTCTTTGTCAACATTTTATATCTATACAAAATTTTGTTAAAATTTTATTTCTTTAGAAATCTTTGTCAAAATTTTATTTCTATAGACTAAATTGTCAAAATTTTATATCTATACAAAATTCTGTTAAAATTTTATTTCTATACAAAACTATGTCAAAATTTTATTTCTATAGAAAATTTTGTCAAAATTTTATTTCTATAGAAAATTTTGTCAAAATTTTATTTCTATAGAAAGTTTTGTCAAAATTTAATTTCTATAGAAAATTTTGTCAAAATTTTATTTCTATAGAAAATTTTGGCAACATTTTATTTCTATAGAAAATTTTGTCAAAATTTTATTTCTATAGAAATATTTGCCAAAATTTTATTTCAATAGAAAATTTTGTCAACATTTTATTTCTATAGAAAATTTGTCAAAATGTTACTTCTATAGAAAATTTTGTCAAAATTTTACTTCTATAGAAAATTTTGTCAACATTTTATTTCTATGGAAATATTTGTCAAAATTTTATTTCTATAGAAAATTTTGTCAACATTTTATTTCTATAGAAAATTTTGTCAACATTTTATTTCTATAGAAAATGATGGAAACATTTTTTTTCTATAAAAATTTTATTTCTATAGAAATCTTTGTCAAAATTGTATTTCTATAGAAATTTTTGTCGAAATTTTATTTCTATAGAAATCTTTGTCAAAATTTTATATCTATACAAAATTTTGTTAAAATTTTATTTCTTTAGAAATCTCTGTCAAAATTTTATTTCTAGAGACTAATTTGTCAAAATTGTATATCTATACAAAATTCTGTTAAAATTTTATTTCTATAGAAAACTATGTCAAAATTTTATTTCTATAGAAAATTTTGTCAAAATTTTATTTCTATAGAAAATTTTTTTAAAATTTTAATTCTATAGAAAATTTTGTAAAAATGTTAATTCTATATAAATCCTTGTCAATATTTTTATTCTATAGAAATCTTTATCAAAATTTTATTTCTATAGAAATGTTTTCAAAATTTTATTTCTATAGAAATTGTTGCCAAACTATTATTTCTATAGAAAATTATTTCTATAAAAGTTTGTAAAGCACCTCTTAGTTGGAGTGGAATAGTTTGCAAAATCTACCAAGACATAAAAATTCTACCAATCTACTAAACTCTAAAAAAAATCACTCATCTTTGGTATAATTCTAGTAATTGTGGCAACCCTGAACCCTCGGCCCTGTGCATGCAACGCAGACATGCCATCCCTACACTATTCACTTTCACGTTTTCGTTTAGCACAGAGTCGTCGTCCTCGTCGTAGTCGTTGTAATTCTTTTAATGATTGCAAAGGGCATTCTCTATGTTAATGTCTTTTTCGAGTGATGTGCCATACTCATGATGCCAGCCAGTCAGAGTGTTTTACAAAACGATGCTTTAAGGACTTGCACGCACGCAAGCAATAGCTTAGTGAAAAAGAACCAAGGGAGAAAGAAAGCAGCTACTACAACTCAAGGGACATGAAGAGAAAATTGCAAAATGCTCTAATGAGTAGGAGACAGAATTGGTAACTGGCTAACTTGCTGCATGGCTGCCATTGGGGTGTATGGTGTTTTCATCATGGGCCAATCTTCTTCCTCTTCATTAAATTTACATAATTAAAAATGTAATCGTAATTTTTCATTTCATTTTGTTTGGTTTGGTTTGGTTCTCGTAGTGTCCTCGCAATGCGTTCGCACCGCATTTCAATGGTCCATGGGTCCTTTCAATGGCTGTTATTCCAACTCCCACACAGAATGAATGTGCATTCATCGCCTCTGTCTCAGGGATTTTAGTCGAACAAAAAAAAAAAAAAAACAAATGAAAAGAAATAACCACAAAACGTTAAGAGCAATAAATCAAGTATTTATGGAGAATTTGTGACCTAATTACGATTAAGTCAAACAGTGTCTGTTAGACTTTGGTAAATGGCCTATTAATGTGTCTATGCGATAATTACATCCCAATTAAGTGTATACGAAATTGGAAAATGATCTTAAGCATAAGATAATCATGACTATCCTATTTAATAGAGGTGCCAATATAATTCAAAGGATATTAAAACGTGTAATTACAAAACATTTAATTGGTTTTGAAGAGATGTTAGAAGAAGATTTTCGCTTAAACTTTAAAGTCGGCATAAGCGACACTTTTGGCAACATTTTCAATACAAATAAAATTTTGACAAAATTTTTTATAGAAATAAAATTTTGACAACATTTTCTATAGAAATAAAATTTGAAAAAAATTTTGACAAAATTTTCTATTGAAATAAAATTTTCACACAATTTTCTACAGAAATAAAATTTTCACAACATATTTTTATAGAAATAAAAATTTGACAAAATTTTCTATAGAAATAAAATTTTGACAAAATTTTCTATAGAAATAAAATTTTGACAAAATTTTCTATAGAAGTAAAATTTTGACAAAATTTTCTATAGATATGAAATTTTGACAAAATTTTCTATAGAAATACAATTTTAACAAAATTTTCTATAGAAAATAAATTTTGACAAATTTTTTCTATAGAAATAAAATGTTGACAAAATTGTCTATAGAAATTTGACAGAATTGTCTATAGAAATATTGAGAAAATTTTCTATAGAAATAAAATTTTGAGAAAATTTCCTATAGAAAGAAAATTTTGAGAAAATTTTCTATAGAAAGAAAATTTTAACAAAATTTTGCACAGATATAAAATTTTGAGAAAATTTTCTATAGAAATAAAATTTTGACAAATTTGTCTATAGAATTAAAATTTTTACAAAATTTTTCACCTCCTATTTAATAGAGGTGTCAATATAATTCAAAGGATATTAAAACGTGGAATTACAAAACATTAAATTGGTTTTGAAGAGATGTTAGAAAAAGATTTTCGCTTAGGCTTTAAAGTCTGCATAAGCGGCAATTTTCACAACATTTTCTATAGAAATAAAATGTTCACAAAAATTTTTATTGAAATAAAATTTTGACAAAATTTTGTATAGAAATAATATTTTTAAAAAAATTTCTATAAAATAAAATTTTGACAAAATTTTATATTGAAACAAAATTTTGACAAAATTTTCTACAGTAATAAAATATTGACAAAATTTTCTATAGAAAAATCTTCTATAGAAATAAAATTTTGTCAAAATTTTCTATAAAAATAAAACTTTGACAAAATTTTCTATAGAAATAAAATTGTTGACAAAATTTTCTGTAGAAATAAAATTTTGACAGAATTTCCTATATTTCTATACACAATTTTGAAAATTTTTTTTATAGATATTTTTCTTCGGCCGTTGTTGTGTTTATTCACAAACTTTTGACAAAATAAAACTTTAAGAAAATTTTAACAAAATGTTCTATAGAAATAAATTTTTGACAAAATTTTCTATAGAAATAAAATTTTGACAAAATTTTCTATAGAAATAAAATTTTGTTAAAATTTTCCATACAAATAAAATTTTGACAAGATTTTCTACAGAAATAAAATTGTTGACAAAATTTTCTACAGAATTAAAATTTTTACAGAATTTCTATATATTCTATATATTTTCGTAGAAATTTTTCTTCGGCCGTCGTTGTGTTTGTTCACAAACTTTTTACAAAATATTCTATAGAAACAAAAAATTTTCAAAAGAAACTAAATATGACAAAATGTTCTATAGAAATAAAATTTTGACAATATGTTCTATAGAAATAAAATTTTGACAAAATTTTCTATTGAAATAAAATTTTGACAATATTTTCTATAGGAATAAAATTTTGACAAAATTTTCTACAGAAATAAAATATTGACAAAATTTTCTATAGAAATAAAATTTTGTCAAAATTTTCTATAAAAATAAAATTTTGACAAAATTTTCTACAGAAATAAAATTGTTGACAAAATTGTCTATAGAAATAAAATTTTGACATAATTTCCTATATTTCTATAGAAAATTTTGAAAAAATTTTTTATAAATATTTTTCTTCGGCAGCCGTTGTGTTTGTTCACAAACTTTTGACAAAATAAAATTTTAAGAAAATTTTAACAAAATGTTCTGTAGAAATAAAATTTTGACAAAATTTTCTATAGAAATAAAATTTTGATAAAATTTTCTATAGAAATAAAATTTTGTAAAAATTTTCCATACAAATAAAATGTTGACAAGATTTTCTATAGAAATAAAATTGTTGACAAAATTTTCTACAGAATTAAAATTTTTACAGAATTTCTATATATTCTATATATTTTCAAAGAAATTTTTCTTCGGCCGTCGTTGTGTTTGTTCACAAAGTTTGGACAAAATATTCTATAGAAACAAAAAATTTTCTAAAGAAACTAAAAATGACAAAATGTTCTATAGAAAAAAATTTTGACAAAATGTTCTATAGAAATAAAATTTTGACAAAATGTTCTATAGAAATAAAATTTTGACAAAATTTTCTATTGAAATAAAATTTATACAATATTTTCTATAGAAATAAAAATTTTGTAAAAATTTTCCATACAAATAAAATGTTGACAAGATTTTGACAGAATTTTTTTTTCTATATATTTTCATAGAAATTTTTCTTCGGCCGTCGTTGTGTTTGTTCACAAACTTTTGACAAAATATTCTATAGAAACAAACAATTTTCTAAAGAAACTAAATTTTGACAAAATGTTCTATAGAAATAAAATTTTGACAAAATTTTCTAAAGAAATAAAATATTGACAAAATATTCTATAGGTATACAATTATGACAAAATATTCTATAGAAATTAAATATCGACAAAATATTCGATTAAATTAAAATCACAAAATTTTCTACAGAAATAAAACTTTCACAGAATTTTCTATATCTCTAAAAAAAATTGTCTATAGAAATAACATTTTGACAAAATTTTCTATAGAAACAAAATTTTCTATAGAAATAAAATTTTGACAAAATTTTCTATATTTCTATAGAAAAGTTTGACCCAATTTTTCTATAGAAATTTTTCATGGGCCATCGCTGTGTTTTTTCATAAACTTCTCAATTTGGAATGGATTCCCATCGCAGAAAATCACATACATTCACTCGCATCTTTCGTACTGATACCAGGTACCAGTCCAGACGAAATCATTCAAAAATTTAGCAATCCGTTATTCTTCATGAGTCCAAGACGAATAACTCTCTAGGGGAAACATTTATTTCATATAACAAATGAAAATCAAGGCAGACCTTAAGTATACCTAAAGGCTATTAATTATGTAATTGAATGTCATATTTTCGCAATCCTTTTACTTTCACATAATATCAAAGGGCGCGAAAGATACATTGATGAATAAAACTAAATATTCCCATTTTTCTAACAAAATATTTTACAAACAATCCGTAAAAGCTATCGTTACAAAACCCATGGTCACCATTTTCATTTTTCACAGTTGTTGTGTGTGTTAAGCAACAATTTTTTTTTAATATCACTTTAAGCACAAAATAAAACAACAGCAAAAAACACGAAAAATAAAAACAAAGTGTACATAAAACTCCTGCAATTGTGGGCAAATGTGTCGCCTAGGAAAACCTGGTGAATAAATGCAACACACTGAGGTTAAATGCTTTAACACAGAACAACAACAATATGGTGTGATTTACAACAATGTAACCCCGTTCAGTTAATGTGATGTGGGCCAAAAAAAAACCAAGTCAAACTCGTTTTTTTTCACAGCGAACTTCTTTGTTTGCGAAGCAGTTGCAAGTTGCATTCAGTTCTGCTTTCCTTTGTCTACATTTTATTCTGTGGCATAGGGTGAATGGAACCACAATTTTTTGTAACGTATAGTAATATTGACGGTACTGGAGGTCTTAATAATAAAACGAAAACTAGGAAAATTTGTCTTCATAGTTAATTTATTAGACTTCAAAATGGTAGCATTTCCACTTCAAATGAAACCATTTTAATTTCAACTACAAAATATTTATTCTGAGCACAATTTGATTGGAAATATTTTTTATTTAATTAAAAAGTTAATTGGAATAATTAATATTTTAATTATCAACGTTAAAATAGTTCGATTAAAAAGAAAATGTTTTTTTATTTTTTCTGAATTAACTTACACAACAAGTATATACAGCACTAAGTTCGGCCGGGCCGAATCTTAAATACCCACCACCATGAACCAAATATTAGCGTTTCCTTTGAAATTTCAGGAGGGCTTGAGGACTTGAGGACACTTCCCGAAGATAAATTTTAGGATTTCACCTATGAGGACTATATCAGATTCTGGATTTATAAGAACCATTTTTGTTTGAGTTTTAGAGGAATCATTAACATCTCTTGTAAGTGTGCAAGAAATTTATAAAATAACGTCTTGATTTGAAATCTTAAATCTGCAGAAGTAAAATCTGGAAATTTTACATTGAGTTTCAAGCAATTTCCATGATCAGTGCGCCTTCTACACCCTCAAGAAGTGAAGTCGGTCTATATGGAGGCATTACCAAATGGACCGATGAAAACTTAATCCGATACACGTTTTTGTGAGCCTAAAATACCAGAATATTTACAATTTCAGGCAAATCAGATAAAAACTACGGTTTCTAGAAACCCAAGGAGTTAAATCGGGAGATCGTTCTTATGGGGGCTGTACTAAAATATGGACCGATACTCACCGTTTTCGGCACTCCTCTTTATGACACGAAAATACCTCTAGATTTCCAATTTCAGGCAAATGGGATAAAAACTTCGGATTCTAGAAGCCAAGAAGCAAAATCGGGAAATCGGTCTATATGGGGGCTATACCAAAATATGGACCGATACTCACCATTTTCGGCACACCTCTTTATGGTCCTAAAATACCTCTAGATTTCCAATTTCAGACAAATTGGATAAAAACTACGGTTTCTATAAGCCCAAGACCCCAAATCGGGAGGTCGTTGTATATGGGGATCATACCAAAACATGGACCGATACTCACAATTTTTGGCACACGTATTTGTGGTCCTACAATACCTCTAGATTTCTAATTTCAGGTAAATTGAATCAAAACTGTGGTTTCTATAAGCCCAAGAAGTAAAATCGGGAGATCGGCCTATATGGGGGCTATACCAAAATATGGACCGATACTCACAATTATTGGCACACGTATTTGTGGTCCTACAATACCTCTAGATTTCTAATTTCAGGTAAATTGAATAAAAACTGTGGTTTCTATAAGCCCAAGAAATAAAATCGGGAGATCGGCCTATATGGGGGCTATACCAAAATATGGACCGATACTCACAATTTTTGACACACGTATTTGTGGTCCTACAATACCTCTAGATTTCCAATTTCAGGTAAATTGAATGAAAACTGCGGTTTCTATAAGCCCAAGAACTAAAATCGGGATATCGGCCTATATGGGGGCTATACCAAAACATAGACCGATACTCACCATTTTTTGGCACACCTCTTTATGGTCATAAAATACCTCTAGATTGCAAATTTCAGGCAAATTGGATAAAAACTACGATTTCTATAAGCCCAAGGCCCAAAATCGGGAGGTCGGTTTATATGGGGACTATATCAAAACGTGGACCGATATAGCCCATCTTCGAACTTGACCTGTCTGCAGACAAAAGACGAGTTTGTGCAAAATTTCAGCACGATTGCTTCATTATTGAAGACTGTAGCGTGATTACAACAGACAGACAGACGGATATAGTTATATCGTCTTAGAATTTCTCCTTGATCAAGAATATATATACTTTATATATTCGGAAATCGATATTTCGATGTGTTACAAACGGAATGACAAATTTATTATACCCCCATCACCATTCTATAGTGGTGGGTGTAATAAAGTGATTTAATTTTTTTCGGAATTTGTATGACATTTTCGATATTTTCGGGGTAAATGGGAGCGAAATAATTTTTTTTTTTTATGGGAAAATATCTATTTCTTCGGCTCCATGAAATAACTTTTCAAAATTAAAAATGAAAAAAGTTCCCAAAATTGGGGACTTATTTCATTATGAAATGAATCCACAAAATATTTGATGAAATTATGGCCCAAAAAATTTAAAAAACACACCTTCATCCGATGGTCCAAATTTTCGATGACGCTGAGGCATAATGGAGATTCTATGCCGTTAATGTGCCGAATTATCTCATCCTTTAGCTCTTGAATTGTTGCTGGCTTATCGACGTACACCTTTTCTTTCAAATAACCCCAAAGAAAAAAGTCCAACGGTGTCAAATCACATGATCTTGGCGGCCAATTGGCATCGCCATTACGTGAGATAACACGGCCATTGAATTTGTGGCGCAAAAGAGCCATTGTTTCATTAGCTGCGTGGCAAATGGCACCGTCCTGGTGAAACCACATATCATCGACATCCATATCTTCCAATTCGGGCCATAAAAAGTTCGTTATCATCTCACGATAGCGAACACCATTCACAGTAACTGCCTGACCGGCCTCATTTTGGAAAAAATACGGCCCGATGATGCCGCCAGCCCATAAACCGCACCAAACAGTCACTCTTTGTGGGTGCATTGGTTTTTCGACAATCACTCTTGGATTCTTATTCGCCCAAATGCGGCAATTCTGTTTATTGACGAATCCACTGAGGTGAAAATGTGCCTCATCACTGAAGATGATTTTCTTCGAAAATTGATCATCCACTGTTGCCATTTCTTGGAACCATTTAACATGTAGTTGGATTGTGAATCTCTCCACCATTTAACATGTAGTTGGATTGTGAATCTCAAATTGAGTAAGTCTCAATAGAGAAATGTCAAATAAAATTCGGAAAAAAAACTTGGCGTTTAGGTGTGGTTCACATTCAACATCGGCCCTTACAATTTAACCACCCTTTAATATTTCCAAATTTTACTTCTAGTAATCATTTAAATAATGGGGTGAAAATCTACAGATTTTTGATTTCAAATCAAGGCGTTATTTGATCATTTTCTTGCACACTTATAAGAGATGTTAATGATTCCTCTAAAACTCAAACAAAATTGGTTCTTATAAATCCAGAATCTGATATAGTCTTCATTGGTAACATCTTTAAATTTATGTTCGGGAAATGTACTAGTTGATCGGCTCTGCTTGGGAGAATATCTGTCGTTAAACCCCCCTGAAATTTCAAAGGAAACTATAATATTTGCTTCATGGTGGTGGTTACTTAAGATTCGGCCCGGCCGAACTTAATGCTGTAACATATATACTTGTTTTTAGTACATACGTGCCTTCAAATATTTGAATATACTACATAACGGTTCCTGCTACAACTTTTATGAATTATTTAAAAACTTAAGGAAATGAAATAACTCCCCAAAATCCAAATGGAGAAATGAAATAGCTACCCAAAATATGAAATAACTCCATAAAAATCGTTGATTTTTCTCTCTAGAGAAATTGGGTATACATTTTATTTTTCATTTTGGGGAGTTATTTCATGGTAGACACATTTCATAGAGCCAATTTTTTCATAATGGTGCAGAATTAATCTTCGAGGCTTAGTTTAGGGAATAGGGAAAGTTAGTAAAATTTTGGATCTCGATATTTTTTTTTTGCATTCTAAATTATTATATAATGATCATATCGATAACACAATGTCAAAACCTTCGCATAGGGGTTTCATATAAAAATTTCCATTTTTTATTGGATTTAATGAAATTTTCGATATTTTAGGGATGATCCCAAATTAGGTTCGGTTTCACTATATACAAATATCGATTTCTTCAGGATTTGGATGGAATTTTAGTTTTTGAACCGGCAATGGTACTGCAAAACCACTTTGTCGTGCTTTTCCAAATACTGTGGGCATTTATCGTCTGAGGCATGGCCGGAATCGTAGTGGATTCACTTTTATTTGAATATAACACCTTACAATATTCTTTCCTTAAGAAAAACTCTACATCAAATGTGCAATTTTATTTTCAATAATTTCGTTTCTATGATACCAAAAAAAAAACAAGTATATATGGCCAGGCCGAATCTTATGTACCCTCCACCATGGATTGCGAAGAAACTTCTACGAAAGGCTGTCATCCAGAATCGAATTACTTGGGTTGTGGTATCTTAAATCGTTTTCTAAATTGTGAGTTAGTCCATACGTGGTATGTTACGAATCGATATGGACTTTTGCACGGTACGTAGGGAGCCAGAATTGAAATATGGGGATCGCTTATATACAATTATGAACTTGATATGGACCAAGTTTTGTGTGATAGGGGATCGATTTATCTAAGGGCTGTATATAACTATAGACCGATATGGACCTAGTTATGCATGGTTGTTAACGGCCATATACTAGCACAATGTACCAAATTTCAACTGACTCGGATGAAATTTGCTCCTCCAAGAGGCTCCAAAACCAATCTCGGGATCGGTTTATATGGATGCTATATATGGTTGTGGACTGATATGGACCACTTTTGGCATGGTTGTTAAATATCATATACTACCACATACCAAATTTCAACCAGATCGGATGAATTTTTCTTCTCCAAAAGGCACCGGAGGTCAAATCTGGGGATCGGTTTATATGGGGGCTATATATAATTATGGACTGATATGAACAAATTTCTGCATGATTGTTGGATACCATATACTAACATCACGTACCAAATTTCAACCGAATCGGATGAATTTTGCTCTTCCACGGGGCTCCGGAGGTCAAACCTGGGGATCGGTTTATATGGGGGCTATACATAATTATGGACCGATTTCGACCAATTTTGGCATAGTTGTTAGAGACCATATACTAACACCATATACAAAATTTGAGCCGGATCGGATGACATTTTCTTCTCTTAGAGGGTCTGCAAGTCAAATCTGGGGATCGGTTTATATGGGGGCTATATAATTATGGACTGATATGAACCAATTTCTGCATGGTTGTTGGATACCATATACTAACATCACGTACCAAATTTCAGCCAGATCGGATGAAAGTTGCTTCTCTTAGAGGCTCCGGAGGTCAAATCTGGGGATCGGTTTATATGGGGGCTATATATAATTATGGACCGATTTCGACCAATTTTTGAATATGCTAACACCATGTACCAAATTTGAGCCGGATCGGTTGAGGGTCTGCAAGCCAAATTTGGGGATCGGTTTATATGGGGCTATATATAATTATGGACCGATGTGGACCAATTTTTGCAAGGTTATAAAGACCATATACTAATATCATTCATGTACCAAATTTCAACCGGATAGGATGAAATTTGCTTCTCTTAGAGGCTCCGCAAGCCAAATCGGGGGATCGGTTTATATGGGGGCTATATGTAATTATGGACCGATATGGACCAATTTTTGCATGGTTATTAGAGACCATATACTAACACCATGTACCAAATTCCAGCCGGATCGGATGAAATTTGCTTCTCTTAGAGCAATCGCAAGCCAAATTTGGGGGTCCGTTTATATGGGGGCTATACGTAAAAGTGGACCGATATGGACCAGTTTTTTTATGTTAGAGACCATATACTAACACCATGTACCAAATTTCAGCCGGATCGGATGAAATTTGCTTCTCTTAGAGCAATCGCAAGCCAAATTTGCCGGTCCTTTTATATGGGGGCTATACGAAAAAGTGGACCGATATGGCCCATTTGCAATACCATTCGACGTACATCAATAACAACTACTTGTGCCAAGTTTCAAGTCGATAGCTTGTTTCGTTCGGAAGTTAGCGTGATTTCAACAGACGGACGGACATGCTCAGATCAACTCAGAATTTCACCACGATCCAGAATATATATACTTTATGGGGTCTTAGAGCAATATTTCGATGTGTTACAAACGGAATGACAAAGTTAATATACCCCCATCCTATGGTGGAGGGTATAACAAATTAAATATTTATCTAAGCATGTCCGTCCGTCCGTCCGTCTGTTGAAATCACGCTAACTTCCGAACGAAACAAGCTATCGACTTAAAACTTGGCACAAGTAGTTGTTATCGATGTAGGTCGGATGGTATTGCAAATGGGCCATATCGGTCCACTTTTACGTATAGCCCCCATATAAAGGGACCCTCAGATTTGGCTTGTGGAGCCTCTAACAGAAGCATATTTCATCCGATCCGGCTGAAATTTGGTACATGGTGTTGGTATATGGTATCTAACAACCATGCAAAAATTGGTCCACATCGGTCCATAATTATATATAGCCCCCATATAAACCGATCCCCAGATTTGGCTTGCGGAGCCTCAAAGAGAAGAAAATTTCATCCGATCCGGTTGAAATTTGGTACATGATGTTGGTATATGGTCTCTAACAACCATGCAAAAATTGGTCCACATCGGTTCATAATTATATATATATAGCCCCCATATAAACCGATTCCCAGATTTGGCTTGCGAAATCTCCAAGAGAAGCAAATTTCATCCAAGGCGGTTGTAATTTGGAACATGGTGTTAGTATATGATCTTTAACAACCGTGCCAGAATTGGTCCATATCGGTCCATATTTATATATAGCCCCCATATAAAACGTTCTCCAGATTTGACCTCCGGAGCCTCTTGGAGGAGCAAAATTCATCCGATCCGGTTCAAATTAGGAACGTGGTGTTAGTATATGGTCGCTAACAACCATACCAAAATTGGTCCAATCACACAAAAATTGGTCCATATCGGTTCATAATCATGGTTGCCACTAGAGCCATAAATAATCTACCAAAATTTTATTTCTATAGAAAATTTTGTCAAAATTTTATTTCTAGAGAAAATTTTGTTAAAATTTTATTCGGTTCATAATAAAATTTTCATCATTTTCAAAATTTTATTTCTATAGAAAATTTTGTCAAAATTTTATTTCTAAAGAAAATTTTGTCAAAAGTTTATTTCTATAGAAAATTTTATTAAAATTTTATTTCTGTAGAAATTTTTGTCAAAATTTTCTTTCTATAGAATATTTTGTCAAGATTTTTATTTCTATAGAAAATTTTTTGAAAATTTTATTTCTATAGAAAATTTTGTTAAAATTTTATTTCTGTAGAAAATTTTGTCAAAATTTGATGTCTACTTTGTCAAACTGAATTATATACATATTGGATCGATCTTTTTGGATTTAATATATACCACGTATGGACTTACATACAATTTAGAAGATGGTGTTAGGAGGTTTTAAGATACCTTGCCATCGGCAAGCGTTACCGCAACTTAAATAATTCGATTGTGGATGGCAGTGTTTAGAAGAAGTTTCTACGCAATCCATGATGGAGGGTACATAAGCTTCGGCCTGGCCGAACTTACGGCCGTATATACTTGTTTTAAATTAGTGTGAATATATGTCTTTGTTTTCAAAATTATTGAACATAAATAACAAACAATAAATCTATCAATGTTCGTGATGGTGTATAAAGAAAGAAAACAGCAACAGAACAACAACCTCTTCATTCGTCTTCATTTTGAAATCAATTATCAGGTAACATTTATACAATGACGTTAACCTTTTGTGAAAAAATTGGTTTATGATTTTTTTATAGGTATTGAAATTGTAAAAGGAGGACAAAATCGTTACGCAGCATCTTATTAAAAGTTGGTAACTTTACATGGAAATTGGAAATAGTGGAATAATAAGTTAATATTTCAAGGCCAGTCGATGCTGTTAATTCTTAATAAATACATTTAATATATTAAAAAAATATGTCTTTTATTGAAGAAAAAATGTCTATATAAATAAATAAAAGTATATAAAAACGAAGGTAAGCAGTTCTAATTTTGAAGTAAAAGGTTTACCACAAATATGTAAGATTTTTCCAAATGAATGAAAAAAGATCAATAAATTCATTCCATATATGAATTCAATTCAGTTAAATTTTTTCATTCTGTAGTATAGTGGTACATAAATATAGGAACATTTTAACTAATATATGGAATGCATTCTACCTAATTTCTATGAAAATCACATCGTTCAAACAAATAAAAATGTCTTTGGCACTATACGAAGTTCAACTTTCTTCACAATGAGTTCATTTTAACTTAAAGAAGTGGTCACTTTTTTCTGGGTGTATAAAAAGAATCGAGGCGATCGTTATTCATAGAAGATTGAATTTTATTTGTTTTCAAATTTTGTATTGTGATTATAGGATCTATTTGCTGCTTGACCATAAAAGAATTTGTTCTGAAAATCTCATCCCTTTACAAAAAGAATCGATTGTAACAACAGAATGACAAGTTGTACCACTAAGTTAAATGAATTCTCCATTGCATTACCATTTTACAAAGTTCCAATAAAGTCGAACACATCTTTTTAGCCCTTTTCTACAGTTGACATATTGTATTGCATATACTTTGTGTGATTGGAAAATTGATTGGCACAAATAGAATATTATGGTGGTGAGTATGTTACAATGCAAGCCCGAAAAACCATTTAAGATGTCGCCAACAATGTTATGATATTAAAAGAAATGTCTACAGATTTCCATAATTGGCATAGTTAAAAGATTTTCCTAATTTACACCAAATATTAACACAGTACACATACCACAAATGGATGAAGCTAACAAACATACACATATATAGCCCTCATTGGATATATTAAGAGGCCAATTTTGTGTATATTTATAATTGAGAAGGAGAAAATCATAGGAATAATATAACAATTTCCCCTCAAACAATAATATTAATAGCATATCCTAATTAAAGTTTTCATATGGAAAGCCCCCTTCCCGACAAAAATGTGGCTTAATTATACCCTCCACCATAGGATGGGGGTATATTAACTTTGTCATTCCGTTTGTAACACATCGAAATATTGCTCTAAGACCCCATAAAGTATATATATTCTGGGTCGTGGTGAAATTCTGAGTCGATCTGAGCATGTCCCTCCGTCCGTCCGTCTGTTGAAATCACGCTAACTTCCGAACGAAACAAGCTATTGACTTGAAACTTGGCACAAGTAGTTGTTATCGATGTAGGTCGGATGGTATTGCAAATGGGCCATATCGGTCGACTTTTACGTATAGCCCCCATATAAAAGGACCGCCAAATTTGGCTTGCGATTGCTCTAAGAGAAGCAAATTTCATCCGATCCGGCTGAAATTTGGTACATGGTGTTAGTATATGGTCTCTAACAACCATGCAAAAATTGGTCCATATCGGTCCACTTTTACGTATAGCCCTCACATAAACGGACCCCCAAATTTGGCTTGCGATTGCTCTAAGAGAAGCAAATTTCATCCGATCCGGCTGAAATTTGGTACATGGTGTTAGTATATGATCTCTAATAACCATGCAAAAATTGGTCCATATCGGTCCATAATTATATATAGCCCCCATGTAAATCGATCCCCAGATTTGTCCTCCGGAGCCTCTTGGAGTAGCAAAATTCATCCGATCCGCTTGAAATTTGGAACATGGTGTTAGAATGTGGTCTTTAACAAACACGCGAGTATTGGTCCATATCGGTCCATAATTATATAAAGCCCCCATATAAACCGTTCCCTGATTTGATCTCCGGATTTGATCTCCTCTTGAAGGAGCAAAATTCATCCGATCCAGTTGAAATTTGCAACGTGGTGTTAGTATAAGGTCGCTAATAACCATGTCAAAATTGGTCCATATCGGTCTATAGTTATATATAGCCGATCTCCAATCACACAAAAATTGGTCCATATCGGTTCATAATCATGGTTGTCACTCGAGCGAAAAATAATGTACCAAAATTTTATTTTTATAGAAAACATTGTCAAAATGTTATTTCTATAGAAAATTTTGTCAAAATTTTATATCTATAGAAAATTTTGTCAAAATTTTATTTCTATAGTCGAAATTTTATTTTGTCAAAATTTTATTTCTATAGAAAATTTTATTTCTATAGAAAATTTTGTCAAAATTTTATTTCTACAGAAACTTTAAACTTAATTATATACGTATTTAATCGGCCTTTTTATACCCTAAACCACATAGTGGTCAGGGTATAATAAGTTTGATCGGCCACAAAATGTGCCTACCAGAAATATTGATTTTAGACCCCATAAAATATAAACCGATCGACTCAGAATCACCTCCTGAGTCGATCTAGCGCTTGGTGTCCGTCCGTCCGTCCGTCTGTCCATGTATTTGTTGTTCACAGGATTCCGGTCGCATTTATTAAATGATTTTGATTAAATTTGGTACAGGGAGTTTTTTGGGCACAAGGACGAACGCTATTGAATTTGGAAGAAATCGGATCAAATTTAGATATAGCTCCCATATAAAGGGTGATTCTTTTGAGGTTAGGATTTTCATGCATTAGTATTTGACAGATCACGTGGGATTTCAGACATGGTGTCAAAGAGAAAGATGCTCAGTATGCTTTGACATTTCATCATGAATAGACTTACTAACGAGCAACGCTTGCAAATCATTGAATTTTATTACCAAAATCAGTGGCAGAAAATCCGCTTTTTTATCGACAAATTTTGTTCAGCGATGAGGCTCATTTCTGGTTGAATGGCTACGTAAATAAGCAAAATTGCCGCATTTGGAGTGAAGAGAAACCAGAAGCCGTTCAAGAACTGCCCATGCATCCCGAAAAATGCACTGTTTGGTGTGGTTTGTACGCTGGAGGAATCATTGGACCGTATTTTTTCAAAGATGCTGTTGGACGCAACGTTACGGTGAATGGCGATCGCTATCGTTCGATGCTAACAAACTTTTTGTTGCCAAAAATGGAAGAACTGAACTTGGTTGACATGTGGTTTCAACAAGATGGCGCTACATGCCACACAGCTCGCGATTCTATGGCCATTTTGAGGGAAAACTTCGGAGAACAATTCATCTCAAGAAATGGACCGGTAAGTTGGCCACCAAGATCATGCGATTTGACGCCTTTAGACTATTTTTTGTGGGGCTACGTCAAGTCTAAAGTCTACAGAAATAAGCCAGCAACTATTCCAGCTTTGGAAGACAACATTTCCGAAGAAATTCGGGCTATTCCGGCCGAAATGCTCGAAAAAGTTGCCCAAAATTGGACTTTCCGAATGGACCACCTAAGACGCAGCCGCGGTCAACATTTAAATGAAATTATCTTCAAAAAGTAAATGTCATGGACCAATCTAACGTTTCAAATAAAGAACCGATGAGATTTTGCAAATTTTATGCGTTTATTTTTTTTAAAAAAAGTTATCAAGCTCTTAACAAATCACCCTTTATATGTATCGGCCGATTTCGACAAATGGGGTCACGTTGCGCGTTTTTTCAAACGGCTCGTCACCAAATTTGGCAAAAGATAATCTTTGCCATCGCCCTTCAAGTCCGCAAAATTTCATTCAAATCGGTTCAGATTTAGATATAGCTCTCATATATATGTATCGCCCGATTTTCCCAAATTTGGCCACAAAACCTTTATTTATCAACCGATCTTACTCAAAATTGGCTAAATATAATCTTCTAAAGCACTAACTATATGTGCGAAAAATCATCGAAATCGGTTCAGATTTAGATATAGCTCCCATATATATGTATAGCCCGATTTTCCCAAATTTGGCCATAGAACCCTTATTTATTAACCGATCTTACTAAAAGTTGGCTAGATCCAGTCCTCTATATTACTAACTATATGTGCAAAATTTCATCGAAATCGGTTCAGATGTAGATATAGCTCCCATATATGTATCACCCGATTTTGATAAATTCGCCCCTAATAACCTTATGTTTGACTATACAGGCCTCATTTCTTAACTGATCTTACTCAAATCTTGCACAAGGTAACCTTTTGTGGTATTAATCAAACCCGCAAAATATTATGCAAATTGGTTCAGATTTAGATATAGCTTCCATATATATGCATCGCTCGATTTTCCCAAATTTGGCCATAGTACTCTTATTTATTACCCAATGTTACTCAAATTTCAAATTTTGATGTAATAGCCGATCGTACTTATACGTACTTGTAGCTCTTACATAAGAATATTGTTCGATTTTTACAAATTTGTATTTATTACCCACACTAATTTAACGATTTTCTCTTTTTTAATAATGGGCTCAAAATTAGAAGCAGGCAAGGCTTGATCTTTAACAATGTGTGGTAAACTTTATTAATGTAGAGAATTTTGTCAACATTTTATTTCTATAGAACATTTTGTCAAAATTGTATTTCTATAGAATTTTTTTTCAAAATATTATTTCTATAAAAAATTTTCTCAAAATTTTATTTTTGTGGAATTTTTTCGCAAAATTTTATTTCTATAGAATTTATTGTCAAAATTTTATTTCTATAGAAAAATTTCTCACAAAAATTTGTTTATAGAAACTTTTTCCAAATTTTATATTTATAAAGATTTAACAAAAAAGATTACTAATTTGGGTAGAATTCTACCAACTGTGGCAACCGTGGTGGTAATACAAATTTATATTCTAAGTTATATACGTTGTGTATTCATGCTTTAAGATAATAAAGTTCTTAGAACCAATTTTGTTTTGTATTTTTTTTTTTAAATTTAACGAAAAATATAGTAGGGAAAATTGTTTGGAAATGTATGGGAAAGTAGGAAACTTTTTTTGTTCTTGTAGGGTAAACCGAACATTTTCCGTGGCAACATTGACTATGAGCTATAGTCAGATTGACACAAAGCACCCATAGACATGTACCCCTTAATTTTCTTAAATATGCAACTGCGGTTTATCTCCCAGACCTATATGTTACCCCACAAATGCTTATGATTACTAATTCTGTAATGGTGGTTTAGGGTATGATATAGTCGGCCCCGCCCGACTTTCTACTTTACTTACTTGTTTAGTTTAATATATACCACGTATGGACTATGTGGTATATATTACGGTGTTAGGAAGTTTTAAGATACCTTGCCATCGGCCAGTGTTACCGCAACCCAAGTTATTCGATTGTGGATGACAGTCTTCAGTAGAAGTTGCTACGCAATCCATGGTGGAGGGTACATAAGCTTCGGCCTGACCGAACTTACGGCCGTATATACTTGTTCGTCCTTAAGTTTTTTCTTTTTTTCTGTTTGTAGACATATCGAGTCGGCAGCAAACATTGAATTGGTCAGGGCATCAATGATCAAAAGTGTTGCTAGAATTATTTTCTCTTAGATCAAAGTCATAATACTCTAATGAAATTCTTCTAACAGTCGTATAAATTTTCTATAAAAAACAACTTTTAGTTAGTTAACTTAAATTTAATATTTCACACTTATGTGTGTACCAGCCATATCATAGCCAAAAAGGGCAAGTAAACTACACTGGGCATATGAAGAACTGGTTGTACTTTCAGAGGCATAAAGAGCAGCCAACTATCAAGAGATGTGAAGAGTCAGCCATAGAAGTTAATTTTTAATTTAGTGCAACAAAATTGTGTTGCGGTAGATGTCACTACATTTTTGAAAAATCTCCGTCTATGTGAAAGTGAATCTGGGTACTATGCATTATGTCGGATGTCGAGTGCACAGTGGGTTAAATTTCATCAAATAAAATTTTGAATATGAATAATATCTCAGTAAAAAACGGTAGTCAAACAATATATTGCTGTTCTCATTAACTCGTTTTTCCAAAACATTTCACAGTTCACAACGAGTTGAGATGTTTTAGTTTGACAGTTTCCATGGAAAATGGAAATTTCCATTAACTCTAAATTCAAATATATACAACGTTTTTTCAAATAAATACCGCGACCGCCAAGGAAATTTTATTTTCACATCCCTATGTTCTTCCAAGCCTTTGTTTATTATATGAAATTTATTTCCATAATTTTACATATAGTTTTAAAAGAGTATGTTCAGTCAGAGCATATTCCAAATAAGGGGGATTTACATTATAAAACTGAAGTGTTTTTGAGGAAAACTTGTGTTTTGAATTTTATTTTTTGCATGGGGAAAACGACACGTTTTGAAATGCTCATAAATGGAAAACATTTCAAACCTCAAAACATGATTGGTGAGAATGCCGTATATGACAATGGTGTTTGGATCTGGAAGTGGTAAAAAATAAGTTGGAAGGTATTTGGAGTGCTATATGGACTTTTTAAATATGAGATAGATGAAGAGTACTTTCGCTCTCCTGTAAAATTGAGTTTTTAAACTAATGGTCGTTTGTCATAAAGCCACAAATATGGTTTTTATACAAACCAATATGCTTATACCAAGAATTTTTTGATTCAATGCATTAAGCTTGCGACTCGTGCCAAAAAGAATCTATAAAAATTTTAAGTAAATTTTACCAACAATATAAAACAATGAAAAATAAAAATAAATAAAAGTAATCCTATTTTAAAGTTTTTGATAAAAAAATTATGATAAAAAATATTTAGAAAAAGAAATGTGTTATTATTTTATTTTAGTTATTTCAGTTACTATTTCTACAAACAGGGAAAACTTACAATGGGCTTTGCTAGTAGGACCCAATACGAAACTTACAACTTTTAAAAATATGGAATTTTTTGAAAATTTTGTTCAAATTTTATTTCTATGAAAAACGTTGTCAACATTTTATTTCTATAGGAAATTTTGTCAAAATTGTATCCCTTTAGCAAATTTTGTCGAAATTTTATTATTATGTAGAAGATTTGTACCAATTTTATTTCAATGGAAAAATTTTATAACAATTTTGTCAAAATTTTATTTCTAGAGAAAATTTTGTCGAAATTTTATTTCTAAACCAATTTTTCCATTCGTTTTGTTTTGTTACTGGTGGTTTTGTTGTTGTTTTTTTTTATTTCAGCTGAAAGCCATACATTGACTAAACTACAAGTGTAGCTTAACCAACAGAGGAAAGGAATGTTTGTCAAATTTATTTGGGCAAAGGTCTATAGACTGCAAAATGGTTTTTGTCGAAATTGGAATTTTATTTCAAATCCAATTTTTGTCAAAATTTTATTTCTAAAGAAAATTTATTTTTATAAAAATTATATTTTTATAGAAGATTTTGTAGAAATTTTATTATTTGTCAACCTTTTTTTTCTATGACAAAACTGTATTTCTATAGAAAATTTTGTCAAAATTTTATTTTTATAGAAAATGTTGCAAAAATTTTATTTCTATAGAAAATTTTTTCAAATTTTATTTCTTTAAAAAACTTTGTCAAAATTTTATTCCTGTAGATTTGTTTTTTTTTTTTTGAAATTTTAATACTATAAAAAATTTTGTCAAAATTTTATTTCTATACAAAATTTTGTCAAAATGTTATTTCTATAAAAAATTTGTTTCCTTTTTGATTTGATTCCTATAGCAAATTTTGCCTATAAAAATAAAATTATCAACATTTTATTTTATAGAGAATTTTTGCCAAATTGTATTTCTATAGAAAATTTTGTCGACAATTTATTTCTTTAGAAGATGTTAAACAAATTTTATTTCTATACAACAATTTTGTCAAAATTTTATTTCTAGAGAAAATTTTGTCAAAATTTTACTTGTATAGAAAATCTTGTCCACATTTTATTTTAATAGACAATTTTGTCAAAATTTTATTTTTATAGAAAATTTTGTCAAAATTTTATTTTTATAGAAAATTGTGTCAAAATTTTATTTTTATAGAAAATTTTGTCAAAATTTTATTTTTAAAGAAAATTTGTCAAATTGTATTTTTATAGAAAATTTTGTCAAAATTTTATTTCTATACAAAATTTTGTCAAAATTGTATTTCTATAGAAAATTTGTTTCTTTTTGATTTTATTATTTTATTCCTATAGCAAATTTTGTCTATAAAAATAAAATTATCAAAATTTTATTTTATAGAGAATTTTTGTAAAAATTTTATTTCTATAGAAAATTTTGTAGAAATTTTATTTCATTAGAAGATGTTGTACAAATTTATTTCTATAGAACAATTTTATAACAATGTTGTCGAAATTTTACTTCTGTAGATGATGTTGTACAAATTTTATTTCTATAGAACAATTTTATCAAAATTTTATTTGTAGAGAAAGTCTTGTTAAAATTTTATTTCTATAGAAAATTTTGTAAACATTTTATTTTAATACACAATTTTGTCAATGTTTTATTTCTATGACAAAATTTTATTTCTATAAAAATTTTGTCAAAATTTTATTTTTATAGAAAATTTTGTCAAAATGTTATTTCTATAGAAAATTTTGTCAAAATTTTATTTCTATAGAAAATTTTGTTCCTGTAGAAAATTTTGTATAAATTTTATATCTAGAAAATTTTATAAAAACTTTATTGCTATACAAAATTTTGTCAAAATTTCTCAAAATTTTATTTCTACAGACATTTTTTTTCAAAATTTTATTTTAATAAAAAAAATTTGTTAACATTTTATTTGTATAGAAAGTTTTGTCAAAATTTTATTTCTATAGAAAAATTTGTCAAAATTTTATTTCTCTAGAAAATTTTGTCAAAATTTTATTTCAATAGAAAATTCTGTCAACATTTTATTTCTCAAGGAAAATGTTGTCAAAGTTTAATTTCTATAGAAATTTTTTTCAAAATTTTATTTTAATAAAAATGTTGTCAACATTTTATTTGTATAGAAAGTCTTGTAAAAATTTTATTTCTCTAGAAAATTTTGTCAAAATTTTATTTCTTTTGAAAATTTTGTCGAAATTTTATTTTTGTAGAATATGATGTAAAGATTTTATTTATACACAAAATTTTATCAACATTTTATATCTGTAGAAGATTTTGTCAAAATGTTATTTCTATAGAAAAATTTTTCAACATTTTTTTTTCTATAGAAAATTTTGTCGAAATATTATTTCTATAGAAAATTGTGTCAAAATTTTATTTCTATAAAAATTTTTTTTCAAAATTTTATTTCTATAGAAATTTTTGTCAAAATTTTATTTCTATAGAAAATATTGTCAAAATTTTATTTCTACAAAAAATTATGTCAAAATTCTATTTCTTTAGAAAATGTTGTCCAAATTTTTATTCTATGAGAAATTTTGTGAATTTTTTTTAAAGAAAATTTTGTCATCATTTTATTACTATAGAACATTTTGTTAAAATTTTTATTACGACAGAAAATTTTGTCGAAATTTTATTTTTATAATAAATTTTGTCGAAATTTTATTTCTATAGAAAATTTTGTATACATTTTTATTTCTGTAGAAAATTTTGTGTAAAATTTTAATTCCTAAAGGAAATATGTATGTGTAGTACCTCTTAATTGGAGAGGAATATTTTGCCAATGCACCAAATAGAGTAGAAAATCTACGATTTTTGGTAGAATTCTATCAACTGTGACAATTAAGATACATACTAACTTTTAGCCCTTTATAAAACATAAGCCACTGTGTGTCTTAGGTGACTTTGTTAAGGACCAAAGTATGCGCTATAGAGCACACCCGCAGCTATATTCCTATGTAATGTTGATGTTAAAAGATGTCCTGGTGTATAAATATGTGAATAGTTGTGGTGCATCACTATGTGTTCATGTTGTTTATTCGGTTATGTAGGTGTAGACACACACACACATATACACAGACACACTCTCATAGTTATGTGAGTGCTGCAATAATTGGAGCATATAACTTCACTCTTGACATTATGACGTAATTTCCCTGCAGCAAATTAATTTTTATATCATAAATTGCATTTGCATATGATATATGCACACCCACACACACATACACAAACACACATTATACATATAAACCTCCATGATACTATCCATACGAAATCTTTTTTAGCCTTGCTTTTGTAAACAGTGTTATTATGTATCATTTTCGCTCTCTCGGTGTGTGTTGTAAGGGATATCAAGTGGTTGTGTGTGTGAGAGAGTTTGTGAAAGTGTTTATGCAGAAGATGGCACATCATGCATGAACTGAAAAAGGTTAATTCAACTAATTCAAAATAAAAATAAAAAAACCATCAAAATCATGAAATAAAACTAAAATCTAGTAAAACGTAAGCATAATGGAAGGTGTCTACAACATAAATGAAATAAATTTTGCCGTGGTATGAGTTAAATTAAAAAATTTCACTTTGATAAAATCATCTCTATTAATGAAATGATTATCAAGGAAATTGCGTATTTTAAAATCAAGTATTATGCGATTTTGAGTTGAAATAGACAAAGCTTTGATTAACGAATAGCAAATGAATTTTTTTGTTTATTCTAAATAACGAACGATTGAAAGAATTTAGTGAAGGACTTTAAATAATAAGAAACTAAACAACAAATAATTGGTTGATAATTTCTATGGGTGAGTGTACTAACTTTGTCATTCCATTTGCAACATATTGAAATATCCGTCTCATATTCTGGACAGTTTTTGAAATTCTGAGTCGTTCTAGCGATGTCCGTCCGTTCTTCTGTTGAAATCACGCTAACGTCCGACCTAAACAAACTATCAACTTGAAACTTGCTACAAATAGTATTTATCCATGTGGGTCGGAGTTACTGCAAATAACCTATGTTCTAGGTATAGCCCTCATATAAACTGACCCCCAATTTTCACCTACGGAGCCTCTTTCAAGAGCAAACGTTATGTTAGTAAATGCTTTCTAAAAACCGTGCAAAAGTTCGTCCATATCGTTCCTCAATTATATGTAGCACCCATATAAACCGGGGAGCCACCGTGGTGCAATGGTTATCATACCCGCCGTGGGTTCAAACCCAGTTTCAAGCAGACATCAAAAAGTTTTTCAGCGGTGGATTATCCCACCTCAGTAATGCTGTTGACATTTCTGAGTGTTTCAAATCATCTCTTAGTGGTTTCACTGCAATGTGGAACGCCGTTCGGACTCGGCTAGAATCGGGCTGTACACAGTGATAAGAGAGAAGTTCACGACTGTGGTATCACAATGGACTGAATAGTCTAAGTGAGCCTGAAATATAGGGCTGCCACTATATCTAACCCATGTAAACAAACTCCCAGACTTGACTTCGACGAATCGTCTTGGAGGAGTAAATTTTGTACGATCTAGTTGAGATTTGGTTCGCGAGGTTTGTATTTGCTCTCTACACACAAAAAAAAAAATTCTGATTCAATCACGAAATTAATTGATCCAATTAATTTTTTAATTGAAATGTCTTCAATCACGAAAATGATAGTATCAATCACAGTTTTAATTGGGCATAGAAAAAAATCTTGATTAAAAAATTAATTGATTTCATTACCAAATTTCAATTAATTTTTTAATTGATTCAATTAAAAATTTAATTGATGTTGATTGCAAAACTCAATTAATTTAGTAATTAAAAAAAGGTAACTATTTTCAATTACATTCTGAATTGGCTTAGAATTTTTATTTGGATTAACAATTGATTGTTTGAAAAAAAATTTAATTAAAAATGTAAAAAAAAAAATTCATCACTTTTTTAACTGACTTAGTCTTCCGAATTTGATTAAAAGTTAATTGTATCAATTAACTTTTTAATTAAAAAATTTACAATTTTCAATCATTGACTTAATTAACTTAATGTTTCTATATTGATTAAAAAGTTAATTGTACCAATTAATTTATTAATTGAAAAAAGTTTCAACTTCAATTAACTTTTTAATTGGAAATATTTTGGTGATATTTTTTTCTGTGTAACAATCATGCACCAATTGGTCCATTTGGAATCATAATTATTTTTGGAATCATAATTATTTTTATCCGCCCAGATTTGCTTTCGAAGTCTCTTGGAAGAGCAAAATTTATTCGATTCAATTTAAATTGGTTTATATCTGTCCATAATTTGTAACGACGGGCTGGACTAAGGCTCTCGGAGGCCGGGGTATGTCACAGAAATTTATTCTAAAGAAGGTTAGGTGGCAGCAGAGCTGCCAGTGTTGCCGATTTATCAGCATTTTGACGATTTTTTTACTCAAAAAATAGCATATGCCGGTTTTCCGATTTTTGCCCCACGTTTAGAGCCAGCCAAAAGAGTTTTTGCTGGAAAGTGCATACATGTAGGAGCTATACCTCATTTTACATCTACACTATTTGTATCACGGTTGCCACCCATGCCAAAAATAATCCACCAAAATTTGAACAAAATTTTACTTAGAATCTACCAAATTAAAAAAAAAATATATTTTTAAGTTGTTCATAAAATTTGTTTTGGTTAGTAAAATAAAAAAAAGTAACTAAAGTCTAAAGTCGGGGGGCCGACTATATTATACTCTTCACCACTATGTAGACAAACATTTGTGTTACCATCTCAACTACTTCAAATTTGCTGGGAGCTATATAAAGGTTTGCGTTTCCAGATACAAATACTTTTAATGGAGACAATTTTTTGTACTTCTACAAAATCTCTAGAATTAAAATTTAAATCGGATAATGCCCTGGGATGAAACACAATGTTAGTAAAAAAATATGGAACATATGAAGCGAGAGAAATTTTAATGCAATTATACAAAAGAGCATTTACGATTTATCAGGCGGTACATATGTATTTAATTTCTACAGAAAAAGTTGTCAAAATATTATTTCTATGTAAATTTTGTCAAAATTTTGTGTCTTTAGAAAATTTTGTCAAAATTTTATTTCTATAGAAAATTTTGTCAAAATTGTATTTCTATAGAAAATTTTATCAAAATTTTATTTCTATAGAAAACTTTGTCAAAATGTTATTTCTGTAGAACATTTTGTTAAAATTTTATTTCTATAGAACATTTTGACAAAATTTTTTTTCTATGTAAATTTTGTCACAATTTTATGTCTCAAGAAAATTTTATCAAAATTTTATTGCTATAGAAAATTTTGTCAAAATGTTATTGCTATAGAAAGTTTTGTGAAAAATTTATTTCTTTAGAAAATTTTGTCAAAATTTTGTTTCCAACATATAGAAAATATTATCAAATTCTATTTCTATAGAAAATTTTAATTTTATAAAATTTTGTCAAAATTTTATTTCTATAGAAAATGTTGTCAAAATTTTATTACTTAGAAAATGTTGTCAAAATTTTATTCCTATAGAAAATTTTGTCAAAATTTTATTTTTATAGAAAATTTTATCAAAATTTTATTTCTATTGAAAATTCTATCAAAATTTTATTTCTATAGAAAATTTTGTCCAAATTTTATTCCTATAGAAAATTTTGTCAACATTTTATTCCTATGGAAAATGTTGTCAAAATTTTATTCTTTTTTTTTTCTATGTAATTTTGTCACAATTTTATGTCTCAAGAAAATTTTATCAAAATTTTATTGCTATAGAAAATTTTGTCAAAATGTTATTGCTATAGAAAGTTTTGTGAAAAATTTATTTCTTTAGAAAATTTTGTCAAAATTTTGTTTCCAACATATAGAAAATATTATCAAATTCTATTTCTATAGAAAATTTTAATTTTATAAAATTTTGTCAAAATTTTATTTCTATAGAAAATGTTGTCAAAATTTTATTACTTAGAAAATGTTGTCAAAATTTTATTCCTATAGAAAATTTTGTCAAAATTTTATTTTTATAGAAAATTTTATCAAAATTTTATTTCTATTGAAAATTCTATCAAAATTTTATTTCTATAGAAAATTTTGTCCAAATTTTATTCCTATAGAAAATTTTGTCAACATTTTATTCCTATGGAAAATGTTGTCAAAATTTTATTCTTATAGAAAATTTTGTCAAAATTTTATTTCTATAGAAACTTTTGTCAACATTTTATTTCTATACAAAATTTGGTCAATTTTTTTTTTATAGAAAATTATGTCAAAATGTTATTTTTAGAGTTTTGTGAACATTTTAGTTCTTTAGAAAAATTTTATTTCTTTAGAACATTTTGTTAAAATTGTATTTCTATAGATTTTTTTTATAAATTTTGTCACAATTTTATCAAAATTTTATTGCTATAGAACATTTTGTCAAAATTGTATTTCTATAGAAAATTTTATAAAAATTTTATTTCTATAGAAAACTTTGTCAAAATGTTATTTCTGTAGAACATTTTGTTAAAATTTTATTTCTATAGAACATTTTGACAAAATTTTTTTTCTATGTAAATTTTGTCACAATTTTATGTCTCAAGAAAATTTTATTGCTATAGAAAATTTTGTCAAAATGTTATTGCTATAGAAAGTTTTGTGAAAAATTTATTTCTTTAGAAAATTTTGTCAAAATTTTGTTTCCAACATATAGAAAATATTATCAAATTCTATTTCTATAGAAAATTTTAATTTTTATAAAATTTTGTCAAAATTTTATTTCTATAGAAAATGTTGTCAAAATTTTATTACTTAGAAAATGTTGTCAAAATTTTATTCCTATAGAAAATTTTGTCAAAATTTTATTTTTATAGAAAATTTTGTCAAAATTTTATTTCTATAGGAAATTTTATCAAAATTTTATTTCTATTGAAAATTCTATCAAAATTTTATTTCTATAGAAAATTTTGTCCAAATTTTATTCCTATAGAAAATTTTGTCAACATTTTATTCCTATGGAAAATGTTGTCAAAATTTTATTCTTATAGAAAATTTTGTCAAAATTTTATTTCTATAGAAACTTTTGTCAACATTTTATTTCTATACAAAATTTGGTCAAATTTTTTTTTATAGAAAATTATGTCAAAATGTTATTTTTAGAGTTTTGTGAACATTTTAGTTCTTTAGAAAAATTTTATTTCTTTAGAACATTTTGTTAAAATTGTATTTCTATAGATTTTTTTTGGTAAATTTTGTCACAATTTTTTCAAAATTTTATTGCTATAGAAAATTTTGTAAAAATGTTATTTCTATAGAAAGTTTTGTGAAAATTTTAGTTTTTTAGAAAATTTTGTCAAATTATATTTCTTGAGAAAATTTTGTAAAAATTTTATTTCTATAGAAAATTTTGTCAAAATTTTGTTTCTACTGAACATTTTGACAATAATTTATTTCTATATAGCATTTTGTAAACATTTTATTGCTCTAGAAAATTTTGTCTAAATTTTATTTCTATAGAAAATTTTGTCAAAATTTAATTTCTATAGAAGACTTTCTTAAAATTTTATTTCTATAGAAAATTGTACTTCCTAATTAGAGAGTCGACCAATAAGAGTTTTATGATCAAATTTTGGAAAATCGTTGCCCGATTGTATACGTAAATATTAAAGATTTTTATTTTTATTTTTAAATAAAAACTTAAATTTAATCATAAAAATGTTTTTTTTATGTTACTTTTATACAAATTTTCATTATGCTTTTGTGGATGAAATGCATAGTTATGTATGTTTATTTTCTGTTCTTTATATGAAATTAATTTTTTTGTTTTTAAGCTAAAAAAATATTTTGTTTTAATATTATATACATTAGAGAATTTTTTGACGATTTTCAAAATATATGTGACAATTTCTACGGAATAAAGTGACGATTTTTCCTGAAATTTTATTGGCAGCCCTGAGTGGCAGCCCAATATATCAGGCTCACTTAGACTATTCAATCCATTGTGATACCAATGACATAAAGAAGGCAAGATTATTAGTGTTTTAAGGTAATAGGTAATGTCAGTTTTGTGGTGCCCTCCTGGCTGTGGTTATAACGGATTGTGGATCGTTGGATGCGGTGAAGCGAGGTTTAATGCTTCTCAATTTGCTCGAATCTTTCCACAGCTTTGGTGGTGAAGTCGTCGGCGAGTGGAGTGGTGAACACTACTACCGTAGGACTTTGGTGGTGTGAGACGGGAGGTACGGGAAAGTTGAATTTCACTCAACGTTAGGGGGATGAGAAGGGGGGAAAAGCAGGAACGCGTGACTAGAATGATCTCACACCTCTAGCTGAGGAATAAGGGAGGATGAGGAAAAGGAGAACACGTGGTTAGAGTGGACGTATACCTCTAGCTAAGGAAAAAGAGAGGATGAGTAAAAGAATACGTGGCTAAAGTTGGCGCACATATTTAGCTGAGAAATACAGTAGAACGAGGAAAAGTAAGAACACGGGGCTAGAGTGGTCGCTGAATTATTTACTTTAACTTTCGTTTCCTTCTTCAACGAACTTTTTACGAAGAAAAATTAATGTAGAATATTTCGTTGAATTTTCGCATATTCGTAAAATGTTCTTCGTAAAATTTATGAAAATTTCGTTGTTGTAATGAAAACTTTGGTTAATGAAGAATTATTCGCAAAATTAATGAAGAGAATTCTTTCGGTGTACCACAATGTTCACTTACCTCGACGGTGTTACCACCTTGGGCTGCTGCTGACCGACCAACCCAGATTGAACACAGTGCACGCCTTTTATACCTTTCCCCAGCATGCGTTCTAACGGAAAATTGTTTGTCTTGTATTGTAATAGGTGATGTGGTGTTGCTGGTTCTAATGTCAAAGTAATTACTCCAATTACTTACGCTAGGTTATAGGGAATTAGCTTAAAATATAATATTTCAAATTTATGTTTAGCAGGTTGGCTGATAAGCCCCCGGTCTGACACATAGATGGTATTAAGTATTAAATGCATATTATTTTTATATAGTATCAACCTTCAAATGATTCTTGTAAAAATTTGACGTCTGTAAGTTAATTAGTTTGTGAGATAGAGCGTCTTTTGTGAAGCAACTTTTGCTATTGTGAAAAAAAATGAATTTCGTGTTTTGATAAAATACTGTTTTCTGAAGGGAAAAAATACGGTGGAAGCAAAAACTTGGCTTGATAATGAGTTTCCGGACTCTGCCCCAGGGAAATCAATAATAATTGATTGGTATGCAAAATTCAAGCGTGGTGAAATGAGCACGGAGGACGGTGAACGCAGTGGACGCCCGAAAGAGGTGGTTACCGACGAAAACATCAAATAAATCCACAAAATGATTTTGAATGACCGTAAAATGAAGTTGATCGAGATAGCAGAGGCCTTAAAGATATCAAAGGAACGTGTTGGTCATATCATTCATCAATATTTGGATATGCGGAAGCTCTGCGCCAAATGGGTGCCGCGCGTGCTCACATTTGACCAAAAACAACAACGTGTTGATGATTCTGAGCGGTGTTTGCAGCTGGTAACTCGTAATACACCCGAGTTTTTCCGTCGATATGTGACAATGGATGACACATGGCTCCATCATTACACTCCTGAGTCCAAGTGACAGTCGGCTGAGTGGACAGCGACCGGTGAACCGTCTCCGAATCGCGGAAAGACTCAAAAGTCCGCTGGCAAAGTAATGGCCTCTGTTTTTTGGGATGCGCATGGAATAATTTAAATGGCGTTATTAGAGCGTTTGAAGGTCGAAATCGCGGCAAAACGACCCCATATGAAGAAGAAAAAAGTGTTATTCCACCAAGACAACGCACCGTGCCACAAGTCTTTGAGAACGATGGCAAATATTCATGAATTGGGCTTCGAATTGCTTCCCCACCCACCGTATTCTCCAGACCTGGCCCCCGTCGACTTTTTCTTGTTCCCAGACCTCAAAAGGATGCTCGGAGGGAAAAAATTGGCTGCAATGAAGAGGTGATCGCCGAAACTGAGGCCTATTTTTAGGCAAAACCGAAGGAGTACTACCAAAATGGTATCAAAAAATTGGAAGGTCGTTATAATCGTTGCATCGCTCTTGAAGGGAACTATGTTGAATAATAAAAACGAATTTTGACAAAAAAAAATGTGTTTTCCTTTGTTAGACCGGGGACTTATCAGCCAACCTGTTATATCTAAAATTATTATTCAGTTTTCACTTTCATCATATGTTGTGACTGGAAACGATGGCCTCCGATTTCCATCGTCACAAGTTATATATAGTTCCCACATAAACTGACCCCCAACCAACATTTAGGTTCGAAAGCCTCATGAAGGAAGTAACTTCATCTGATCCGTTTTCTTTTTTTTTTTTTGTAAAACATCAAAATATTGATTTCGGACTATATTCTTCTAACCATATCCATCTGTGTATCTGTCTGCTGTAATCACGCTACAGTCTTCAATAGTGGTATGTCTCGGTCCATGTTTTGGTAAATCCTCCATATAGCCCGATCTTCTAATTTGACTTCCCGGACTTTTAGACATCGCTTGGATTTCTTGGGCTTCTAGACACCGCAATATTCACCAGAATTGATTCACATTGGAAATCTAGCGCTATCAACAAATAAGTTTGCTGAATATGGTACATTTGCTTTAAATTGGACCTGTGTTGAATTTAGTTTCTATCGATCCACGTTTTGGTAAAGCCCTCATATCGACCGGTCTCCCAATTTGACTTCCTTGGGATTTAAAACAAAGCAATTTTTTTCAAATTTGCCTGAAATTCGGAATCTAGACGTATTTTAGGTCCACGAAAACATGTGTTGAATTAGGTTTACATCGGTCCATATTTTGGTAAGTCCCTGACCGACTGATCTCCCGATTTGAATTCTTGGGCACCTAGATACCGCATTTTTATCTGTCCCCCAATTCACCTAAAAATATATTTTTAAGTAATACCCTACGATGAAGAGTTTTCAAAGAATGTTATTATTGATTGATGGTGGTGGGTGGTGGTTAGGATTCGTCCTGGCCGAACTTAATTCTGTATACCTACACTTGTTCTGTCTATATATGTCAGGTCAGGTATAGTAGTTAACTATAACTATAAAGTCACACTTAGACTGCCTAAACTATTGTGATTCCATTAATAACGAATAACTCTCTTATCAATGAGTGTCGCCCTATATTATGTCTAGCTCAGTATAAAGATATCTCCTTCCTATTGCACGACACATTAATCTACATATAAGCATGAATACACGATATTTTAATTTCCCAAATCGACTCTTATGTCAAACTTAAATTATAATATTTTCCAAATAATAAAAACTTCTTTCATGAACAATATTAAATCCATCTCAAAATTTATATTATACTAAGTAGCAACTGCAATGAAGAACAACAACAAAAAATTGTTGCTCAGTTTCATTGCTGATATGCTGCTACGGAGGCATTTATTTAAATTCAAATTTTTTGTTTTCATCCCTCCATCATCATAAGCCCTCTTATATATCTGATGGGGCTCATTTCCTCAACTTGTGAAGCCTGTTACAACCACATTTGCTCTTTTTTTCATTGATTAAAGCAACATCCTTGGCTATCTACCAAAACAACCTTATCATGATCATCAACCTTAAAAAGGGAGAGTTAACCGCCATCATTCCCCATGAAATGAAAATGTTTACTTACTGGTACCATTCGCCTGTGATTGGTACCTTAGCAGTAACATTTTTGATATATTTTAGAATATTTTTTTTTTTTACCATTCACATGTCAAGCTTTAGCCGTGATGAAGATGGTGATGGTGGTTTATTGCGCTTCGTTGAATGAGCAGCTTATATGTGGGAACGATATACAGTAGGTTGGAATTTATGAAGAAATGTTCTGTATGATATTGTGTATCATCATAAATAATATCTAATATGTAGTGAAACATACAAAAGCGCTATATTTTAATTATATTTCTTCCAAAGCAAACTATTTTTAGTGGTATAAGCTTTACAAATTCAAGAGAATCAAATTCTCGGTTCAATATTGACATTAATCTTCTTGCCCATAAGTGGGTAACAATAGACAATTTTTTGTAGGGAGAAGAAGGGAATTGTTTGAAATTGGGTAGGGAATTTTCAAACATTTTTCTGTCATCACTGCCCAAATGTATACGACATTTTTTCGAAGCTTTTTTATTGGGCTCCTTATAACGAAAAGTCAAACAATTAACTTGTAGCCAAATTATTTCTACCACTTTGTTCCACTGTAAATTTCCAGGTTAGGCCGTTTGACTGACTGCCTCGCTATAATGTTGGCAAATAAAAAAAATTGACGTTAACTTTTTAATAAAGTTGAAAATTTGTTATCATAACGAAAATATTTAAACAACATTCACTTCATTTTGTCATTGTTGCAAGTGTTGAGACGCCGTTGTTTGTCCTTGTTACTGTCGCTGCAATGCGTTGATGGCCTCTGCTATATGACAGGTACTTATGGCAAAAGATGATGATGGCATATGTGTGGGTGTGTGTGCGTGTGATTGTGCTCTTTACAGTTTACGATGATGATGATGACTATAATGCTGATGTTGGTTGCTGAGGTCGTTGAATATGTCATGTGGCATATGCAGCTTAAAGCTTTATTTTATTTGAAGCGCTTTGCACTTTTTATGCGACAGCTATTGTTTGTCTTAAATAAATGGACAATGTATGAATACCGTTTTTAATAAATGTGTTTTTTTCATCGGAGAATTGTTTGATATGTCAGGGTAAGTACACTATCAACATACGATGCGAATAAATGCTATTGTTCAAGTTACTTAATTGGCTAATTTCGATGTCATATAACTGAAATCTACAAGAAGTTGAAATGCAAATAAAAAACTAAAGGCTTTTCCAATATGACGTGTTATTTTAGTATTCAAAGAAAACTACCATGTTTTAATATAAATGATCGGATTTTTACAAATGTTGCCTTTTATTTGGGGGATTGGACAATAGAAGTATTGAAAAAATTTTCAAAATTTTATTTCTATAGAAATTTTTTTAAAATTTCATTTCTATAGAAAATTTTGTCAAAATTATATTTCTTTAGAAATTTTTGTCAACATTTTATTTCTATAGAAAATTTTATCAAAATGTTATTTCTATAGATAATTTTATCAAAATTTGTAAAAAATTTATTTCTATAGAAAAATTTGTCAAATTTTTTAATCTATAGAAAATTTTATCAAAATTTTATTGCTATAGACAATTTTGTCAAAATTTTATTCTATAGAAAATGTTATCAAAATTTTATTTCTATAAAAAAATTTGGTCAAAATTTTATTTCTATAGAAAATTTTGTCAAAATTTTATTTCTATAGAAAATTTTGTCAAAATGTTATTTCTATAGAAAATTTTGTCAAAATTTTATTTCTATAGAAAATTTTATTTCTATCGAAATTTTTGTCAAAATTTTGTTTGTACAGAAAATTTCATCAAAATGTTATTTCTATAGAAAATGTTGTCAAAATTTTGTTCCTTTAGAAAAATTTGTAAAGAAATTTATTTCTATAGAAAATTTTGTAAAAATTTTATTTCTATAGCAAATTTTGTAAAAACTTTATTTCTATAGAAAATTTTGTAAAAACTTTATTTCTATAGAAAACTTTTCCAAAATGTTATTTCTATAGAAAATTATTTTTTCTGTAGAAAATTTTGTAAAAATTTTATTTCTATAGAAAATTTTGTAAAAATTTTATTTCTATAGAAAACTTTTTCAAAATGTTATTCTTTGGAAAAACTTTTATTTCAATAGAAAAGTTTGTCAAAATTTAATTTCTATAAAAAATTTTATTTTTGTAGAAAATTTTGTTAACATTTTATTGCATTCCTTTTTGTTTTTTATTGGTGGTTTGTACTTCAATCATATTTGTTGTTTTGATCTCAGCAGAGGCAAACTATCATAAGCCTTTTTTCGGAAAGTTCGAGTGTGGTTAACTTTGGGTTTAGTGAACTACCCGAATTAATTCTGATAATTGGTTGATAGTTTTGCACGTAGAAGATGCTGATGAGGAATGTTGAATGTGCGCCCTTCCAACCATCTTGCAGTCTATAGGGTCTTGCCCAAATAAATTTGACAAACATTATTTTCCTCTGTTATAGAAAATATATAGAAAATATTTTCTTGTTATAGAAAATATTGTCAAAATTTTATTTCTATAGAAAATTATGTCAAAATTTTATTTCTATAGAAAATTTTGTCAAAATTTTATTACTAGAAAATTTTATTAAAATTTTATTTCATGGTGTAAAAATTGTATTTTTGTAAAAAAAAATTGTCAAAATTTTATTTTCGTAGAAAATTTTGTCAAAATTTTATTTCTATAAAAATTTGGTCAAAATTTTATTTCTATAGAAAATTTTATTTTTGTAGAAAATTTTATTTCTATAGAAATTTTTTTCAAAATTTTATTTCTATAGACAATTTTGTCAAAATTTATTTCTATTGAAAATTTTGTCAAAATTTAATTCTATCGAAAATTTTGTCAAAATTTATTTCTATAGAAAATTTTGACAAAATTTTATTCCTTTAGAAGCATTCGTAAAAAATTTATTTCTATAGAAAATTTTGTAAAAATTGTATTTCTATAGAAAATTTTTTCAAAATGTTATTTTTTTGACAAAATTTTATTTTAATAAAAAAGTTTGTCAAAATGTTATTTCTATAGAAAATTGTATTTTTGTAGAAAATTTTGTTAACATTTTATTGCATTCCTTTTTGTTTTTTATTGTTGGTTTGTACTTCAATCATATTTGTTGTTTTGATCTCAACAGAGGCAAAGTATCATAAACCTTTTTTCGGAAAGTTCGAGTGTGGATCACTTTGAATTTAGTGAACTACCCGAATTAATTCTGATAATTGGTTGATAGTTTTGCTGCCACCGTGGTGCAATGGTTAACATGCCCGCCTTGCCACAGTGGTGCCTTGCATATAAAAGGTCGCGGGTTCTATTTCTGCTTCGACCGAACACCAAAAAGTTTTTCAGCGGTGGATTATCCCACCTCAGTAATGCTGGTGACATTTCTGAGGGTTTCAAAGCTTCTCTAGGTGGTTTCACTGCAATGTGGAACGCCGTTCGGACTCGGCTATAAAAAGGAGGTCCCTTGTCATTGAGCTTAACATGGAATCGGGCAGCACTCAGTTATAAGAGAGAAGTTCACCAATGTGGTATCACAATGGACTGAATAGTCTAAGTGAGCCTGATACATCGGGCTGCCACCTAACCTAAACCTAAACCTAAACCTTTGCTGCAAGTAGAAGATGCTGATGAGCAATGTGGTAATTCTGAAGCGTGCGTCCATCCAATCATTTTGCAGTGTATAGGGCCTTGCCCAAATAAATTTGGCAAACATTCTTTTCCTCTGTTGGTTAAGCTACTCTTGTAAAGGGTGGTTAAAATTTCAAGGGCCGATGTTGATTTTGAATAAAACACAAACTATTTAAGAAATTATTGTAATTTTATTTTATTATGATATATTGGTATTACTCAATTATGTATGGAACAAAATATCGGCCAAAGGGGCGCCGCGACCTCGGTGGCACGCCTTCATCCGATGGTCCAAATTTTCGATGACGCTGAGGCATAATGGAGGTTCTATGCCGTTAATGTGCCGAATTATCTCATCCTTTAGCTCTTGAATTGTTGCTGGCTTATCGATGTACACCTTTTCTTTCAAATAACCCCAAAGAAAAAAGTCCAACGGTGTCAAATCACATGATCTTCGGAGGCCAATTGGCATCGCTGAGATAACACGGCCATTGAATTTGTTGCGCAAAAGAGCCATTGTTTCGTTAGCTGTGTGACAAGTGGCACCGTCCTGCTGAAACCACATACCGTCCACATCCATATCTTCCAATACGGGCCATAAAAAGTTCGTTATCATATCACGATAGCGAACACCATTCACAGTAACTGCCTGACCGGCCTCATTTTGGAAAAAATACGGCCCGATGATGCAGCCAGCCCATAAACCGCAAAAAACAGTCACTCTTTGTGGGTGCATTGGTTTTTCAACAATCACTTTTGGATTCTCATTCGCCCAAATGCGGCAATTCTGTTTATTGAAGAATCCACTGAGGTGAAAATGTGCCTCATCACTGAAGATGATTTTCTTCGAAAAATGATCATCCACTGTTGCCATTCCTTGGAACCATTTAACACGTTGTTGGATTGTGTATCTCTCCATGGTTCAAATTGAGTAAGTCTGAAATAGAGAAATGTCAAATAAAATTCGGAAAAAAACTTGGCGTTTAGGTGTGGTTCACATTCAACATCGGCCCTTACAATTTAACCATCCTCTAGTTTAGTCAACGCAATGGTTTTAAAGCTGAGATCAAAACAACAAATAAAATTTTATTTCTATAGAAAATTTTGTCAAAATTATATTTCTATAGAAAATTTTGTCAACATTTTATTTCCATAGAAAATTTTTTCAAAATTTTATTTCTATAAAAATTTTGTCAATATTTTATTTCTATACAAAATTTTGTTTCTGTAGAAAATGTTGTCAAAATTGTATTTTCGTAGAAAATTTTGTCAAAATTTTATTTCTATAGAAAATTTTATTTTTTTAGAAAATTCTGTCAAAATTTATTTCCATAGAAAATATTGTCAAAATTTTATTTCTATAGAAAATTTTATTTTGACAATAATTTGAATCAATCTGCCAAAACATCAGGAATTCTACCAATATACCAAACAGTAAATAAACACCTACCATTTGGGGTAGAATTCTACAAACTGGGGCAACAGTGGTCTGAGCCCGAAAGTAAACAGCAGTTGACTGTATGTCAAAAGTGCTTGGACAATCGCATTGGTACCACAATGAAGATGTCTTCATGGGTAGCCACCGTAGTGTAATGCTTTGTCAAGTTTCGACCAAAGGCCAAAAATTGTTTCAGCGGTGAATTATAACATCTCAGTAATATTAGTGAAATTTCTTTGTGCTTCAAAGCGTCTCTAAGTGGTTTCACCGCAATGTAGAGGTCCCTTGTTATTGAGCTAAGCATAGAATCGTACAGCACTCAGTAATTAGATAGAAGTTCCCCTCCAAGGTAACACAATGGACTGAATAGTCTAAGTGAGCCTGAAATATCGGGCTGCCACTATATTTAACCTTACCTTATAGATCTTCATAATAAAGAGGAGGCATGGCCTTGTTATATTGGCCACCTTGTCCACGCATACAGGAACGCTGTAACTTTGTCAGAAGTATTCAATTTTCTAGTACATTATTATTATTTTACGTGGTGAATGCGGGTGTATGCCATCCTGGGTGCTTATTAAGTTCCATTGCAATACCAGAGTTTTTGTAGAAACCTCAATGGACTCATCATTTCCTTCATAAAATACATTAAACTAGATTCGAAAACCATATTGTGTATGCGACTAGCCGTACATTGACCTCACAATGTAGTCAATCGTGAAAGAAACTATCTTCACAAAAATTATTATGCAATCAAGTGGCACAAATGATCATAATAATAATTCTTCATTTATTGGAGCACAGAAGCAATTCTTAAAACGTCCTTAATTGCCCGTGAATATGTACATTTGTGGACATGGACATTATATCCGTGTTCGTGTTTTTATATTTTTCCAACTCATTTAACATAAATGCACAAAAACATGATAGACCCCATGACCACTGAAACTAACCACCAGCAATCATTTAAATTGGAACGCATACGAATGACTCTGTATTCGAGTGTAGACACACGGACGGAAAAGAGAGATTCTTAAATGTTTCAGTTAAGGGTATATTTGGTCTAGAGGCAACAGTTGGTAGAATTCTAAAAAAAAAATGATAGAGTTTTTACTGTTTGCTAGGTTGGTCTCTCCACAACAAAATTTAAGAAAATCTATATAAAATTTTGACAAAACTTTCTATAGAAATAAAATTTTGACGAAATTTTCGACAATTTGATAGACATTTTCTATAGAAATAAAATGTTGACAACATTTTCTATAGAAATAAAATGTTGGCAACATTTTCTATACAAAAAAAAAATATAGACAAAATTTTCTACATAAATAAAATTTAGACAAAATTTTCAATGGTTATAAAATTTTGATAGAATTTTCCATAGAAATATAATTTTGACAAAATTTTTTATAGAAATAAAATTTTAACAAATTTTTCTATAGATATAAAATTTCTATAGAAATAAACTGTTGACAAAATTTTCTATAGAAATAAAATTTTGTTAAAATTTTCTATAGAAATAATATTTTGATAAAATGTTCTATAGAAATAAAATTTTGACAAAATTTTCTGCAGAAATAAATTATCGACAAAATTTTCTATAAAAATACAATTTTCACAAAATTTTCAATGGATATAAAATTTTGATAAATTCTCCATAGAAATAAAATTTTGACAAAATTTTATATAGAACTAAAAATTTTGGCAAAATTCTATACAGAAATAAAATTTTGATAAAATTTTCTATAGAAATTAAATTTTGATAAAATTTTCTGTAGAAATAAAATATTGACAAAATTTTCAATTGATATAAAATTTTGATAGAATTTTCCATAGAAAAAATATTTTGACAAAATTTTCTATAGAAATAAAATTTTGATAAAATATTCTACAAAAATAAAATTTTGATAAAATTTTCTATAGAAATAAAATTTTGATAAATTTTTCTATAGAAATAAAATTTTGATAAATTTTTCTATAGAAAAAAAATTTGACAAAATTTTCTATAGACATATAATTTTGATAAAATTTTCTATATAAATAAAAGTTTGCTAAAATTTTCTATATAAATAAAAGTTTGCTAAAATTTTCTATAAAAATAAAATTTTGATAAAATTTTCTATAGAAATAAAATTTTGATAAAATTTTCTATAGAAATAAAATTTTGATAAAATTTTCTACAAAAATAAAATTTTGATAAAATTGTCTATAGAAATAAAATTTTGATAAAATTTTCTATAGAAATAAAATTTTGACAAAATTTTCTATAGAAATAAAATTTTGACAACATTTTCTATAGAAATAAAATTTTGACAAAATTGCATCAAGTTTCAAGCCCAAATATTTTCCTTTCGTGATTTCAATCGACTTCCGTAACAGACTAACATCTTCTTTAACATGTCGCAAATTGACATAGTGGCAGTGGAAATATTCGAAATATTTATAGTGTAGTTTTTAGATTCACTTATATAATCATTCCGGGGGATGACAATAATGTCCATAATGACAGCTCTTCATATGCCAAGAGCGGCTATAGCCAGAAATAATAAATTCACGAAAATTGTGGTAGCACAGGAAAAAGCCACATACGCGACCATTTGCAGTACGACAAGTCATCAACAAACCCATTTTGGATGTGATCACAGGACCAACAAAAGAAAAAATTCACATATTCAGCGAACACACATACACACACGCACCCGTACATAGAGTGACATCAAATTGTATACAATTTCTATGAAGGAAGAATCTAGAGTGGATGTCGTACACATGCATTATGAGTTTCGAGCAATGATAGTTTCCTCCATATTTTTGGGATCACTTATTATTAAAGCATGATGCAACCTTTATCGGAACTTTCCAGTGGGGGAATTTTTAAAGGCCTTCTGGACATAGAAATGCAAATAGTTTTGCAATTACAACTTTAGTTGAATAAAAAAAAATATTAAAAATTAATTTCTTCAATTCTTAAATCTAAACAAAACTAATCATAACAAGTATATACAGCAGTAACTTCGGGCGGGCCAAATCTTAAATACCCACCACCATGAACCAAATATTAGGGGTTCCTTTGAAATTTCAGGAGGGCTTGAGGACTTGAGGACACTTCCCGAAGATAAATTTAAAGATTTCACCTATGAGGACTATATCAGATTCTGGATTTATAAGAACCATTTTTGTTTGAGTTTTAGAGGAATCATTAACATCTCTCGTAAGTGTGCAAGAAAATTATAAAATAACGTCTTGATTTGAAATCTTAAATCTGTAGTAGTAAAATCTGGAAATTTTACATTGAGTTTCAAGCAATTTTCATGATAATTGCGCTTTCTACACCCTCAAGAAGTGAAGTCGGTCTATATGGAGGCATTACTATATATGGCATTACCAAATGGACCGATAAAAACTTAATCCGATACACGTTTTTGTGAGCCTAAAATACCAGAATATTTACAATTTAAGGCAAATCAGATAAAAACTACGGTTTCTAGAAACCAAGGAGTTAAATCGAGAGATCGTTCTTATGGGGGCTCTACTAAAATATGGACCGATACTCACCGTTTTCGGCATACCTCTTTATGACCCGAAAATACCTCTAGATTTCCAATTTCAGGCAAATAGGATAAAAACTTCGGATTCTAGAAGTAAAATCGGGAAATCGGTCTATATGGAGGCTATACGAAAATATGGACCGAAACTCACCATTTTCGGCACACCTCTTTATGGTACTAAAATACCTCTGGATTTTCAATTTCGCGCAAATTGGATGAAAACTACGGTTTCTATAAGCGAAAGACCCCAAATCGGGAGGTCGGTTTATATGGGGGCTATACCAAAACCTGGACCGACACTCACCATTTTTGGCACACCTCTTCAAGGTCCCAAAATATCTCTAGATTTTAAATTTCGCGCAAATTGGATGAAAACTACGGTTTCTATAAGCGAAAGACCCCAAATCGGGAGGTCGGTTTATATGGGGGCTATACCAAAACATGGACCGACACTCACCATTTTTGGCACACCTCTTCAAGGTCCCAAAATATCTCTAGATTTTCAATTTCGCGCAAATTGGATGAAAACTACGGTTTCTATAAGCGAAAGACCCCAAATCGGGAGGTCGGTTTATATGGGGGCTATACCAAAACATGGCCCGATATAGCCCATCTTCGAACTTGACCTGCGCGCAGACAAAAGACGATTCTGTGCCAAATTTCAGGACGATAGCTCTATTATTGAATGCTGTAGCGTGATTACAACAGACAGCCAGACAGACAGACAGACGGACATGCTTATATCGTCTTAGAATTTCTCCCTGATCAAGAATATATATACTTTATATAGTCGGAAATCGATATTTCGATGCGTTACAAACGGAATGACAAACTTATTATACCCCGTCACCATTCTATGGTGGTGGGTATAAAAATTAATGGATATTTCTGTAGAAATAAAAAATCAAAATAATATTCTACAGTAATAAAATTTGAACATTTTCTTTGGAAATTAAATTTGTACAAAATTTTCTATGGAAAACAATTTTTATAAAATTCTCTACGGAAATAAAAAATCGACGATAGTTTCCATGGACATAAGCTTCCGACAAAATTTTCTATGTAATAAAAATTGCGAAGACATTTTCAATGAAAATAAAATCCTGAGCAAATTTTTTATGGAAATCAAATTTTAGGAAATTTTCTATGAAAATTAAGTTTTGACCAAATTTTCTTTGGAAATAAAATTTCTGCGAAACTTACTATGGAAATACAATTATGAAATAAAATTTCAACTAAGTAGAAAGAAAATAAAATGCCGACGAATTTTCTATAGCAATACAATTTAATCAATGGAAATAAAATTTTAAGAAATTTTCAATGCAAACATTATTCCAAAACAATTTTCTACTGAAAAAAAATTCAAGAAATTATCTGTAGAAATAACATTTCTCCGAAATTTCCCTGGGCAAAAACAAACTTCTAGAAAATTGTCTGTTGAAATAAAACTTCAAGGAAACGTTCTAGGGAAAGAATTTCCACCAAAGCTGATGAAAAAAATAAAAACTTTCAACAAAAGGCAACATTTTCAATAGACGTTTTTCACAAAAATAAAATTTTGACCCATTTCCCACGAAAATCAAAATTTTGATCAAAAGTTCTCTTAAAATAAAATGTAGATGAAATTTTCAATGGAAACAAATTTTGATGAAATTTTGTATGAAAATACAAACATGACGAATTTTTGTACAAAAATAAAATTCGATAATTTGATCTACAGCAATAGGGTTTCGACGAAATTTTCTATAAAAAATCGACGAAATTTTCGACCGAAAGCAAATTGTCTACGGAAATACAACTTCGAAGACATTTTCAAAATTTTAAGAAAATTGTCAGTACAGATAAAATTTCGACGTAATTTTCTGTCGAAATAACATTACAACTAAATTTTCTATGGAGAAAAACTTTTGATAAATTTTTCTGTCAAAAAAAAAACACTTTGGACAATATCGTGAAAAAATCGACGAATTTCTCTATGAAAATAAAATTGCAACAAAATATTCTATGAGAACAATTTCGACAAAATTTTCCTTGAAACTAAAATTTTAAGGAAATTTTCTATGAAAACAAAATTTTGATAAAATTGGCAGTGCTGATAAAATTTCGACAAAATTTATTTAATTAACTAAAGAAATAAGATTTCGACGTAATATTCTATGGAAATAAGATCAACTCCAATTTTATATTTTTTGGGAAAACAACTTTCGACGAATTTTTCTAAGAAAGAAAACCTTTGACAAATTTTCATACGGAAATAAAATATCGATAAATTTTTCTATTGCAAAAACTCCCTATAATATTTTCTTTGAAAATAAAATTTAGCAAATTTTTCTACGGAAATGACATCTTTGCGATATTTTCCAGAGAAATAACATTTTGACACAATTTATTTAATTAAATAAAGAAATAAGTTTTCGACGTAATATTCTGTTGAAATAAGATCAACTCCAATTTTTCTATGGGAAAACAACCTTCGACGAATTTTTCTAAGTAAGAAAACCTTTGACAAATTTTCATACGGAAATAAAATTGCGATAAATTTTTCTATTGAAAAAACTTCCTATAATATTTTCTTTGAAAATAAAATTTCGCAAATTTTTCTACGGAAATAACATTTTTGCTATATTTTCCAGAGAAATAACATTTTGACACAATTTTATATGAAAATAAAACTTCGATAGAATACTATATGGAAATAAAATTTCGAGGATATTGTCTACGGAATAAACTTTCAACAAACATTTCTTTGGTAAAAAATTTCGACAAGATTTCGTTGGGGAAAAAATGTCGGTGACATTTTCTATGGAAATACAATTGTAACCAAATTATCTGTGCAGATTGTGACTTAATTGTCTGCGTAGACAAAATTTCGTTAACATTTTATTTCTATAGGAAATCTCGTCGAAATATTAAATGGAAGTAAAATTTTCTATGTACATAAAATTTTAACGAAATTTTTTTATATTTTCTATAAAACTAAAACTTCGACAAACTTTTGTACAGAATCAAAGTTTCAACAAAAATATCTATACAAAAAGTCGATTTAATTTTTTCGCCATCGACCGAATAGTCTTAGTGAACCTAAACTATCAGGCTGTCTCTATACGTAACCTAACTTATCTTCTATGGAAATAAAAAAGTGCTCCAAATATTCTATGGAATTAAAATGTTGATATAAAATATCGTCTACATTTGCTATGGAAAACCAATTTCTATGAAATTTTCTCTACAGTTAAAATTTCGCGATATTTGCAATGGAAATTATATTTTTTATAGACATAAAATTTGTACAAGACTTTCTATGGAAATAAAAGTTAGACGAAATTTTCAATGAAAATTAATTTACGATAGTAGTTTCTATGAAAAAACAACAACATTCTCTATGAAAAATAAAATCTTGAAAAAATACTACAAATTTTTCTATATAATGAAAGTTAACGAAAATTTATACAAAAATAAGATTACGGTGAAAGAAACAACTTCAACGAAATTGTTTATTAAAATAAAATAAAAAAATAAAAAATAGCCTTAAACATTCTTCTTAAATAAATAAATTATGAGTTATTTCGGTTTTGAACAACCATAAATTGTTAAAATAAAACAAAAGGCCTTCTCGCTCCCCCTCTTTTTCCCAACATGGTTATTTCATACAACACACGAGATGCTTGTGAAGCTGTTAGTTTGGTCCATTTGTTTACTATTACTGTCCACGTTCGCTCTTTTATTCTATGTCCGTTAGCAATATAATAATAATAAAATTATTATACGGTCATTTTATGGTAACCAGCATTTATGCAGCCATTAAATCTGTCAGGTGAAATCTGTGCACTCGATTTCAGAAAAACAAAAAAAAAAAAACACAACCAACCGGAAATATAAACTTTCAGCCATTTCAATTGGAGTAAAACTGCAAAGGCTAGAGACCACAGACTACTCTTTGGATTAGTAAAGCACGTTCAAGATGAAAGTGGAATAGTGTATATAGCATGCTGAGAATATACTATTAGGATAGGTTTTAATAACAATAATAAAATAGCTAAGGGGAAGGAAATACGAATGCACATGGGTCATATGAGGGTCTAGATTTTTGGTTTACTCTGTCATGTATGTGGTGTGGTGTGAGACAATGAGAGCGTCTACTGAAGTCAAGTAATAGAAAAGCAAAAGTTGTGCACTTATCCAGAGGGCTATAATAATACTGAACAAAGAATAATAATGCTAAACAAATACATCACGAAAGACATCTGAGTTGTTAAAGAGAAGACAATGTGTCAGTGAAGAAGAATAGAGAAAATATGTAACGCCACGAAGCTTATAAAGCATCTACAATGGTTTTACATTATTCGGATCGACGTGAGAATTTTTAATAAAATAATGATCCTTTTTTGGCATAATCCGAACTAGAGATACCATTGGGAATTTTAAAAGAGTTTTGCAAAATGTGTAATTTGTAATAAAATGTGGCACATTCTATTCAAAGAATTATTCAAAACGTGGTACTCTTATTAAAAAGAGGACATTGTGGCGGCTAATTAATATTCTTCAGTGTGCAAATAACTCATACGATATGATGCACCAATTGATCGTAGTGGGAATCCGGGCCAGTATTGCCAGCATTGGGGATTTTCCCCCAAATTTGAGATATTTTTTCTTGAATGGGGACGAAATTTCTGAGCTGGGGACTTGGGTATTTGGTGGGGAATTTCCATAAATTGGGGATTTTTTAAGAAATCGGTTTGATCTTTTTTAACAAAATTTTATTTCTTTATGAAATGTTGTCAAAATTTTATTTCCATAGAAAATTTTTGTCAAAAAAAAATTCTGTCAAAATTTTTTCTTTTCCTCTTTTGGTTAAGCTACACTTGTTGTTTAGTCAATGTATGGTTTTAAGCTGAAATCAAAAAAACAACAACAATGATTAAAAAAAAACCAACAATAACAAAACAAATCGAATGAAAAAAATTTTATTTCTATAGAAAAATTTGTCAAAATTTTATTTCTATAGAAAAATTTGTCAAAATTTTATTTCTATAGAAAAATTTGTCAAAATTTTATTTCTATAGAAAATTTTTTCAACAATTTATTTCTATAGAAAATTTTGTCAAAATTTTATTTCTACAGAAACTTTTGTAAGAATTTTATTTCTGTAGAAATTTTTGTCAAAATTATATTTCTATATAGAAAATTGTGTCAAATTTTTTTCCATGGACAATTTTGTCGAAATTTTATTTCTATAGAAAATTTTGTCAATTTTTTTCACAGAAAATTTTGTCAAAATTTTATTTATGTATAGAAAATTTTGTCAAAATTATATTTTTATAAAAGAACTTGTCAAAATTTTATTTCTTTAGAAAATATTGTCCAAATTTTATTTCTATTAGAAAATTTGTAAGAATATTATTTTTATGTAGAAAATTTGTCAGAATATTATCTCTATATAGAACATTTTGTCAAAATTATATTTCTACAGAAAATTTTGTATAATTTTTATTTCTATATGAAATGTTGCCAAAATTTTATTTCCATTGAAAATTTTGTCAAAATTTTATTTCCATAGAAAATTTTGTCAAAATTTTATTTCTATAGAAAATTTTGTCAACATTTTATTTCAATAGAAAATATTTTCGAAATTTTATTCCTATAGAAAATTTGCTAAACTTTTATTTTTTAGAAAATTTTGCCAATTTTTTTTTAGAAAATTTTTTCAAAATTTTATTTCTCTATAAACTTTTGTCAGAATTTTATTTCTATAGAAATTTTCATAAAATTTATATTTCTTTAGAAAAATTTTATTTCTATATGATATGTTGCCAAAATTTTATTTCCATAGAAAATTTTGTCAAAATTTTATTTCCATAGAAAATTTTGTCAAAATTTTATTTCTATAGAAAATTTTTGTCAACATTTTATTTCAATAGAAAATATTTTCAAAATTTTATTCCTATAGAAAATTTTGCTAAACTTTTATTTTTTAGAAAATTTTGCCAATTTTTTTTTAGAAAATTTTTTCAAAATTTTATTTCTCTATAAACTTTTGTCAGAATTTTATTTCTATACAATTTTTCGTAAAAAATATATTTCTTTAGAAAAATTTTGTCAAAATTATATTTCTACAGAAAATTTTGTCGTAATTTTATTTCTCTAGAAAATGTTGTCAAAATTTTATTTCTCTAGAAAATGTTGTCAAAATTATATTTCCAAAGAGAATTTTGTCAAAATTTTATTTCTATAGAAAATTTTGTCAAAATTTAATTCCTATAGAAAGTTTTGTCAAAATTTTATTTCTATAGAAAATGTTGTCAAAATATTATTTCTATAGAAAATTTTGTCAAAATGTTATTCCTATAGAAAATTTTGTCAAAATTTTACTCCTATAGAAAGTTTTGTCAAAATTTTATTTCTATAGAAATTTTTGTCAAATTTATATTTTTATAGAAGAATTTGTTAAAACTTTATTTTTATAGAGGAATTTGTTAAAACTTTATTTCTATTGAAAATTTTGTCAAAATTTTATTTCTGTAGAAAATTTTCTCAAAATTTTATTTTATAGAAAATTTTGTCAAAATTTAATTCCTATAGAAAATTTTGTCAAAATTTAATTTCGTTAGAAAATTTTTTCAAAATTTTATTTCTATAGCTCTTTTGTCAGAATTATATTTCTATAGAAGTTTTTGTCGAAATTATATTTCTATATAGAAAATTGTGTAAAAATTTTGTTCTATAGAAAATTTAGTCGAAATTTTATTTCTATATAGAAAATTTGTCAGAATATTATTTCTATATAGAAAAATTGTCAAAATATTATTTCTATATAGAAAATTTTGTCAAAATTTTATTTGTATAGAAAATTTTCTCAAAATTTTATTTCTGTTTAGAAAATTGTCTCAAATTCATCAAAAATTCTACAAATCTACCAAACAATAATAAATTCTACCATTTCTGGTAAAATTCTTCCAAATTTGGCAAACGTGTCTACGACCTAATTTTTCTACTTGAATATACAACTATGCCTTTCAACAACAAAAGAATAATGAAATCAAAATAACATTGAAAAACATTTTTATGCAATGCTATACTATGCAATTCAAAAAATAATATACAAATTAATTTTTCAATATATAGTTATCAATTCAGAAAGATTTTTTTAGAGATAGAAATTAACAATTTTTAATATTTACTTATTGATGGAATGTCAAATTAAGAGATACAATTTTCTTTAAAAAAAAAACAAATTGGGATATAGAAATAAAATTATGAAGAAATTTTCTAAGAAATAGAATTTTGCAAGAATTTTCTGTCTAAAAAAAAATTGTCAAAAATGTTCTATAGAAATAAATTTTTGAAGAATGTTCTATAGAAATAAAAATGTACAAACATTTTCTACAAGATATAAAGTACTGAGAAGGTTTTCTATAGAAATAAAATTTTGACAAAATTTTCTATAGAAATAAAATTTTGACAAAACTATTAATAGCAATAAACTTTTGACAAAAGTTTCTATAGAAACAAAATTTTGACAAAATTTTCTGTAGCAACAAAATGTAGACAAAATTTTCTACAAAAGTAAAATTTTGAGAAGATTTTCTATAGAAATAAATTTTCTATAGAAAATCTATAGAACTAAAATTTTGACAAAATTTTCAATAGAACTAAAATTTTGACATAGTTTTCAATAGATATAAAATTTTGACAAAAATTTCTATAGAAATAAAATTTGGAGAAAATGTTCTATATAAATAGAAGTTTACGAAATCTTCTATATAAATAAAAGTTTGACGAAATTTTCTATATAAATAAAATTTTTACAACTTTTTCTGTAGAAATAAAATTTTCTATAAATTCAATATAAAACATTTCTTTGGAATAAAACAAAATGTTTTTATATGTCAACCACAAAAATTTGATCAACAACTTCCAAATAACTTTTTTGCAATTTGATAGATGTTTGGTTAATTTTTTTTGTCAAATTTTTGTGGATTATTTTTACACCAGTGGCAACCGTGACACTAATACTGTTAAATGAGGTATTAAGGTTATCTGGCAGCCTGGTACAGGCTCACTTAGACTATTCAGTCCATTGTGGTACCACATTGGTGAACTTCTCTCTTATCACTGAATGCTGTCCGATTCCATGTTAATCTCAATGACAAGGGACCTCCTTTTTATAGCCGAGTCCGAACGGCGTTCCACATTGCAGTGAAACCACTTAGAGAAGTTTTGAAACCCTCAGAAATGTCACCAGCATTACTGAGGTGGGATAATCCACCGCTGAAAAACTTTTTGGTGTTCGGTCGAGGCAGGAATCGAACCCACGACCTTGTGTATGCAAGGCGGACATGCTAACCATTGCATCACGGTGGCTAAATGAGGTATAAGTCCTACATGTATAAAATCTCTAGCTAAAACTCATTAGACCATGACCTCAAGCCAAACGAATAATCCCAAAATTGTAAAACTCGCAATTTATCTATCTGATAACTGTCAAATGTATTCTCTCTTTTGCTGGCTGTAAACGTGTAATTTAACTGCTTCTAGTCAAAGTTTTTGAACGCAACTTATGTCGTAATTTTTGGGGCAAAAATCGGAACATGGGCATTTTCTATTTTTTTAAGTAAAAAATCTTCAAATTGCCGATAAATCGGCAAAATAGGCAACTCTGGTTGGAATATATGTCCATAGCACGAAACTTTCCTTAATGAAATCCATCCTACCGCAACATTCCATCTGAAGTTTTCTCGGTCCTTTTCCGAAGAAATCGATAAAAACTAGTATATACGGCCGAAAGTTCGCCCAATCTTATGTACCCAACACAATGAAACGGTATGCAATAATTTTCTTATATATAACATATAGAACATCACGACTTGTGCTGAAAATTCGGTTTTTATCGGGCCTGTAATAAATTGTAGGAATTTAGAGATTTTTTTTATATATGTATGAGGTCATATTTCAAGTGAATTTTATAGAAAATGTCCATAAGGAAACATGGATCAATATATACCAAATTTGACACAGCTCTATATGAACCTAAAATACTTCTAGATATAGAACTCATAGCAAATCTGATGAAAATTGCTTCCATGCCTTCAGGAAAGCAACACCGGAGATCGGGAGATCTATATGGGGTCTATATCAAAACATGAATCGAATATGCAATTTTCAATCTTGGGAATGATGGAATTCAACCCCACAACACCAAATCAGTCTCAATTCCAGCATGTGTTGAAGCATTTTCCGTAAACAATCGCTAACAACGACAGTAAGAGTGGTTTTGTGTTGTATGTGTGTGGTAGTATACACAATGAAATCGGAATCGATAAACTGAAATTTACTCGGAATGTATTATGATTCGGCAATTTATTGATATTTATCTTATCAATATGTCAAAATTTTTGCCTTCCAAACTTCCGATGTTTAAGTTGCTCGTTCTTCTTAATTGTTATTTTATTAAAGAAATTGGAATTAATTTTTATTTACTTGGTATACAAAACTACAAAAGACCAACCAAATCGATTCGTCTATTAAAAAAAAAGGAATATGCAATTTTCAATTTTGGGAATGTTTGAATTCAAACCCACAACACCAAATCAATCTCAATCCCAGCATGTATTGAAGCATTTTCAGTAAACTATCACTAAAAACGATAGTAAGAGTGGTTTTGTGTTATATGTGTATGTGTGTGCATATACACAATGGCAATCGAAATCAACAAACAAAATCTTATTCGAAATGCATTGTGAGAAAACACACACATATTCATGCGATATAGATTCCCTGAAATGAACATCCCAGCGGCGTAAATCGAGAGCACTTTCGATTTAAAGCATTCACGGAGCCCTTAGTTTAGAGGCAATACTCATACGATTAGGTCTTACAAAATAATCCCTTTTGTAAGACCTCTTCCTTCTTTACAAAAAAAGTTGATACTCATTCACCATTCATTGCAAAAAACAGGCCTTAAAAAAGGTCTTTATTTACTAAGATCGCTATTCCTTTTCTCATAACATACTTGTCGTGGCCTTTTGAAATGGCTTATCTGGGACATGTGTTTAAAGACACATTTTAAAGAACTCCTAATAGGCCTTGTTTAGTATTGTGAATTACAATGTGTTCTTGCAACGAGGCAAAATAAAACGATTGCTAAAAAGCAACTCATATTCTCATAGCAAGCTTTTATAATTTACGAGACCTTTGAAAAGCCCTTATGCCGTAAGCCAATTTATAAGTTTTTCGACAACGAGTCACAAACATTATAACGGCTTTAAAAAAAGACATTTTCTCATATGCGCACTTTTTTAATCTGAGAGACCTTTGATAAGCCCTTATGCCGTAAGTTTATAAGTAACCGAAAGTTAAGAATAAAAATAATTTTGCACAATTTAAATCAACACGTGTTTCTTCATTCGGGTTTGTGATTTCGTTTGAGCAAGTCGAGGTATTTGTTTTTTATTTAAAGTAGCTGAAGTGTCAAATATGCGGTAAGTATATTTTTTTTGACGAATATTATACTATATTGAATTACATTATAATAATGATTTTATAATAATTTTACTTATTTATTTAGCGGCAACTTCTACCATGAAAGCCAATGATCTGTTCAATATGTGGAAATCAGACGTCCAATACGAAATCAGTTCCTATGAAGAAGGTGATTTATTTTTTATAGTACAATTTTATATAGTACAAAATAAAATAAAAAGAATTCTGCACAAATTTTGGGTTTCTTGCTTATATATGAAATTTGGAGTAGGTCCTTTATAAGGTATATAAACAAGGCCTTTTAAACAGCCTTCATAAAAAGGCATTAAATTGGCATTATTTTCAACTCCTATTAAGAGGCCTCTATTTATATATGCTTCATAAAGCCTTTTGATGTATACATTATAAAAGGCCTTATTTTATCACACATTATAAAGAACTTATTTGAGGCACTTCCTAAAAGGCCTTAAAATAATGACCTTATATTAGCCCTTATGCTGTAAGTTGAAGTCGGAGCCCTTGGTCGGCTATGACACCCTGTGTAAAAATACAATGAATATGTAATGGGAAGTCAATGCCTTGTGTCTGCAAATAAATGCCTTTTAAAAGGCCTTATGAAGAGCGATTTCCGCCGCTGGGATATTCACCTTTACCTACCACAGTTGTTTTTCAACACCAGTGGCTCACAAAACTCACATACACATTGAAGACTCCATATATGGTTAAGCTTAAAAGTGTCTATGTTTTACTCGAAATATGCCAAAAATATTTGAAGCGTATGGATCCGAGTAAATATTCACGTCATGTCGGTGGGATATCGACAATACGAATGAAGGGTATGGATATCCATTTTCCTATTTATCTACTCCGGAATACTGGAAATAGAGGTGACTTGTTGAAATTCCATTCTTATGTCCAGCATATTAAAGTCTATTTCACAATTTGATTTCATATAAAACATTTAAAGCGTAATTGTATTCTTAAGTAAAATCGAAATGAGGACAAATCCTTTATTGTGAAAAAAAAATCTTGGAAATTCTCTAGAAAAAATTTAAAAATTCTAGAAATTCTAGAGCTCCCCCTAACATGATAAAACTCTATTTAAATCAAAAGTATTCAACTAACATATCACGTATCCTAAATCCTTCACAAACATTTTATCAATACTCCCAAATCTCTAAACTATTTCCACTGCAAAACCTACAATACCTCCGTTATAGAAAAACTCTATGCCAATGACATTGATTTCAAGTTTGCAAGCGAACAATTGCTGTGCATTCATATGCAAACGAAGTTACACCAAATGGAAAGTGAAACAAGTTTAGGTGCAATCATACATTCAGCCCCCAGGCCCCTGTTGGAGGTTGTGGGATTACCTATCTTACCACCCATGGGGGAGGTATTTAAAAATTCCAAGTGCAGTTGAAATGTCAATATGAAGTAGAGATAAAAAGTCGAAAACTGACTAAACCTCTTTTTGTCACAAACAAAGTTGAAAAGTCGGTTTCGACTAAAGGACTTTTGGCTTTTTCGAAAATCGGATCACATTGAGTAATTGACTTTTGATATCAGTACAAATCGATTAATTAATTGAAAGAGTCGAAGTCGATTTTTGTAATCTTAAAAATCAACAAATTTTTTTAATAGTTGTTTAACGATTAAAAAAATTGCAAAATCGCAACGCTACAATTGACTTTTCTATAATCTATTTTTCAGATTGTTAGAACTTCGCAAAGTCGGAGTTCTAATCAAAAAAATTTATTAATAGTTTTTTTTTTTAACGATTAAAAAAATTAGAAAATCGCAACGCTACAATTTGACTTTTCTATAATCTATTTTTCAGATTTTTAGAACTTCGCAAAGTCGAAAAACTTTCCTAAATTAGTCAAAAAGTCGACTCTTGCAAAAGTCGGTTTTTTCTATTTTTTTAATTGAAAAATTGGAAATCGCAACGTCATAATTTGACTTTTCAATAATCATAAACATAGAAAATCTCTTTTTCTTGTTTTTTTTTAAAATGTCGCAAAATCGGAAAACTTTTCTAAAGTAGTGAAAAAGTCAAGTCTTGAAAAAGTTGAATAATCAAAAGTCTATTTTTCCATAAAAAAAAATCAAAATATCAAAATGTCAATTTTGAAAAATCGAAAATTTAACTTTTTGATTCTCATTAAAATCCGAAAAGTTAAAGAATGGAGAATCGACTTTTTTAATTTTGAAAAAATCGAAAATTAAAAAGATTTTTTTGGAAAACGTAAATTCAAAATTTATTAATTCGAAGAGTCGACTTTTTGTATTCGTCAAAACCGATTAATGAATTAATAATTCATTCATTCTTTATTTAATAGTAGGATTATTCAATTTTCTTTCTTATCTTTCTAAAGATATTGCACAGAAGTGGCTTAGCCTTATATCTAGAATTATTAGAATAGTGGTATAGTAATGCGATTAAAATCGACCAATCAAAGGAAAAGGAAAAAAGTCGATTTTTTCACAAAAAAAAAATTGAAAATTGCAACGTCAAGATTTGACTTTTCAATAACCGCAATCGTCAAACATTTACTTGTTCACGTTTTTTTAGATCAAAAAATCAAATTCTGAAAAATAACGAAATGTCAAATTTTAAAAATCAATTTTTCCAAATTTCTCGAATTTCCCATTACAATCACGGTTGCCACTTGAGCAAAAAAAAAATAATTACCAAAATTTTATGCAAATTTTAACATAAGTCTACCAAATTAAAAAAAAAACTTATTTTGAATTTTGGTAACATTGCAAAATTTTTATTTCTTTAGAAAATTTTTGTAAAATTTTATTTAAAAAAATGTTTGTCATAATTTTGCTTCTGTAGAAAATTTTGGCAAAATTTTATTTTTTATAGAAAATTAACTTTGTGTTTACTTTTTGATTCCCATTACAATTAAAAAAAAATAATTTTTGGTCACATTTTTGTCAAAATTTTATTTCTATAGAAAATCTTGCAAATTTTTTTTTTTTGCTTTAGAAAATTTTTGTAAAATTTTATTTCTATAAAAGATGTTTGTCTTAAATTTGCTTCTATAGAAACTTTTTGCAACATTTTATTTTTTATAGAAAATTTACTTTGTGTTTACTTTTTGATTCCCATTACAATCAAGGTTACCACTTGAGCTATACAAATTTACCAAAATTTTATGAAAAATAAAAAAAAAAATAATTTTGAATTTTTGGTACATTTTTGTCAAAATTTTATTTCTATAGAAAATATTGCAAAATTTTTATTTCTTAGAAAATTTTTTTCTATAATTTTTTTCTATAAAAAATGTTTGTCTTAAATTTGCTTCTATAGAAAATTTTTGCAAAATTTTGTTTTTTATAGAAAATTTACTTTGTGTTTACTTTTTGATTCCCATTACAACCACGGTTACCACTTGAGATATAAAAATATACCACAATTTTATGACAATTTTACCAAAACCTTTTAAAAATTTAAACATTTTTATTTTGAATTTTTGGTAATATTTTTGTCAAAATTTTATTTTTATAGAAAATAAAAATAAAATGGACATTTTTGTATAATTTTATTTCCAAAAAAAAAATGTTTCTCATAATTTTGTTTCTATAGAAAATTTTTGCAAAAATTTTGCTTTTTATAGATTTTATTTGTGTACTTTTCGATTCCCATTACAATTTTTATAGATTTTTTTTTTTTTTTTTTTTGTGTACTTTTCGATTCCCTTTACAATCAAGCTTACCATTTGAGCTAAAAAAATCTACAAAAATTCTATGAAAATTTTACCAAAAATCTATCAAATTTATAAACTTTTATTATGAATTTTTGGTAACATTTTTGTCCAAATTTTTATAGAAAATTTTGCAAAACATTTATTTCTTTAGGATATTTTTGGAAATTTTTATTTCTATGGAAATTAGATTTCTGCAAAATTTTATTTTTATAGAAAATTTTTACAAAATTTTATTCCATATTTGTTGTTTTGATGTCATTACAAAAACCATTACAAACCTACAAGAGAAGCTTAACCAACCAAGGAAAAGTAGGTTTGTCAAATTTATTTGGGCAAAGCCCTACAGACTGCAAGATGGTTGGATGGACGCACGTTTCGGAATTACCACATTCCTCATCAGCATCCTCTACTTGCAGAAAAACTATCAAATTATCAGAAAAAATTCGGGTAGTTCACCAAACCAAAAGTGAATCACACTTAACCTTCCGAATAAAGGTTTATGATAGTCGGCTTTTGCCGAAATAAATCTTCGTACAAATATTTCTCTTTTCCTTTGCCAACTTCAAATCATCGATTTGAGGGCAGTTGTATTTCTATAGAAAATTTTGCCAAATAGTAAGAAATTTGGTCAAGTTTTTATTTTTATAATAAATTAAAAAAAAAATATTAATTTTATTTTCATAATAAATTTTTGCAAAATTGTATTTCTATAGAAAATTTTGCCAAATTGTATTTCTATAAGAAATTTGGTAAATTTTTATTTCTATTTTATTTTCATAAAAAATTTTAGCGAAATTGTATTTCTATATATCAAAACATCAAGAATTCTATCAATCTACTAAACTGTAAAAATTCACCATCTTCGGTAGAATTCTACCAACTGTGACAATCATGATTACAATCGGAAAACCCCCTAAAAAACTCGAATAAACGACTTTTAAATTTTTGAAAAAATCTAAAAGTCAAAAAATCAATTTTTCTTAAAGCCATAAATTTAATACGTTGGCCTTTTGATTCTCATTGCAATCCCTAATATGAAGCCCAGTTTTAGTGACTTCAATGGAAATTCTTCGGCCCTATGCTTCTTTGTAACATTATTCATTTATGCCCTCCTGTGCAATGGTATTTATAATCATTGGGGGATAAAATCGTGCTTCACATATGACTTGTGTCTTGGTAAACAAAGTTGATTGAAGTTGAAGTTTATATCGGAAGTGTTGAAGGTGTTCTAATACTCGAGGCGCTGTAATCCAAAGGGGATTTTGTAGACATATTGGGTCGTAATATAAGTTCGTAGGTTTTTTTAGCAAATAGGCTCTATCCGGTCCGAGTTTATAACTTAAATCAATTGGAGGCAAGGGATTGCTGTTGTATTGATGCAAAATTTTTTCGGTGTTTTTTTCCTTACTAAAACCTTCCTTCTCGAGATATGTTTCCAAGTTCAAAGTAACCATTTTTAAATTTCACGAATTATTTTCCTGGAGTAGATTTTTGATACAATTACGAAACCAATTGATTCAATTAAATTTTTAACTGAAAAATCATCAATACAAAAATTAATAAGTTATATTAGAAAATAAAAATATAATTGACTAAACAAGTATACATGGACTAAAATTCAGCCTGGCCGACTCTTAAGTATCCTACACCATCGATTGCTTTCAAAGGTATGCTAAATACTGTCATCCACAATGGAAGTGTTTGGGTCGTGGGAAAAGTTCCCGATGGCGAAGTATTTTATAATTTCTTAACACTTTCTTCTAATTCTAAATTTGCACATATGGATATTTTAGATTAAAAAAAAAAGTATATACGGCGGTTCGAATCTTATGTACCCTCCGCCATGGATTGCGAAGAAACTTATACGAAAGACTGTCATCCAAAATCGAATTACTTGGGTTGTGGTATCTTATAACTTCTTAACATCGTTTTCTAAATTGTGAGTTAGTCCATACGTGGTATATATTAGACAAAAAAGGCTTGTATAGGTAAGTCTACAAATAATTACGAATCGATATGGACTTTTGCACGGTACGTAGAGAGCCAGAATTGAAATATGGGGGTCGCTTATATCGGGGGCTATATAGAATTATGAACTTGATATGGACCAATTTTTGTGTGATTGGGGATCGATTTATCTGAGTGTTATATATAACTATAGACTGATATGGACCAAGTGAGGCATGGTTGTTAACGGCCATATACTAGCACAATGTACCAAATTTCAACTGACTCGGATGAAATTTGTTCCTCCAAGAGGCTCCAAAACCAAATCTCCGGATCGGTTTATATGGGGGCTATATATGATTATGGACTGATATGGACCACTTTTGGCATGGTTTTTAAATATCATATACTACCTCCACGTATCAAATTTCAACCAGATCGGATGAATTTTGCTTCTCCAAAAGGCACCAGAGGTCAAATCTGGGGATCGGTTTATATGGGGGCTATATATATTTATGGGTTGATATGAACGAATCATGCATGGTTGTTGGATACCATATACTAACATCACGTAGCAAATTTCAACCGAATCGGAAGAATTTTGCTTTTCCAAGGGGCTCCGGATCGGTTTATATGGGGGCTTATATAATTATGAACCGATTTCGACCAATTTTTGCATGGGTGTTTGAGGCCATATATTAACACCACGTACCAAATATCAACTGAATCAGATGAATTTTGGTCTTCCAAGAGGCTCCGGAGGTCAAATCTGGCGATCGGTTTATATGGAGCTATATATAATTATGCACCGATGTGGACCAATTTTCGCATGGTTGTTAAAGACCATATACTAACACAATGTACCAAATTTTAGCCGGATCGGATGAAATTTGCTTTTCTTAGAGGCTCCGCAAGCCAAATCGGGGGATCGGTTTATATGGGGGCTATATATAATTATTGACCGATGTAGACCAATTTTTGCATAGTTGTTAGAGACTACTAACACCATGTACAAAATTTCAGCCGAATCGGAAGAAATTTTCTTCTCTGGGGATCGGTTTATATGGTGGCTATATATAATTATGGACCGATGTGGACCAATTTTTGCATGGTTGTTAAAGACCATATACTAACACAATGTACCAAATTTCAGCCGGATCGGCTGAAATTTGCTTCTTTTAGAGGCTCCGAAAGCCAAATCGGGGGATTGGGTTATATCGGGGCTATATATAATTATGGACCGATGTGGACCAATTTTTGCACGGTTGTTAAAGACCATATACTAACACCATGTACCAAATTTAAGCCGGATCGGATGAAATTTGCTTCTCTTAGAGGGTCTGCAAGCCAAATTTGGGGGTCCGTTTATATGGGGGCTATACGTAAAAGTGGACCGATATGGCCCATTTGCAATACCATCCAACCTACATCAATAACAACTACTTGCGCCAAGTTTCAAGTCGATAGCTTGTTTCATTCGGAAGATAGCGTGATTTCAACAGACAGACGGACGGACGGACATGCTCAGACCGACTCAGAATTTCACCATGACCCAGAATATATATACTTTATGGGGTCTTGGAGCAATATTTCGATGTTTTACAAACGGAATGACAAAGTTAATATACCCCCATCCTATGGTGGAGGGTATAAAAAATGTTTATGCAAAAATATATCCCGAAAAAAAAAAAACTAAAAGCGACGCAAAACATAAAAAAATATTTTTTTAGGAAAATATTCAATAAAAATCACCTCTGGTGAGGTTTGAACCAGCGTTCTTTATTGTTTTCATTCATAATAATAAAGAATATCTCAGGAAGTAGTTAGAATGTCATGCCGTGGTGTCATATTAGGTTCATGTCACAAGCATTTGAATAGACGTTTTGATGCATCATATTAAAGGGCGTTTGTGGCCGAGTGTGCTAAGGCGTTCTGTTATGGTGCCAACAGACCCAGGATCAACTCCCGGACGAAGCGAAGAAGTTTTTCAATTTGTAAAAATTAGATAATAAAATAATAAAAGTTTAGCAAAAAATAGAGATAGAGAAAATAGAAAATGAAATTGGAAAAAAATTTTACTTTTTAGTGTTTTTAAATTTCTTCATCCAAATGAACTGCAATGCACAACTTCGAAATCAATGCCAAGTATCAAAAAATGGAGTACTTCCGTCCTATGACAAGCCCTTGTAAAATTCATTGGAGATGATCCAAGTTTGCACAAATTGGGGGTCCAAACTACTTTTTTGGAAGCTCTTTTTTTGCTGGTTACATATACACTTTGCTAAACAAAAATAAATTAACTCACAACTTTCCGAACTCATGTTATGACCCATGTTATGACCCTCGTACATATACATTTGCCCTTGTGGCAATTGATAAAAACGGAAATGAATTGATTTCTTGAAAATCATAGCAATCCTTCAATCAGACACCATCATGATCATCACCATCATCATTACAATCGTAATTATCATCATCACCAAGGGTTTCCTTGCACTATTGAGACTGGATCTGGGGTTTCATCCATCCATAATACCGCAATACCAAATTGCAATACAGTGCCATAAATATGCTTAAGCCATGCAATCATCCATAGATATCCATACACAGACATATCCATATTAAGCCAAATACTTAACCTTATTCATGCAATTTCATTTGAAGCAGACTTTACAAAAAAAAAAAATAGAACGATATTGGAAAATGAAAATGAAAATACTTATAATTGCATTCAATATTCCATCAAGACAGACTGGCAAATCCACCCCAAAACACCATCACAGCAGCAATCATCATCCAACCAAGCTGCCAGCCATCCATCCATTCGTATATGCAATGCTACAAAATAACCTTTATCCCTCTTTAATGGGCAAAAGAAAAAATAAGACCAAACGGTGTGAAGTTATGCTGGTGTAAGGTATGTGGCTCTCATAATCGATTTACCATAAGCATCAGGTGGTTAAATGGAATAAAAATCCCATTTTATTTTTTTTTGTGCTCTATAGCAACATTTAAAATACTCTGCCCTCTTTCATTCATTGGCAGACATTCCTCAATGTCAAAAGATGAAAAAAAGAAAGCAGAAAAAATCCCCTAATAAAAATATTTTACAGATATATAGAATGTAGAAATCTGAAATTTTGGAAATCATTTTAAGTTGATGATTGCGTTACTAGGAAATAAGTAAGTAAAATTCAAAGTCGGAGAGCAACGACTGTACTACACCCTTCACTACACACCTTGTAATTTACATTTTATGTGTCCAATGTTTGCTTGGGAATCTAGCGCCACAAAAAAGTCACCATAAGATAAATCCCCAAAATCACAAATGTAATAAATTTCCAATATAGGGGATTTGTTTCATTACTTAATAAATCCTCAAAATCGTTTGTGAAATCATTCGCTAAAATATAAAAGAAATAAGTATATACGACCGTAAGTTCGGCCAGGCCGAATATTATGTACCCTCCACCATGGCTTGCGTAGAAACTTCTACGAAAGACTGTCATCCACAATCGAATTACTTGGGTTGTGGTATCTTAAAACTTCATAACATCGTTTTCTAAATTGTGAGTTAGTTCATACGTGTCTACAAAAAATTACGAATCGATATGGACTTTTTGCACGGTACGTAGAGAGCCAGAATTGAAATATAGGGTCGCTTATATGGGGGCTATATACAATTATGAACTTGATATGGACCAATTTTTGTGTGATTGGAAATCGATTTATCTGAGGGATATATATATATAACCATAGACCGATATGGACCTAGTTAGGCATGGTTGTTAACGACCATATACTAGCACAATGTACCAAATTTCAACTCACTCGGATGAAATTTGCTCCTCCAAGAGGCTCCAAAACCAAATCTCGGGATCGGTTTATATGGGGCTATATATGATTATGGACTGATATGGACCACTTTAGGCATGGTTGTTAAATATCATATACGATCACCAAGTACCAAATTTCAAGCAGATCGGATGAATTTTGCTTCTCCAAAAGGCACCGGAGGTCAAATCTGCGGATCGGTTGATATGGGAGCTATATATAATTATGGGCTGATAGGAACTAATTCCTGCGTAGTTGTTGGATACCATATACTAACATCACGTACCAAATTTCAACCGAATGGGAAGAATTTCGCTCTTCCAAGGGGCTCTGGAGGCCAAATCTGGGGATCGGTTTATATGGGGGCTATATATAATTATGGACCGATTTCGACCAATTTTTGCATGGGAGTTTGAGGCCATATATTAACACCACGTATCAAATTTCAACTGAATCAGGTGAATTTTGGTCTTCCAAGAGGCTCCGGAGGTCAAATCTGTTGATCGGTTTATATGGGGGCTATATATAATTATGAACCGATGTGGACCAATTTTTGCATGGTTGTTAGAGACCATATACTAACACCATGTACCAAATTTCAGCCGGATCGGATGAAATTTGCTTCTCTTAGAGGCCTCGCAAGCCAAATAGGGGGATCGGTTTATATGTGGGATATATATAATTATGGACCGATGTGGACCAATATTTGCATGGTTGTTAGAGACCATATACTAACACCATGTACCAAATTTCAGCCGGATCGGATGAAATTTGCTTCATTGCTTAGAGGCCTCGCAAGCCAAATCGGGGGATCGGTTTATATGGGGGCTATATATAATTATAAACCGATGTGGACCAATTTTTGCATGGTTGTTAGAGACCGTATACTAACATCATGTACCAAATTTCAGCCGGATCAGATGAAATTTGCTTCTCTTAGAGGCCTCGCAAGCCAAATTTGGGGGTCCGTTTATATGGGGGCTATACGTAAAAGTGGACCGATATGGTCCATTTGCAATACCATCCGATCTACATCAATAACAACTAATTGTGCCAAGTTTCAAGTCGATAGCTTGTTTCGTTCGGAAGTTAGCGTGATTTCAACAGACGGACGGACGGACGGACGGACGGACATGCTCAGATCGACTCAGAATTTCACCACGACCCAGAATATATATACTTTATGGGGTCTTAGAGCAATATTTCGATGTGTTACAAACGGAATGACAAAGTTAATATACCCATCCTATGGTGGAGGGTATAAAAACTCCAAATACCTAAATGAAAGCAAGTAAGTAAAATCTAAAGTCGGCCGAGGCCGACTACATTATAATCTTCACCACTATTTAGAACGAAATTTCTGCTACCGTCCCAACTCCTTCCAGATTAGCATAATATTCCCATATAAAAAAACTTCTGAACCGATTAGGAGAAAATTTTTTAAACTTATACATAATCTCTTGAAATTTAAATCTGCTAACGCCTTGGGCGAAACACAATGCCAGTAAAAAACAAGTATATACGGCCGTAAGTTCGGCCAGGCCGAAGCTTATATACCCTCCACTATGGATTGCGTAGAAACTTCTACTGAAGACTGTCATCCACCATCGAATTACTTGGGTTGCGGTAACACGTGCCGATGGCAAGGTAACTTAAAACTTCCTAACACCGTTTTCTAAAATGCAAGGTAGTCCCTAAATACGTATATAATTAAATTTGACGAAGTTTTCTATAGAAATAAAATTTTGACAAAATAAAATGTTGACAAAATTTTCTATAGAAATAACATTTTGACAAAATTTTCTATAGAAATAAAATTTTATAAAATTTTCTATAGAAATAAAATTTTATAAAATTTTCTATAGAAATAATGTTTTGACAACATTTTCTATAGAAATAAAATTTTGATAAAATTTTCTATTGAAATAAAATTTTGAAAAAATTTTTCCATAGAAATAAAATTCTGACAAAATTTTTTATAGAAATAAAATTTTGCAAAATTTTCTATAGAAATAAAGTTTTGACAAAATTTTCTATAGAAATAAAATGTTGACAATCTTTTCTATAGAAATAAAGTTTTGACAAAATTTTCTATAGAAATAAAATTCTGGCAAAATTTCCTATAGAAGTAAAATTTTGCAAAATTTTCTATAGAAATAAAGTTTTGACAAAATTTTCTATAGAAATAAAATTTTGACAAACTTTTCTATAGAAATAAAATTTTGACAAAATTTTCGATAGAAATAAAATTTTGACAAAAATTTTCTATATAAGTAAAATTTTGAAAAATTTTCTATAGAAATAAAATTTTGACAAAATAAGTAAAATTTTGAAAAATTTTCTATAGAAATACAATTTTGACAAAATTGTCTATAGAAATAAATTGTTGACAAAATTTTCTATAGAAATAAAATTTTGACAAAAATTTTCTATAGAAATAAAATTTTTAAAAATTGTCTATAGAAATAAAATTTTGACAAAGTTTTCTATAGAAATAAAATTTTGACAACATTTTTCTATAGAAATAAAATTTTGACAAAATTTTCTATAGAAATAAAATTTTGACAAAATTTTCTATAGAAATAAAGTTTTGAAAAAGTTTCTATAGAAACACAATATTGACAAAGTTTTCTATAGAAATAAAATTTTGACATTTTTCTATAGAAATAAAATTTTGACAAAATTTTCTATAGAAATAAAATTTTGACACAATTTTCTATAGAAATAACATTTTGACAAAATGTTCTATACATATAAAACTTTGACAAAATTTTCTAGACAAATAAAATTTTGACAAAATTTTCTAAAAAAATAAAATCTTGACAAAATTTTGTTTCGTAATAAAATGTTATCAAAATTTTCTATAGAAATAAATTATAAATAGCGATTTTTATGAGCCTATTTATAATTATGACCCGATATGGACCAATTTCTACATGGTTGGTAGAGACCATATGCTAACACCATACCAAAGTTCAACCGGATCGGATGAATTTTGCTCCTTCAAGAGGCTTCGGAGGTCAAATCTGGGGATCGGTTTATATGGGTACTATATATAATTATGAACCGATATGGACCAATTTTTGCATTGTGTTTACAGACCACATTCTAACACCACGTACTAAGTTTCAACCCGATCGAATGAATTTTGCTCCTCCAAGAGTCTCCGGAGGTCAAATCTGGGGATCGGTTAATGTAAGTGCCATATATAATTATGGACCGATAAGGACCAATTCTGGCATGGTTGTTAGAGACCATGTACCAACGTCATGTACCAAATTTCAGCCGGATCGGATGAAATTTGCTTCTCTTAGAGGCTTCGCAAGTCAAATTTGGGGATCTCTTTTTATGGGGGCTATACGTAAAAGTGGCCCATTTGCAATACCATCCGACCTACATCAATAAGAAGTAATTTAAAAATCATCGACACCAATTAAAAAAATAATAATTGCTTCAATTAGAAAGTTAACTAAAATTAGTTTTTGGTGAGATTAAAAATTAATAGCATCAATAACTTTTTTAATTGAATATTTCTTCAGAATCAATAACGATAAATGTTTTTTTTTATTTTTTATATGATATACGAGCAGCTGCTATAATTTAGGGTACCCTTTTCATTCTGTCTAGTCGTATCAATCACCTTTGCATATCTCTTTTGAAGTGTTTCTTTTTCGACAAACAGTATTGAAGATAATGTAATATGAAAATAGTCAAAGTTACCATTTTATGGCTTTCAAGATGAAGATATGTAGAGGTTTCCAAGGTTGTGAAAAGCAATTTTATAGATTTTTTTTATGATTTATTAAATGGATCGTTAAATAGAGACGGTTTTATTGGTTTTAAATTTTACTTTTTTCTTTTCTTTTAGATTTTGTTTCAGCAGGAAAACACTTTAGAATATTACAGCATTGGACGTTGCCCATGACGGTTATGATGACATATTTATATGGCAAAAGGAATCAAAAAAAAAAAAATGGCCTAATATAAGGGGCGATACGCTGATAAATAAGTAAAGTATTTTGAAAATTCAATAATATTAGCCGCCATTTTCATGAAGCTCCGTTAGTGCTACTGTTGGAGTCTTGGTGGAAATTAGGAATACACAATTGATTCTTTTATACAAACACACAGAAAAATAAATTTTATTGGGAAAAAGCAAAATTAAGAATGAGTAATGAAAATTTGCACAATGTCAAAATAATGAAACCAATATTTAAATGATATGTCGATAATTAGATGCTATAGTTCTCACAGTGAATATTTAACAAGTAACTACAACAGCTATATTAGCTAACGAACTTTTAAACCGCACTATGGACATATCTGTCACCTTGCCTACATATTCACTATGTCAGTTAAGAACTAAACTGCTGAAATATCTTCAGTTAAAGTTAACCTGTGAGAAGATATTGACAATTTATTTTCTGTTAACTGGCAGTTAAAGCCTAACGGAGCTACACAGAAAAAAATATCACCAAAATATTTCCAATTAAAAAGTTAATTGAAGTTGAAAATTTTTTCAATTAATAAATTAATTGATACAATTAACTTGTTAATCATGATAGAAACATTAAGTTAATTAAGTCAATGATTGAAATTTTTAAAATGTTTAATTAAAAAATTAATTGATACAATTAACTTTTTAATCAAATTCGGAAGACTAGTTCAGTTAAAAAAAGTGTTGATTTTTTTTTTACTTTTTTAATTAAAAATGTATTTCAAACAATCATTTGTTAAACCAAATAAAAACTCTAAGCCAATCTAACTAAGTAATTAAAAATAGTTACCTTTTTTAATTAATAAATTAATTGCGTTTTGCAATCAACATCAATTAAATTTTTAATTGAATCAATTAAAAAATTAATTGAATTTTGCTGAAAAAATCAATTAATTTGTTAATCAAGAATTTTTTCTATGCCCAATTAAAACTGTGATTGATACTATCATTTTCGTGATTGAAGACATTTCAATTAAAAAATTAATTGGATCAATTAATTTGGTGATTGAATTAAAAAAAAAATTTTTGTGTGTACAAAACGCAATCATTTAGTTTGTTACATACTGACAAAAAAATAGTTGCTTCTGTGGTATTTCAACCCCAAAAAAATATCTCCGTAATTGGTAACTAACTTCAATGAAGATGTTTTACTTGTTACAATTTTAATACACTCTTATATGCCAATTAGCTTTACCAAAATATTTGCAATTAAAAAATTTATTGAAGTAGAAACAAGTATATACGGTCGTATGTTAAGTTCGGCCAGGCCGAATCTTATGTACCCTCCACCATGGATTGCGTAGAAACTGCTACTAAAGACGATCATCCACAATTAAATTACTTGCGGTCGATGGCAAGTTGCGGCCGATGGCAAGGCATCTTAAAACTTCTTAACTTCATAGTCTAAATTGTAAGTTAGTCCATGCGGGATATATAGAAGACAAAGGAAAGGTCGATTAAATTATGAAAACGAGTCTACCAAAAATGGCAGATTTTTTACTGTTTGGTAGATTGGTAGAATTCTTGATGTTTTGGAAGATTTTGCAAAATATTCCTCTCCAACTATGAAATGCTTTATAAATTTTCTATACAAATAGCATTTTGACAAAATTTTCTATAGAAAATAAAATTCTGACAAAATTTTCTATAGAAATAAAATTTTGAAAAAGAATTCTATAGAAATAAGTTTTTGACAAAATTTTCTATAGAAATAAAATTTGGACAAAATTTTCTATGGCAATAAAATTTTGGTAGATTATTTTTGCTCGAGTGGCAATCGTGATTTTTCTGTAATTAGGGATCGGTTTATTTGGGAGCTATATATAATATAGATCGATACGGACCAATTTTAGCATGGTTTTTATCGGCCATACACTAGGGAAATGTATTAAATTTCAACCGAATCGGATGAATTTTGCCCTTTCAAGAGGCTTCGGAGGTCAAATCTGGGGATTGGTTTATATGGGTGCTATATATAATTATGAACTGATATGGACCAATTTTTGCATGGTTGTTACAGACCATATACTAACACCACGTACTAAGTTTCAACCAGATCGGATGAATTTTGCTCCTCCAAGAGTCTCCGGAGGTCAAATGTGGGGATCGGTTTATATGGAGGCTATATATAATTATGGACCGATGTGGACCAATTTTTGCATGGTTTTTAGAGACCATATACCAACATCATGTACCAAATTTGAGCCGGATCGGATGAAATTTGCTTCACTTTGAGGCTCCGCAAGCCAAATCTGAGATCGGTTAATATGGGGGCTATATATATTTATGGACTGATGTAGACCAATTTTTGCATGGTTGTTAGAGACCATGTACCAAATTTCAGCCGGATCGGATAAAATGTGCTTCCTTTTGAAGCTCCACAAGCCAAATCTGAGTATCGGTTTATATGGGGGCTATATATATTTACCAACACCATATACCAAATTTCAGCCGGATGGGATGAAATTTGCTCCTCTTTGAGGCTCCGCAAGCCAAATTTAGGGATCGGTTTATATGGGGGCTATATACAATTATGGACCGATGTGGACCAGTTTTTGCATGGTTGTTAGAGACCATATACCAACACCATGTACCAAATTTAAGTCAGATCGGATGAAATATCCTTCTTTTAGAGGCTCTGCAAGCCAAATCTGGGGTCCGTTTATATGGGGGCTATACGTTAAAGTGAAGCGATATGTACCATTTGCAATACCATTCGACCTACATCAATAACAACTACTTGTGCCAACTTTCAAGTCGATAACATATACCCCAAACACATTTTGCTTCAAGCATATATATTTTCAGGATTGGTCCAAACAAAATATTACTTGTATTGGTCAAACATATTATGTTCCAACTTAGACATACACTGGTAGAAACAAATTTTATGAAATTTTCTGTGCGCATACATATTTTTAAGGCGGCAGTTGGTAACTTCCATTCTTTTACTTGCAGCTTACCCTCTTTCTAAACACATATATTCATCCAAACATAATATATATACAAAAATTTTATTATTTATGTGGTATCACAATGGACTGAATAGTCTAAGTGAGCCTGAATTTTAATCGGGCTGCCACTTTAACCTAACCTTAACCTAACCTTATTTCCCAAACGTAATACGTTCTAACATATTAACATATATGTCGCAACCATGTTATGCCAGTTTATGAGCATTATATGCTTGCACTTAAAAATAATGTGTTGAAAAATTTGAGTTCCAAATATAGAACTTTTACACCCAAACATATGAAAAAGAGTCTTTTTCGTTTGTGTAGTGATTCAACTGAATATTGTCACAGGAGCCACCGTGGTGCAATGGTTAGCATGCACGCCTTGCATACACAAGGTCGTGGGTTCGATTCCTGCTACGACCGAACACCAAAAAGTTTTTCAGCGGTGGATTATCCCACCTCAGTAATGCTGGTGACATTTCTGAGGGTTTCAAAGCTTCTCTAAGTGGTTTCACTGGAATGTGGAACGCCATTCGGACTCGGCTATAAAAAGGAAGTCCCTTGTCATTGAACTTAACATGGAATCGGGCAGCACTCAGTGATAAGAGAGATGTTCACCACTGTGGTATCACAATGGACTGAATAGTCTAAGTGAGCCTGATACATCGGGCTGCCACATAACCTAACCTAACCTAAACTGAATATTGTCACGGAATAATAGACTTAGTACAATGCAAAAAGGTAAAACTTTTTTAAATAAGTGTACACAGAAAAAAAAAAATACGTAGTTAAACTAACGGGAAATTTAACTTATTTTTATTGCAAAAAAAAAAATTATTTGTTTGTTTCCTCAGCCCAATGAAATTTTTCTCTTTTTTAAGTATATCTCAAACTTTTTATGAACTAACCGTGGGTATAAAGTTCAATGACCACGCACATAGGTTCAATATGAGCTAAAGCAAATGAACAATTTCGTACGATTCCCCAAAAAATAGTAAGAATGAACTACTGTATGATTGAAATAGTCGTGATTTGGCGCCAATGATTTTCTTCTTTACTTTTATAATTTTTTCTTTTCTTCTATAAGAGGGTATAATTTCGTGAACTGCAGTTAAAAAGTACAACAGGGCAATAAATTTTCCTGGTTTTAACAAAGCTTTGTGGAAATCTCAAAATGTGGAATAAAAATTAATTCCTATAAAAGTGTTTACTTTTTTTTTTTTTGTTGTATAAAACACAAGAAATATATTTGTTTGAGTTTAGTGGCAAAAATCAATTTTTACACTGAAAAACCAGTGAATCCACAAGGAAGAAACAAATTTGGTTAATTTTAGAAAATGTAGATTATTTTAAAAAAATTTTAACTAAATAATATTACAAACGCTGACATCAAGCCGATATCACAAAAATAAGTAAATATTTTTTCGACAGATTCAAGAAATCATATTAGACACAAATAATTTATATCACTTCACAGAAAAAACCGCGTCGCCAAAAAAGTAATGAAAATTTTCTTTTTGGAAGTGGTGCAAAATTGACGCAGAAGCGATGAATTTAACATGCACTCAAAAAAAGTTTACTTGGGTCCAAAGATTTTAACCTTCCTTTAAGGATTTTGGTATGGATTACGAGCCAAAGATGCGGCTTCTTTAAAATAAAGACATTTTTAGGGACCTCCCTGGCTTTAAATCTAGGATCGATAAAATTAAAATTGGATACAGATCTCATTCATCGAATTTTTATTCTCTGTTTGCGATATATTAATAAAAGTATTCATGTACAAAAAAATTCCAGTTTCAAAATCCAAATTATGCCAAGTACTTCAAAGTAAAAACTGTTTTCATAATGCTAAGAAAACTTTAGACCAAAGATGCAAATCCTTAAAATAAGTCTTAGCCTATATTTGAAGCATTTTTATCTTAAATTTAAAAATGCAATATGTCAGTTGAGTTAAAGACGATTTCTTTAAATTAAAAATGTTTTTCTTTATTTTAAGGAACATTTGCCTTACACCAAAGATCTACAACTTCAACAGAGGGACGTAAAATTTTAAGATTTATGTCCTAAATTTAATGAAAAAAAATTTGTGAAGCAAGTATTATAAACTTTCTTTTAATTAAAATGTCATTATTTTAAAGAATTTGTCCTTAGCATTGCGTAAATTTTTGAGTCTTAAAATTTAGGTTGCATACTCTTCCATTTTAGGTCAATATTTTTTTCAGTGTGGGCTTGTCATAGAACGGAAGTCCTCCCTTTCAACAGCCGTTTCACTGAATTTGCATCACTTCTTTAGGTGTGATCCGAATTCAATGTTTTGGATGTAAATAAAAAAATTCTGTAATATTTTGTCAAATAAATATTTTTTATAATTCTAACGCTTGTCGGAAACGTTTGACCTCAAATATATTCACAATTTTTTCAGATTGGATTTAACATTTTGGATTTGGATTTTTCGACAAAATTATGGAATTATTACGTTTGGAGAAAGTTTCCTTTACTCTAATAATTTTTTGCGTACTTTAGTTAAATTAACCAAAAACGGGAAAATTTTTTACACAAATGAAGCATAAAAATTTACTAAATTCGTACTTCTCACAAAATAGTTAATTATTCCTTTAAATTCGTAAATTTTACTACATATGCGCCCATCTTGAACTTCGTGGCACTAAAGACACTTCGTGGCACTAAAGACATTCTTGCAATTTTAGACTCCAATTTTTTTTCCTTCAAACTACAAAATTTTCTTTAAAAAGTGAAAAATATTTACTTACTTTTGTGATATCGGCGTGATGTCAGCGTTTGTACTACAATTTAGCTAAAATTTTCTAAAACTGATCTAAATTTTCTAACATTACTGGTGGGTTTTTTCAGTGTATTCTTTTTTATTGTGGTTCCCACGGGACCTCATCACACAAGTAACGCTTCTTCACTCATCGGAGGGTTAAGTTCAATTAATCAACTTTTTTAATTGAAAATATTTTGTTTGTATTTTTGCTCTCTATACAAAGCTATTGGTTCTTTGCTAATATTAATCTCCTTAACATCCTCCTCTCGAAAATATTTCAAAATCAATTTATAAATTAACTTCCACATATGCATTTATCACCAACGTTAATAATTCTCATTCAAGATTATACGTTTCCATCAATTGATCAAATTCTATTCTCACAATCCAATTTAAATCACTGACAAAAGCTCCCTGTAAGACAATAACTAATAGAAGTTGCCTAACACGATTTATAAATTACATTCGGGGCAGATGTTCAACGCCAATGAAAGAGAGTACTTTCACAAACGAAATTGAATTTTTTTTGTCTTCATAAGAACCGGAAATGAATTAATCAAGCAACCTAGCAACATGAACAGCGATGACATCAAATAAAAATGTGAATGTGAAAATGCACAAGAAAACCTCCTCGAGGAAATAAATTGTTCACCATTTCAGATGAAAAGAAAAATAGATTTTAGCCCTAGAGAGAACAACTACAACAACAACAGCAACAACTAAAAAATGAATCAACAACAAGGATTCCAAAGGATTTGCAGATTTTTCAATTTCAATTAGAATTTGTTACAACTAAGTGGAGAAATCCAAAAAAAACAACAATAACAACCTGCACCATTGTTGCCAACTCTATACTTCCATAGATACCATTCCTGGCTGGATTGATCCTCTCGAAGAAGAATATGCTTAACGCTTTTGGTGTGAAATGAGAACGTGATGCGGTAAAGGCTTTTCTTGTTTTTAGATAAATTGAAGTTTTAATTAAAAAATTCAACCAAATTACATGAACCGCAGATGTTTCAAATTAAAATAACTCTGAAACTATTAAAGGCAATCGACTAACTGTGAGCTTTTGCGAAAGTTTTCTGCTCATTTTCCTGTTTGTGTTGGGTGTTTACTGCTTAAGTTGATGAACGTGGCTACGAGTGTGTGTGTGTGGGTGTGAGTGAGATACGGTAAACGATACTCTTGTGTGAGCACAGGGAATTGCTAATCTACTCAACAAACGCCTGTTATTGACTGGTGGGAAACGGAAATGCATTTCGGGTTAAAGATGTGAGTACTACATTGGTCGTTTTACTTTGATGATGCAACATGAGTAAGGGAATTTTAAATAATAAAGCATACTTGTAGGAGTTTATTGGGGAAGTGGGGTAAAATTAATGGAGTCCATATAAGATTTTTCACTACTTCAAAAAAAAAAAAACGCTCATCCCACAGAGAATCTTCAATCAGATTAACCGCTTTATTTTTACTAGCAAGAAGTTCATTGTTGCAATAAATTGGGACATCCTACTGTACTGGTAGAAAAACTTTCGTTATATTAAAGAAATGTTTCATTAAAATTTTGCAAATGAAATAAATTCGTTGGTATAATAAAATTGTTCGTTGTTGTGACAAATTTTCTGTTAATAAATGAAACACTTTGTGTTACTAAAGAATATTCTCATAGTCTTAATAAAAATGTTTGGCGATGTCGACATTCCTCTCCAACTAAGAGGTAATAAAATTTTCTATAGAAATAAAATTTTCTATAGAAATTAATTTTCCTATAGAAATAAAATGTTGACAAAATTTTGTAAAGGGTGATACGGTCAAAATTTGGTCAATATAAACTTGACGTATTTCTTTCAATTTTGCATTTAAAAAACCTGAACACCCCTCATTTTGAAGGTGTGTGTTTGTAGAATGTTGCTCCTATTTTGATTTTGGAATTCACTCTTCAGTTGTCAAAATGCCGTCCTAGTAAGAAGAGCAGCGTATCAAAATTTTGCTCGCGCATCGCGAAAATCCGAGCTACTCGCGCGAAAAGCTGGCAAAATCGCTAAAAGTTGCCAAATCAACCGTTACAAATGTAATTAAAGTGTTTGGGGAACGTTTGTCGACAGCCAGGAAGTCTGGATCGGGGGGAAATAGAAAACCGGAATCCGCTGAGACGACATAGAGAGTTGCCGGTAGTTTCAAGCGAAACCCTAACCTCTCTCTCCGAGATGCCGCAAATAAGCTGGGTGTATCGTCTACAACCGTGCATCGAGCCAAAAACGAGCCGGACTATCGACTTACAAGAATGTAGTGACTCCAAATCGCGATGATAAACAAAATACGACGGCCAAAGCGCGATCCCGGAGGCTGTACACGACGATGCTGACGAAGTTTGACTGGTAATGGACGACGAAACCTACGTCAAAGCCAACTACAAGCAGCTTCCGGGACAGGAGTTTTATAAGGCAAAAGGAAGGGGAAGGGTAGCAGATATTTTCAAGCACACAAAACTGTCAAAGTTCGCAAAGAAATATCTGGTTTGGCAAGCCATCTGTACCTGTGGCTTGAAAAGCAGCATTTTCATAGCTTCCGGGACTGTCAACCAAGAAATTTACGTGAAAGAGTGTTTGAATAAACGTCTGCTGCCTTTCCTGAAGAAACACGGTTGTTCCGTACTGTTTTGGCCGGATTTGGCATTTGGCCATAACGGTAAAAAGGCCATGGAGTGGTACGCCGCCAACAACGTGAGAAATACTGGGCTATTGTCAAGCGGAACCTAAAGAAGACCAAAAAAACTGCTAAGGACGAGCAGCAGTTCAAGGCAAACTGGCTTTCTGCGGCGAAGAAAGTGGACAAGGTGGCTGTACAAATCTGATGGCAGGTGTCAAGCATGAGGCCCGGCAATTCGGATTTGGAAAAGCGAAAGCCTAACTGAATATTTTTCCTGAATTTTATACTAATTGAACTTGAAAAAGAAATTTAATTTGATTTTTTAAATAAACGATTTCACTGATTTATACGCGTTTTCCCTTGACCAAATTTTGACCGTATCACCCTTTATAGAAATAAAATTTTACAAAATTTTTCATAGAAATAAAATTTTCTATAGAAATAATACTCCAAATACGTAGGAACTAAAATTTTGACATAATTATCGGTTGAAATAAATAAAATTTTAACGAAATTATACAAAATAAAATAAAATTTTGACAAAATGTAGTGAAATAAATGAAAATGTATAGAAAAAAATTTTCATAAAATGTTCTGTAGAAATAAAATTTTGACAACATTTTCTTTAAAAATAAAATTTTGACAAAATTTCCTATAGAAATAAAATGTTGACACATTTTTTTACAAATATAACTCTGACAAAATTTTCTATAGCAATAAAATTTTTATAAAATTTTCTACAGAAATAAAATTTTGACAACATTTTCTATAGAAACAAAATGTTGACAAAATTTAGAAATAAAATTTTGACAACACTTTCTATAGAACTAAATGTTGAAAACATATTCCATAGAAATAAAATCTTGACAAAATTTTCTATAGAAAAAAAAATTTGATAAAAATTTCTATAGAAATAAAATGTTTACAAAATTTTCTATCGAAATAAAATTTTGACAACATTTACTATAGAACTAAATTTTGTCAAAATTTTCTATAGAAATAAAATATTGACAAAATTTTCTATAGAAATAAAATTTTGATAAAATTTTCTATAGAAATAAAATTTTGACAAAATTTTCTATAGAAATAAAATTTTGACAAAATTTTCTATAGAAATAAAATTTTGACAACATTTTCTATTGAACTAAATTGTGACAAAATTTAATATAGAAATAAAAAACGACAAAAATTTCTATAGAAATAAAATTTTGATAAAATTTTCTATAGAAATAAAAGTTTGAAAAATTTTTTTTTAGAAATAAAATTTTGATAAAATTTTCTATAGAAATAAAATTTTGACCAAATTTTCAATAGAAATAAAATTTTGACAAAATTTTCTCAGAAATAAAATTTTGACAATATTTTCTATAGAAAACAATTTTGACACAATTTGATAGAAATAATTTTTTTACAAAATTTTCTATAGAAATAAATATCTTGGCAAAATGTTCTATAGAAATAAAATTTTGATAGAATTTTCTATAGAAATAAAATTTTGACAAAATTTTTTGTAGAAATAAATTTTTGACAACATTTTCTATAGAAATTAAAATTTGACAAACTTTTCTTAGAATTAAAATTTTTAAAAAATTTTCTATAGAAAAAAAATTTTGATAAAATTTTCTATAGAAATAAAAAAGTTTGAACAAATTTTTTTTAGAAATAAAATTTTGATACAATTTTCCATAGAAATAAAATTTTTACAAAATTTTCTATAGAAATAAAATTTTGATAAAAAGTTCTATAGAAATAAAATGTTGGCAAAGTTTTATAAAAATAAATTTTTGACAAAATTTTCTATAGAAATAAATTTTTGACAAAATTCTGTATAGAAATAAAATTTTGACAAAATTTTCTTTAAATATATATAAAATTTTCTTTATATAATATAGTTTTGACGAACGTTTCTATAGAAATAACATTTTTACGAAATTTTCTACAGAAAAAAAATATTGACGAGATTTTCTACAGAAATAAAATTTTGACACATAATTCCACAGTATTCTTAAGAAATAAAATTTAATAAGTGCAATAGATAAGGTAGCCGAGAGCAGTGATGCTCCATTAGAATAATAATTGTTTTGTGATCATTGGCTCATATATCAAATCGCCTCTGAATTCAATGATAATTGCGAAATATTTGGAATGATGGATTAAAAATAAATAAAGGAAACTAAGATCTCAAGCTTAATTAATCTATTGACATTTATTAAAAACGAACAAGTATATGCAGCACTAAGTTCGGCCGGGCCGAATCTTAAATATCCACCACCATGAACCAAATATTAGGGTTTCCTTTGAAATTTCAGGAGGGCTTGAGGACTTGAGGACACTTCCCGAAGATAAATTTAAAGATTTCACCTATGAGGACTATATCAGATTCTGGATTTATAAGAACCATTTTCGTTTGAGTTTTAGAGGAATCATTAACATCTCTTTAAGTGTGCAAGAAATTTATAAAATAACGTCTTGATTCGAAATCTTAAATCTGTAGAAGTAAAATCTTGAAATTTTACATTGAGTTTCAAGCAATTTTCATGATCAGTGCGCCTTCTACACCCTCAAGAAGTGATGTCTTAATCCGATACACGTTTTTGTGAGCCTAAAATACCAGAATATTTACAATTTCAGGCAAATCAGTTAAAAACTACGGTTTCTAGAAACCCAAGGAGTTAAATCGGGAGATCGTTCTTATGGGGGCTATACTAAAATATGGACCGATACTTACCATTTTCGGCACACCTCTTTATGACCCGAAAATACCTCTAGATTTCCAATTTCAGGCAAATAGGATAAAAACTTCGGATTCTAGAAGCCCAAGAAGTAAAATCGGGAAATCGGTCAATATGGGGGATATACCAAAATATGGACCGATACTCACCATTTTTGGCACACCTCTTTATGGTCCTAAAATACCTCTAGATTTCCAATTTCAGACCAATTGGATAAAAACTACGGTTTCTATAAGCCCAAGACCCCAAATCGGGAGGTCGTTTTATATATGGGGACCATACCAAAACATGAACCGATACTCACAATTTTTGGCACACGTATTTGTGGTCCTACAATACCTCTAGATTTCTAAGTTCAGGTAAATTGAATAAAAACTGCGGGAGAGTAAATAAAAACCCAAGAAGTAAAATCGGGAGATCGGTCTATATGGGGGCTATACCAAAACATGGACCGATACTCACCATTTTTGGCACCCCTATTTATGGTCATAAAATACCTCTAGATTTCAAATTTCAGGCAAATTGGATAAAAACTACGATTTCTATAAGCCCAAGACGCCAAATCGGGAGGTCGGTTTATATGGGGACTATTTCAAAACCTGGACCGATATAGCCCATCTTCGAACTTGACCTGCCTGCAGACAAAAGACGAGTTTGTGCAAAATTTCAGCACGATTGTTTCATTATTGAAGAATGTAGCGTGATTACAACAGACAGACAGACAGACGGACAGACGGACATCGTTATATCGTCTTAGAATTTCTCCCTGATCAAGAATATATATACTTTATATAGTCGGAAATCGATATTTCGATGTGTTACAAACGGAATGACAAACTTATTATACCCCCGTCACCATTCTATGGTGGTGGGTATAAAAAGATCGAATAAAACACCAAGTAACAAAAAGAAATAAAATTTGGCAAACTTTTCTATAGACTTTAATAAAATTTTTTATAGCAATAAAATTTTGACAAAAATTTGTATAGGAATACGATTTTGACAAAATTTTCTATAGGAATAAAATGTTTACAAATTTTTCTATAGAAATAATATTTTGACAAAATTTTCTATAGGAATAAAATTTTGACAAAATTTTCTATAGAAATAAAATTTTGATAAAATTTTCTATAGAAATAAAATTTTGAAAAAATTTATACAAAAATAAAATTTTGACATAAGTTGTTGGTTGTTTTTGGTATAATTTTCTCAAAATTTTGGTAGATTATGTTTGGCTCGAGTGGCAACTGTGGTTAGGGAGCCACCTTGGTGCATGACAAACTTCCTGACAAATAGTCATGGGTTGAATCCCCAAAATCATATAAATTCCAGTTGAAAATTATCCCCTCTCAGTAATGCTGGTGACATTTCAGAGTGCTTCAAAGCCTCTCTAAGTGCTTTAGCCGCAATGTGTTCGGACGCGGCCATAAAAAGTAGGGCCCTTGTAATTCAGCTCCACTATGGTATCAAAACACAAAGAACAGTGTAAGTAAGCGCAGAAAAACGGGTTCCTACTATACCTTACCTAACCTTGTGGCGTTAAATATTGGCCCTCCTTCTATTGTTGGAGTGTACCACTGAAACAAATTACAAATGCCACCGACTCATTTCCCATTTGGTTTCTTTGTAAATCTACCACCACATTAGGGTTGCTGGCACACCTAAAGTTTTTACATTGGTATTTGTGAGCGTGTATGTGAGATTCTCATTGTAATTTAAACTAATTTAACTTTTTAGTCCTTTTTTGTAACTGCTCCCCGATTAGATGACAAAAACTTTGTTATTTTTGGTGATGTCGATCTTTTTTTGGTGTTTGGTTGAGGTTGACAACGAACGACACATTTTATTGACAGCATAGCTGTTTAAAGTTTTTGTTGTTTTTCCGGATTAGTTGGTCGATACCATTCGGTGAGCCATATCGCACTGACTCTTGCTTGTCATTCATCAATCCAAACGTCCATCCATCTGTTTCTAAAGAATTTGCTTTTAATTAATAAATTAATTTTGTTGGTGAGTTTGTATTTTGGTTTCTGTGGGCTTATTTATTTGTTGTTTTTTTTTTTTTGGTCTATTCTTCACACATTTTGTGAATATTTAAAATTCCAAATTAGTCAAATATATTTTGGTAAATTAGATTTTCCTATTACTGGATTGTTTATTCTGCGACTTACATTTACAAAATTTGGTATATAGAAATCAGGTAAAATGGAATGTGATTTTCAGGAAATGATTTTTTTTTTGGTGGAAAGAGCAAGAGGAGATATGCAAATATGAAATGTGGAAAAAAAGTAATTATGCAAATTTCCATAATTAAATCACCCAAAAGAAAAAAATCCTTAATAATTTTGAACTTAAGTTATAATTTTTAAATAACGCGAATTTCAACAAATGCACTGACAAAAAAAGGCATGCCCAGTTCCAAAGATTTTCCAAGTATTCATAAAGGTTAACGTAAACCTACTATTAACATCCAAATTCCTATGATAAACTGCAATTACTACGAATATAGACATAAGCCTTTACACTAATGATTGGCGTATTGATTACGAGCCAAAGAAGGGGAGAATTAAAGTAATGATTAGTCTTGAGTCGTTCCGATTTTCAATTTGAGGTAAATTGGATAAAAAGTACGGTTTCTACAAGCCCATGAAGGAAAGCCGGGAGATCGGTCTATATGGGCGCTATATCAAAACATGGAGCGATAATCACCATCTTCGTCAAACCAATTTATGGTCCTAAAATAGCTCTAGATTTCTAATTTCAGGCAATTCGGATAAAATATATGGGTCCAAGACGTGGACCCATACATTGGACATTTTCGCTACATGTTCTTGTCGTCCTAAAATACCCCTGAATTTCTAATTTCAGGCAAACTTGATAAAAACTAAGGTTTCTAGAAGTCCAATAAGTAAAATGGAGAGATCGGTCTATATGAGGGCTATATCAAAACATCGACCGATACACGCCATTTGCAGCACACATATTTGTGGTCCTACAATACCTCTAGATTTCCAATTTCAAACAAATTAGATATAAACTACGAATTTTAGAAGGCAAAGGAGTAAAATCGGGAGATCGGTATATATGGGGGCTATATCAAAACATGATCCGATAATCACAATTTTCGGCACATCTCTTTATGGTTCTAGAATACCTCTAAATTTCCAATTTCAACAAATTGGGTGAAAACTACGGATACTAGAAGCCCAAGAAGTAAAATCGGGAGATGGGACTATATGGGGGCTATATCAAAACATGGACTGATACTCACTATTTTCGGCACACCTCTTTATGGTCCTAAAATACTTCTAGATTTCAAATTTCAAAGCCAAAGATCCCAAATCGGGTGGTCGATTTATATGGGGACTATATCAAAACCTGGACCGATATATTCCATCATCTAACCTGATCTACCTGCAGACAAAAGACGATTTTAAGCACGATAGCTTCATTATTGAAGAATGTAGCGTGATTACAACAGACAGACGGACGGACAGACGGACATGGTTATATCGTCTTAGAATTTCTCTTTGGTCAAGAATACGAGTATATATACAGTCGGAAATCGATATTTCGAAGTGTTACAAACGTAATTACAAACTTATTATACCCCCATCAAAAGTTGACGAAAATAAACTTCCTGTGCAGTAAAATAAAGAACATTTTTGGAAGTACTTTTAAAGTTGTGTCTTTAGAAGAACTTCCAAATTTTTGCTGGTTTTTATACCCTCCACCGTAGGATGGGGGGTATATTAGATAGGGTCACGGCCTAAAGGAAAAAAAAAGTTGATGCGGTCACCCCCCAGTTTTGTAGCATATTAGAAGACAATTTCAGAACACCAAAACTTTTTTTTTCCGTGCACCCTACGACCCCCCGAAATACAATTTATTGTGCTATGTCGTCATTTGAAGTCCGATCGAAAAGAAACTCATATCGTTGTTCGTGGTTGATCAGAGGCTATATTTCGTGCATTGGTCATTTTTGACTCCAACGTCAAATTTGATTTTTAATTTTTTTATTTCGCTTCGTATACACCTATGACGCCCAAAATTACGAAAATTCCAACTTATAAAACCTTAAACCTTATAAATAAACGTGATGAAAACAGTAGGCTCTCAAATTATTCTAGCAAAAACACATGCACTTTGCATAACGCAGAAAACGCCGTAGTGCAAACAACGAGTACGTATACAAAGGTACCGTTAGAAATTTACAGATAAACAGGTTTTGTGTTCTAAATGCCTTATAAATCAATTTCGTAGATATGAATAACGATGTGCATGTGGTTTCGATCGGACATCATGACAACACAGCAAAAACTATTTAGTGTTGTGTAGGGTGACCTATTGACTTTTTAAAATTTCGAAATCGAAATATAGCCCCTGATCAACCACGAACAACGATATGTGTTTCTTTTCGATCGGACTTCAAATGACGACACAGAACAATAAATTGTATTTCGGGGCGTCGTAGGGTACACGAAAAAAAAAAGTTTTGGTGTTCTGAAATTGTCTTCGTGTATGCTACAAAACTAGGGGGTGACCGCATCAACTTTTTTTCGTGACCCTATCTAGGGTATATTAACTTTGTCATTCCGTTTATAACACATCGAAATATTGCTCTAAGACCCCATAAAGTATATATATTCTGGGTCGTGGTGAAATTCTGCTTCGATCTAAGCATGTCCGTCCGTCAGTCTATTGAAATCACGCTAACTTCCGAACGAAACAAGCTATCGACTTGAAACTTGGCACAAGCAGTTGTTATTGATGTAGGTCGGATGGTATTGCAAATGGGCCATATCGGTCCACTTTTACGTATAGCCCCCATATAAAGGGACCGTTAGATTTGGCTTGTGGAGCATCTAACAGAAGCAAATTTCATCCGATCCGGCTGATATTTGGTACATGGTGTTGGTATATGGTCTCTAACAACCATGCAAAAATTGGCCCACATGGGTCCATAATTATATATAGCCCCCAAATAAACCGCTCCCCAGATTTGGCTTGCGGAGCATCAAAGAGAAGCAAATTTCATCCGATCCGGCTGAAATTTGGTACATGATGTTGGTATATGGTCTTTAACCACCATGCAAAAATTGGCCCACATCGGTCCATAATTATATATAGCCCCCATATAAACCGTTCTCCAGATTTGACCTCCGGAGCCTTTTGGAGGAGCAAAACTCATCCGATCCGGTTCAAATTTGGAACGTGGTGTTAGTATATGGCCACTAACAACCATACCAAAATTGGTCCATATCGGTCTATAGTTATATATAGCCGATCTCCAATCACACAAAAAGTGGTCCATATCGGTTCATAATCATGGTTGCCACTCGAGCCAAAAATAATCTACTAAAATTTGTATAGATAATTTTGTCAAAATATAATTTCTATAGAAAATTTTGTTAAAATTTTATTTCTATAGAAAATTTTGTCAAAATTTTATTTCTATAGAAAATTTTGTTAATATTTTATATCTATAGAAGGTTAGGTTAGGTTATGTGGCAGCCCGATGTATCAGGCTCACTTAGACTATTCAGTCCATTGTGATACCACAGTGGTGAACTTCTCTCTTATCACTGAGTGCTGCCCGATTCCATGTTAAGCTCAATGACAAGGGACCTTCTTTTTATAGCCGAGTCCGAACGGCGTTCCACATTCCAGTGAAACCACTTAGGGAAGCTTTGAAACCCTCAGAAATGTCACCAGCATTACTGAGGTGGGATAATCCACCGCTGAAAAACTTTTTGGTGTTCGGTCGTAGCAGGAATCGAACCCACGACCTTGTGTATGCAAGGCGGGCATGCTAACCATTGCACCACGGTGGCTCCCATTTCTATAGAAAATGTTGTCAAAATTTTATGTCTATAGAAAATTTTGTCAAACTGAATTATATACGTATTTGATCTATCTTTTTCGATTTAATATATACCACGTATGGACTTACATACAATGTAGTAGACGGTGTTAGGAGGTTTTAAGATACCTTGCCATCGACAAGCCGAACTTACGGACGTATATATTTGTTAATTTATTACATTATAGTCTTTTAATAAATAAATAAATTCTATAGGTTTTTATCCCCATTATTCGAATTGCCGCCAGAAGTAAAAGTCGATAAAATTTAAATCTTCACAAAAAAAGTTTACTTGGATCCAAAGATTTTGACATTCCCGTAAAGATTTTGGTATTGATTCCGAGCCAAAAAAAATGTAGCTTCTTGAAAATAAAGATATTTTTAGGTATCTACCTAGCTTTAAATCTAGACTTATTAAAATTAAAATTAAGATACAGATCTCATTTAAAAAATTTCATTTCTGGAATAATGCTATTCCAGTACAAACAAATGCCAGTTTAAAAATCCACAATTCAAAAAAAAAAAAAACAACTAAAATAAAATAAAATAAACCACAGTTGTAGAATCTTCAAAATATGTCTGAAGCCATATTTGAAGCATTTTTAACTAAATCTAAAAATTCAATATAGCTGCGATTGTAACAACGATTTCTCTACACCAAAAATGTTTTTCTTTACTTTAAGTAATATTCTCCTTAATTCAAAGAGATACGACTTTAACGGAGGGATGAACATTTCCATTATTCGTATCATATATTTTCAGGCAAAGACTATAAATTTTTTTATGTAAAATTTCATTATTTTTTTTTTTTAATTTGCCTTTAACATAATGTTGAGTATGTGTACTAAAATGTAAGTTTGCATAATCGTTCATATTAGGTCAATGTATTTTCCAGTGTAGTTTCTCGCAATTTAGATAACAAGTGCGTCTACTATCCCCTCATGAAATTTTATCGGCAGACCGCCCTCAATAATTCTTTCCTATGAAATGGGATTTTAGACCAACGAAGTTGCTAAATTGTTCTTTTTTAATTTGCCTCCAAAGACATAAAACTTCTTATTTTTAAACTCCAGTGCCTAGTGTGTTCACAACGTGCATTGCTTGTCCTAACAACTAAAGAAAATTTCGCTAAAATTTAATTCACCACAAAAGATTTTTTTTGTAAAAAAAAAGTGGACAACATTTCCACATCGGCTTAGCAAAAGATATTAAGACTACATTATACATTTGGCAATGAAGCTAATGAGCACAAAAATCTTTGAAATTTAATTGTTAAAAACGCCCCCAAAAAATGCTCAAAAAGCCAAAAACATTTAAGCCAAACCAAATTTAAGTGATTATAACATAAAGTTGTATTATCTTGGCACATGCTTGCTGAAAACACTCGATAAATGAGCAACAATTTCTAGCGACCATTTAAACAGACTACTTTATTAATTTGACTTTACATATTTTTCATGGTAGCTTGGGAGATGGCGCTTCTCTTCGCGTTCAACTTATGATAGAACGAGTTGAGCTAATTACCGCGTTGGTAGTGCACTTGGAAACATTTGGCCAAAACATTCACATTTTCTCAAAACGTGTTGAGATTTTTTAATCAGCCTAATATGCCACAGAGGAATAGAAAGTATTGTGAATAGCTTTTAGATATTAGGGTGACTACAAATAGAGTAGTTGGTGCTGTGGACTGAGGATTCTACATTATTCACTTGGAACCCGAAAATTTTTTTCGAAATACCGACATTGACCAATGTCTAAGGCCTTCCAATAGGTCACTGGACAACCTAAGACTTTAAATTGTTTTCTTTTTTTTTTTAATTAGATTTCTACTGGTACCACGATAAAAATGTTGCAAAACTCTTCTAAAGAATGTAGTAAAGATCGAACAGGGCAAGATTCATTCACAAAGTTATTCTACAGCGACAAGTATATATAATTCATAGGGCCAATGACCTTTCCATTCGACTAATCCCAGCAAAAAACAAGTAAGGAAAGTCTAAAGTCGGACAGGGCCGACTATATTATACGCTGCACCATTTTGTAAATCTAAATTTTCGATACCATATCATATCCGTCAAATGTGTTGGAGGCTATATATAAAGGTTTGTCCCAAATACATACATTTAAATATCACTCGATCTGGACAGAATTTGATAGACTTCTACAAAATCTATAGAGTCAAAATTTAAGTCGGCTAATGCACTAGGATGGAACACAATGTTAGTAAAAACAAGTAAGGAAATTTTGACAACTGAAGAGTGAATTCCAAAATCAAAATAGGAGCAACTTCTACACACACACACCTTCAAAATGAGGGGTGTTAAGGTTTTTTAAATGCAAAATTGAAAGAAACACGTCAAGTTTATATTGACCAAATTTTGACCGTATCACCCTTTATCTGTCATGAAATTCCCTTGGGATTCTGTGCATTTCCAAGTAACCTGCTACGAAACTATTATTTTCCCAGCAAAAAAAAAAATGGAATTTGAGCTAAATGCAAAACTTTAAAAGCTCTTCCAAAAATTTCCTCCCAAAGATGTTATTTAATTTAACTACACAGGACGTTCTTTTAATCCACTTTTTTATAACACTTTCTTTTCACATTATTATATGGGGGTATATTAACTTTGTCATTCCGTTTGTAACACATCGAAATATTGCTCTAAGACCCCATAAAGTATATATATTATGGGTCGTGGTGAAATTCTGAGTCGATCTGAGCATGTCCGTCCGTCCGTCTATTGAAATCACGCTAACTTCCGAGCGAAACAAGCTATCGACTCGAAACTTGGCACAAGTAGTTGTTATTGATGTAGGTCGGATGGTATTGCAAATGGGCAATATATGTCCACTTTTACGTATAGCCCTCATATAAACGGACCCCCAAATTTGGCTTGCGATTGCTCTAAGAGAAGCTAATTGCATCCGATCCGGCTGAAATTTGGTACATGGTGTTAGTATATGGTCTCTAACAACCATGCAAAAATCGGTCCACATCGGTCCATAATTACATATAGCCCCCATATAAACCGATCCCCCGATTTGGCTTGCAGAGACTCTAATAGAAGCAAATTTCATCCGATCCGGCTGAAATTTGGTATATGGTTTTAGTATATAGTCTGTAACGAGCATGCAAAAATTGGTCCACATCGGCCCATAATTATATATAGCCCCCATATAAACCGATCCCCCGATTTGGCTTGCGGAGCCTCTAAGAGAAGCAAATTTCATCCGATCCGGCTGAAATTTGGTATATAGTGTAAGTATATGGTCTCTAATGACCAATTGGTCCACATCGGTCCATAATTATAAAGGGTGATTTGTTAAGAGCTTGATAACTTTTTTTTAAAAAAAAAACGCATAAAATTTGCAAAATCTCATCGGTTCTTTATTTGAAACGTTAGATTGGTCCATGACATTTACTTTTTGAAGATAATTTCATTTAAATGTTGACCGTGGCTGCGTCTTAGGTGGTCCATTCGGAAAGTCCAATTTTGGGCAACTTTTTCGAGCATTTCGGCCGGAATAGCCCGAATTTCTCCGGAAATGTTGTCTTCCAAAGCTGGAATAGTTGCTGGCTTATTTCTGTAGACTTTAGACTTGACGTAGCCCCACAAAAAATAGTCTAAAGGCGTCAAATCGCATGATCTTGGTGGCCAACTTACCGGTCCATTTCTTGAGATGAATTGTTCTCCGAAGTTTTCCCTCAAAATGGCCATAGAATCGCGAGCTGTGTGGCATGTAGCGCCATCTTGTTGAAACCACATGTCAACCAAGTTCAGTTCTTCCATTTTTGGCAACAAAAAGTTTGTTAGCATCGAACGATAGCGATCGCCATTCACCGTAACGTTGCGTCCAACAGCATCTTTGAAAAAATACGGTCCAATGATTCCACCAGCGTACAAACCACACCAAACAGTGCATTTTTCGGGATGCATGGGCAGTTCTTGAACGGCTTCTGGTTGCTCTTCACTCCAAATGCGGCAATTTTGCTTATTTACGTAGCCATTCAACCAGAAATGGGCCTCATCGCTGAACAAAATTTGTCGATAAAAAAGCGGATTTTCTGCCACTGATTTTGGTAATAAAATTCAATGATTTGCAAGCGTTGCTCGTTAGTAAGTCTATTCATGATGAAATGTCAAAGCATACTGAGCATCTTTCTCTTTGACACCATGTCTGAAATCCCACGTGATCTGTCAAATACTAATGCATGAAAATCCTAACCTCAAAAGAATCACCCTTTATATAGCCCCCCTAAAAACCGATAACCAGATTTAACCTCCGGAGCCCCTTGGAAGAGCAAAATTCATCCGATTCGGTTGAAATTTGGTACGTGATGTTGATATATGGTATCCACCAACCATGCAGGAATTGGTTCATATCAGTCCATAATTATATATAGCCCCCATATAAAACCCCCAGGTTTGACCTCCGGTGCCTTTTGGAGAAGCAAAATTCATCCGATCTGGTTGAAATTTGGTACGTGGTAGTGGTGGTAGTATATGATATTTAACAACCATGCCAAAAGTGGTCATATCAGTCCATAATCACATATAGCAGCCATATAAACCGATCCCGAGATTTGGTTTTGGAGCCTCTTGGAGGAGCAAATTTCATCCGAGTCAGTTGAAATTTGGTACATGTATATGGCCGTTAACAACCATGCCTAACTAGGTCCATATAGGTCTATAGTTATATATAGCCCTCAGATAAATCGATCCCCAAGCACGATGTTAAGAAGTTTTAAGATACCACAACCCAAGTAATTCGATTGTGGATGACAGTCTTTCGTAGAAGTTTCTACACAATCCATGGTGGAGGGTACATAAGAGTGGGCCTGGCCGAACTTACGACCGTATATACTTGTTTTTCTTTTGAAACCGTTTAACAACGGAGTAAGAATTAATAAAATGATACAAATTATTAAAATGTTGTCGAGAAAATTTTAAATCCATTCTGGAAAAGTTGCAAATTTAAAAAAAAAAAAAATATATTGGAGGTCAAACGTTTGAGATAAGCGTTGGAATGCATTAAAATTTTTTGCTGGGTTTGATCCTTGGTGGTGAGTATGTAACATGAAACAAATTTGAACTTCCAGTTGCTTTGGGTTTATATTAACTAATTGAAACTTGGCTCAATATCAAGAGCATTTCAAACCGTGATGATACTTCCTTCTAACCCTAATAAAAGCATAATTAAATACATCTGCTTTTATATATCTCCCTCTGTGGCGATTACTTTGCTGTAGTCAAAACTAAGAATAAAACAGCAAAATTTTTGCATTTCATATTCTCTCACGAAGCATGCGAAATATGAATGCAAGTGACTTTATTATCACCAGCATACAAAGACAACCGGAATGAAGTATAGACTAAGAAGAGAATAATAAAGCAATTGTATCTCAGGATGATTTGGCAAAGCTTTGGGATTGCATTCTAAACTTTGAGTTGAATACAAATGCGATACTTAAAACAATGGTGAGCCCCCATTAAAATATGAAGTTTTTAAACAGAGGAAATAATTAAGAGGTCACCAATGATATAAAATGATGAAATATACAGATTAAAAGTACGCTATTACACTGAAAAAAGCCTGTCCTGTTCCAAAGATTTTGTCTTTAGACTACTGATTTTGGTATTGATTCCGAGCCAAAGAAGCGGAGAATTGAAGTAAAGATACTTTTAGGACACAATTCTCTTTTGAATCTGCGTTTTGCGTACTTGATTTTAGGAAACAAATTTTAATTTATTTGTCTTTTAAGCTTTTTTCTTCATGTGCTATCAAAGTCATTTAAAAATGTGTCAACGGCAATTTAAATTTTTAATTCAGACTCGACTTCAAGTAGAAAGTGTGCTACTTACAAGTAAAAAACGAATTTAAAACAACTAAGTAAAGTAGAAAGTCGGGCGGGGCCGACTATATCATACCCTAAACCACCCTTACTGAATTAGTACACATAAGCATTTATGGGGTAACATTGAGATAGGTATGGGAGATAAACCGCAGTTGCATATTTAAGAAAATTAAGGGGTACATGTTTATGGGTGCTTTGTCTCAATCTGACTATACCTCATAGTCAGTGTTGCTAGGGAAAATCTTCGGTTTACCCTACAAGGACAAAAAAGATCCCTACTTTCCCATACGTTCCCAAACAATTTTCCCTACAATATTTATACCCTGCGCCACACTGTGGAACAGGGTATTATAAGTTAGTGCACCCAGAAGGAGACGAGATAGACACATGGTGTCTTTGGCAATAATGCTCGGAGTGGTTCCCTAAGTCGATATAACCATGTCCGTCTGTCCGTCCGTCCGTCTGTCTGTGAACACATTTTTGTGATCAAAGTCTAGGTCGCAGTTTAAATCGAATCGACTTCATATTTGGCACATGTTCCTGTTTTGGGTCAGATTAGAACCCTATTGATTTTGGAAGAAATCGGTTCAGATTTAGATATAGCTCCCATATATATCTTTTGCCCGATATGGACTTATATGGCCCCAGAAGCCAGAGTTTAGGCCCAATTTGCTTGAAATTTTGCACATGGAGTACAATTAGTAGTGTAGTCAAGTGTTCTAAATTTTATTGAAATCGGTTCAGATTTAGATATAGCTCCCATATATATCCTTCGCCCGATATTGACTAATATGGTCCTAGAAGCCAGAGTTAGTAGTGTAGTCATGTGTGCCAAATTTGGTTGAAATCGATTCAGATTTATATATAGTTCAGATTTAGATTTATAACTTTCGCCCGATATGGACTAATATGGTCCTAGAAGCCAGAGGTTCGGCCCAATTTGATTGAAATTTTGCACTAGGAGTACAGCTAGTAGTGTAGTCAAGTGTGCCAAATTTGAGTGAAATCGGTTCAGATTTAGATATAGCTCCCATATATAGATTTCGCCCGATTTACACTCATATGACCACAGAGGCCAATTTTTCACTGCGATTTAGTTTAAATTTTGCACAGGGAGTATAATAAGCATTGTTGCTATGTGTGCCAAATTTGGTTGAAATCGGTTCAGATTTAGGTATAGCCCCCATATATATGTTTTTCTGATTTCGACAAAAATGGTCAAAATACGAACATTTCCCTTTTAAAATCGCCTCTGCTTAGTCGAAAAGTTGTAAAAATTACTCTAGTTTTCCTCTACTTCTAATACATATATATCGAGCGATAAATCATAAATAAAAGTTTGTGAAGTTTCCTTAAAATTGATTCATATTTAAATCTTTCCCATATTTATACACTTCACCACTACTGTGAAGTGGTGAAGTGTATAACACTTAAAAAAAAACAATGGTAATGGAAGCCAGAGTTTTACCCTAATTTGCTTAAAATTTTGCACAAGAGGATCAAGTAGTACTATAGTCAAGTGTGCCAAATTTTATTGAAATCGGTTCAGATTTAGATATAGCTCCCATATATATCGTTCGCCCGATAAACACTCATATGACCACAGTAGCCAATCTATTACTCAGATTAAATGAAATTTTGCTCAGGGAGTAGAATTAGCATTGTTGCTATGTGTGCCAAATTTGGTTGAAATCGGTTCAGATTCAGATATAGCTCCAATATATATGTTTTTCTGATTTCGGCAAAAATGGTCAAAATACCAACATTTTCCTTGTAAAATTTGTAAACATGACTCTAATTTTCCTAAACTTCTAATACATATATATCGACCGATAAATCATAAATAAACTTTTGCGAAGTTTCCTTAAAATTGCTTCACATTTAAATGTTTCCCATATTTACACCCTTCACCCCTACTGTGGTGCAGGGTATAATAAGTTTGTGCATTTGTATGTAACGCAAAGAAGGAAAAGTCTGAGACCCATCGTTTAGTATACCGATCGTCTTAGAATTAAATTCTGAGTCGATTTAGCGATGTCCTTCTGTCTGTCTGTCTGTCTGTTCATGTATTTTTGTGCGCAAAGTACAGGTCGCAGTTTAAGTCCGATCGTCCTCAAATTTGGCACAGGGTCGTTTTGGGGAACAAAGACGATCGCTATTGATTTTGTTCAGATTTAGATATAGCTGTCATATATATTTATCCCCGATATGGTTATAATTGGCGTGTTTATCAACCGATGTTCTTCAAATTCCGTGCATCCGAATATTTTATGATTCTCGAGAAACTTGCAAAATATTATCCAAATCGGTTCAGATTTAGATATAGCTCCCATATATATCTTTCGTCCGATTTGGACTTATATGGCCTCAAAAGCCAGAGTTTTGCCCTGAATTGCTTCAAATTTTGCACAAGGAGTACGTTTAATAGTATCGGTAAATGTGCCAAATTTGGTTGAAATCGGTTCAGATTTAGATATAGCTTCCATATATATCTTTCGACCGATTTACACTCAAATGACCACGGGGGCCAGAGTTTACGTGAAATTTTGCAGAGATAGCAGAATTATTATTCTAAGTATGCATGTCAAATTTAATCAAAATCGGTTCAGATTATATATAGCTCCCATACATACGTACACCAAAGTTGGGGAAATATGGTAGACTGTTTCATATTTTGAGACCCATTTTCAATGCGATTTTCCTCCAATCGACTGGATAGTTTCCACAGAGAATATATTTAATATGATATTTAAGTGTGTCAAGTTTGATCTAATTTGGTTCAGATTTATTTATTCCGGTTTATACAAATATGGCCAAAATTCCCACACTTGACACAAAATTCTCTGATGATTTCCCCATATCTTATTACCTAAACACTGTAATGCCAGAATTTCCACAGAACGGTTGAGTTTTAAATAAGGCTCCAAGTCGCCCGACTTGGCCAAATAATATATCATAACCCACACTTGACCACATATCTTCGCGAGATCTAACCAATATCCTTGTAAAATCGCCACTGATGAGTTGCAAAAAATGTTAATATTACTAAAATTGTTCTATATCTCGAATACATTTGTATCGCCTGATAAATCATAAATGCTCTTTTGTACAATCGCATTAAAATTTCTCTCGCTTCATATTTCCCATATTTTTTTACTAACATTGTGTTTCATCCCAGGGCGTTAGCCGATTTAAATTTAAATTTTAGAGATTTTGGAGAAGTACAAAAAATTGTCTCCATTACAAGTATTTGTATCTGGAAATGCAAACCTTTATATGTTATAGCTCCCAGCAAATTTGAAGTAGTTGCGATGGTAACACAAATTTTGTCTACATAGTGGTGAAGGGTATAATATAGTCGGCTCCGCCCGACTTTAGACTTTCCTTACTTGTTTTTACTAACATTGTGTTCCACCCTAGTGCATTAGTCGACTTAAATTTTGACTCTATAGATTTTGTAGAAGTCGATCGAGTGAAATTTAAATGTATGTATTTGGGACAAACATTTATATATAGTCCACCACAACATTTGACGGATGTGATATGGTATTGAAAATTTAGATCTACAAAGAGGGTATAATATAGTCGGCCCCGCTCGACTTTAGACTTTCCTTACTTGTTTTTTACTAACATTGTGTTTCGTCCCGCTCATCAACCAATTAAAATTTTGAGTCTATACATTTTGTGAAAGTTTAAAAAATGTTGTCCAAATCGGTCCATATTTAAATATTTGTATATTGGAATATAAACCTTTATATAGCTTCTAACAAATTTGAAGGTGTTAAAATGGTATCAAAAATATTGATATACATAGTGGTGAAGGGTATAATAAAAAGTCGGCCCCGCCCGACTTTAGATTTTCCTTACTTGTTTTATTGCACTTTTCACGTTTAAATATTGAAAAATGGAATATTTAATGTCTCCTATAATTTTTTCTGTATACCATATAGGCTTCTTGTCCATAACAGATTGATTCTTGTATGTAACTTTTAATGATAAATAAGTATCCAACTATGCTTTATAATTCCCTTAATGTATTAATAATAAAATCCCAAAAATGTTGCAAATTTAGATCGTTACAATTTTCACAAAGTTCATCCATTTCCATGTTTTTGGTGGTAAGGTAATCGCTAACATGACTTCAGTTTGGACATTTATGAGAAGAACCGAAAGTGTAGATAATAAACGTCGGTTTAGATGTACGTGATCTTATTGCTGGCAGTTGCGAAGTCATGTGTATGTGTGAAGAGGGAAATTTTGTAGGAAAGGAATTGCTACAGATGGGTGCCTTAAAACAGGCCTTTTTGTAGAAAACTAATACGGCTATATATACTCTATAGACCTCGTGAATCTTTCAATAATATGTGTGTTCATTTCATAAATATTCAAATGCGATTACCAATGCGCTTTTAAGGTTCCAATATTTCATCGATGTAATTATGTGCATTTGTATGCGCCCCAAAGTGGCAATGATTTCTTAACCAAAGTTCTCAGTCCTGAAAGCGATGAAATTCATACAAAGAAGAAGCGCACTTAAGTGGGACATTTACTTATATATTCATCACTGAATTCATCGCAAAGGTAAGCACTGATTGACTACGACGTCCCTCACAAAGTTGCTGAAAATTCAGCACGTTTGAACTGAGCATTGTATGGTAAGCGCAAACAATTTTTGGAAAGGCACGACAAGGTGATTTTGCAGCACGATAACGCTCGGCCTCGTGGTGCAAAAGCCGTAAAAACATATTTAGAAATACTCGAATGGCACGTCCACCCACCTGTTTTATAGCCCAAACATTGCTACTTCTGATGACCACTTTTTGCGATCGATGATACATTACCTGACTGATCAGCATTTTCGTTCCTATGAGAAAGCCAAATTTGAGTGAATTCGCAATTTGCGTCAGAGTCAAAAGAGTCAGTTTTTTATTATTTCTGTTACAATTTTTTTCGGAATAAATTCTCAACCATTTGAAAACATCCCAATGTTAACTTTAAACGTCCATATTCATGTAGGCGCTTATCTTATTCATTGTGGACAAATTTAATTTGTCCTTAAATTATGATATTAGATTTAAGAATTTATATTTTTATGAATTTCCATTATTGAATTTTTTGAATTATCAGTTCTGGTTAATTTTCCCTATTGTGAATGTTTTTGCCTTATACTTAGCTGAATTGTTATCGAGTGAATTTTATTGTGAATTGATAATAAAATCAAACTAGAATCATAGGTTTGATGGATAGAATATCGCTTGAATTTTGTTCTGTTCAATTTCACATCCATCAAGGTGAGCATCCACTTGGTCCCTTCTCTTCTTAATAAAACACACGATAGGTATACTTATACACTTTTTTTATTTGGTTTCTCGTTTTGGGGGAAAATTGGTAATCAATTCCAACTTATTATTTCTCATCCGTGAGAGAACAAATAAGTCGACAGTACACACTATACAGTCCATTACCTATCTTCAAAGGGAGTCCCGACAACACCCATTCTCATTTCTACCAGTTGTCCCATCCGTCAACACCGCTGACGTCTGACTGGAAAGCCCCCCTAATTGTGTTCACATTGTATTGGGATTTATTAAGTCTACACTCAAAACAAGAAGGTGAACTAACGAGGGCGTGTATGCCAATTTGACTGTATTTTTTATTCATGGGAATTATTATGTGTAATAAAATGTTTACTTCATTATTATACCCTCCATCTGTAAGTGACTGAAAAAAATATTTGTATAAATATTTAAGTATTTTATTTCAAAAGCTTTCATTTAAAAACAAGTATATACGGCCGAAAGTTCGGCCAGGCCGAATCTTATGTACCCTCCACCATGGATTGCGTAGAAACTTCTGCGAAAGACTGTCATCCGCAATCGAATTACTTGCGTTGTGGTAATGCTTACCGATGGCAAGGTATCTTAACACTTCTTAACATCGTTTTCTAAATTGTGAGTTAGTCCATACGTGGTATAACATATATTAGACAAAAAAAGTTATGTATAGGTAAGTCTACAAATAATTACGAATCGATATGGACTCTTTCGCGGTACGTGCATGCAGAGAAGAATCATGATTGTCACAATCATATTCGAAGAGCAAAATAATATGATAGGAGCCATTTTTGCGGCCACCATGTAACATTTTCACCTGCAACCATGTTGGGTCAGTGAACATGGTTCTAAGAAAAATAAAATTGTCCTCATCTAAAATGTTATTATATTCATAAAAAGAATTTCGTTTCCATTAAAAGACAATGGTCACGATCTAAAATGTTATGGTATTCGTCAAAAATGTTTTTCTTTCAGTAAAAAGAACATGGTCACAACCAGGGATCCGGAGCGGTCCATTTTTTTCGCTCCGCTCCGCTCCCGCTCCGGAGAAAAAAAAACCGCTCCGCTCCTCGCTCCGCTCCGAGAAAAAAAAATCGCTCCGCTCCGCTCCACGCTCCGCTCCGCTCCTCTTCGAGAAAATTATAGTACAAAATTGTATTATTTGTTCAATTGAGTTTTATTTTATTTAGAAAAATCGGGCGGTACATATATGGGAGCTATAGCTAAATCTGAACCGATTTCGATGATTTTTTTGCACATATACACTGTTAGAAAAATATGTTTTTCATATGTTCCGATATAAACAAAATGTGTTTCGGGCACAATTTTTAAACACAATATATTTAAGTGCAAACGTGTAATGTTCCTAAACTAACACAAAATGTTTGGGACACATATGTTAATATGTTAGAATATATTATGTTTGGGACATGAATGTTTCATAAAAATAGTATGTGTGAATGTAAACATATATAAATTTACAAATTTCGAGTAAACATATATATGTTGTGATACTTTATTCAGAGAGCGACAGAGAGAGAGAGAGAGTTAGTATAGAGAAAGAAATTGAGATGGAAACCGGGAGGGTTGAATAAAAAGATATCAACATAACACAGCGAGAGAATGAAATGAGAGCAATTTCTGTGAAACCGCTTGTATGTTGTTTCGGAAAACTGTTTCATTTAATTTGAATATTAGAATGAGTATTCGGAATAAAGAGAATAGACATTCGGAACCAAGAGAATAGACATTTGAAAAAAACAGTATATTTGTATTACAGAAAAAGATGCGAAGAACTCAAAAATTTCGTGGAAGTGAAAATTATGTGAGCGAATGAGCACAATATTCTTTGAGGAATTATTCCAAGCATATACTATTTTTGGACTCAAAATGCTCCCAAACATATAATATGCTCACATAAAACAAACATATTAATGTTTCGGCAGTATCCAATAATATATGTGCTTCCTGCAAAATATGTTTGGAACATATGTTAGAGAAGCGATTTTTTTTTTTGAGGGTGTAGTTAGTGCTATAGAAGATTACATTTCGCCAACTTTGAGTAAGATCGGTTGATAAATAAGGGTTTTATGACCTAATTTGACAAAATCGGGCGATACATATATATGGGACCTATATCTAAATCTGAACCGATTTCGATGAAATTTTCAGACTTAAAGGATGATACAGAAGATTATTTTGTGCTAAATTTGACGACGATCGGTTAGTAAAAAAGTGCAACGTGACCCCATTCATCGAAATCGGGCAATACATATATATGGGAGCTATATCTAAATTTGATCCGATTTCTTCCAAATTCAATAACGTTCGTCCTTGTGCCCAAAAAACTCCCTGTACCAAATTTCATCAAAATCGGTTAATAATTGCGACCGAAATCCTGTGAACAACAAATACATGGACAGACGGACGGAAGGACGGACGGACGCCAAGCGCTAGATCGACTCAGGAGGTGATTCTGAGTCGATCGGTATATATTTTATGGGGTCTAAAATCAATATTTCTTGTAGGCACATTTTTTGGCAGATCAAACTTATTATACCCTAACCACTATGTGGTTTAGGGTATAATGACTTTAAAACAATGTGTTGAAATATTTTATTAATTTTGAAGATTTTTTCAGAAATATTAAATCCATTTTGACTTCATTAAAACGAAATTTGCATTCATGTTAGGATACACATTTTTATGTCGAATCACTTAGCTATAAGGACAAACAGACTTCATTGAAAAGTTTAGAGACTTTTAGACAAGGAAAAACTTTTTTCAGAGAAATACGTCTTCTATTCTAAGCAAAATTCGTATTCGTATTTTAAGCATGTGAAATATTTGGCCTCCCGACAATATTCTTTGCGGCGCACCATCTACTATTTAATATGTGATAGAAACCAAATTTATGAAAATGGTCCAAAATGGACCAAATTCTGATTGGTCTGACCATCGGACCAAATTTAAAAATTAGAAATCTTTTGGACCAATTTTGGTCCGATCGGACCAAAACGGCAACGCTGATTGGAATTGAAAGTCTATACACAGAGTAGAAGTAACTACTCTCCGAAAGTTTTTTTTTGTTTTGCAACAGACGTAGAGAAGAGGTTTTGTTATATTTGTAATGTGTGTGTGTGTATGTTTATGTTTGCAACAACCTCCATCGACATCAGTCCGTGGTATACCTACGAATATTCTTACTCAGATCTAGTGTTACCTAATTTCGCTTTTTTCCCTTTATTGTATAATAAGAATATGCGCACATTTTTCAACCAGAATTTAAACTATCCATAATTTTAATTAAATTTTCGAGAACTAATATCAGAAATAAGAGAATGCTAGGATATAGTACAATAGTAAAGCAAATGTGAATGAAAAAAAGCATGCCCGGTTCCAAAGATTTTGTCTTTACTTTAACAGTTTTGGTATTAATTCCGAGCCAAAGAAGCGGAGAATACAAGTAAGGATACTTTAAAGACGTAATTCTCTTTTAAATTTGGGGGTTATGTACTTGCTTCTAGGAAGCAAATGTTAATTTTTCATTTTTTTAGATTTTTTTCGTCAGTTGTTATCAAAATCTTTTAAAAACGAGTTAACGAGTTTTTTTTTTTTTTTTTCATATTAAGACTCGACTTCCAGTAGAAATTATGCTATGTTTCAAGTAAAAAGCGTCTTTAAAATAAAGTGTTTAAAAACATGTCTTATTTTTTAACGATTTTTTGCTTTGTAGGCAAGATGCAAAAAGGAAAAAAATTTAAAGACAATTTTATTAATGTTAAAGAATTTTTCTTAATTATTAAAGTCACGTTGACCTTACCTCAAAAATTTTATCTTTCATGTTATGATACACATTTTTAGGTAAAATCACTTAATTATAAGGACATTACAACTTCATTCAAAAGTTTATTGCCTTTTGGACAAGAAAAAAAAACTTTATTTTAGAGAAATGCGTCTTCCATGTTAAGCAAAATTTGCATTCTTATTCTAAGGACATGGAATCTTTGACTTCACGACAATATTTTTTTCAGTGTAGAAAACTAAAAAATTAAATATAAATAAGATCGTTTAATTGCATTTATTTGACGTTCATTACAAACATCTTTCTAGTAATACGGGATGAAATTGATCGAAAGTACTGTTGTTACTTTTACAACACATACTAGATATATATTTTGACATTTGCCGTTTTTGAAAACAATTACTAAAAAACACGTTGTGTTTTCCCCAATGTACGTACGTACAAAAATACATATCGTACATTTTAAAAGTTTACTCACACTTCGCTAAGTACTAGCTAAATTTGAAATTACCTACACAGTGAAATTTCAAAGTTACACATTTCATTCAAGTAATATTTTATTCGGAGCGGAGCGGTTTTTCATTTGGAAACCGCTCCGCTCCCGCTCCGCTCCGGATTTTAGAAATTCCGCTCCCGCTCCGCTCCCGCTCCGGCAAAAAAAGGGCTTGCTCCGCTCCGCTCCACGCTCCGCTCCGGATCCCTGGTCACAACCTAAAATGTTTTGATCTTTATGAAAAAAAAAATTCTCGGTCGAAAAAAGGACGCCTTTTGAGAAAAGAAAACACAAAATTAACTTTATTTATTTATAAATTAATTCATTGTTTATTTGTATTTAAAATGTCGTGCAGGTAAACTTCACATAATTTTACACACTCTATTTTGGTTCAATTTCAACAATATGTAATCATTCCATATTTACGTCGTGCCCATCAAATGTACAAACGCAGGCATCATGTAACTGCAAATAAAAATAAATTAATAAGCAAAATGCATAACAAAAATCAGGTAAATTTTTTTCAATTACACTTTCCTTTTTTGTGTTCACATAAAACCACGTTCTGAATAAATAAATTAACACAAAACACGATAATTCCGTATTCTCCGTCCATTCCAAGAAACAATCAACACACCACTGACGGGCAAAATGAAAATCGTGTGTATCTGCTCAATGTTTTTATAAAATTATTTTCGCTGCAAACAAGTTAAAAAATCAAATGGTCACGAAAACAATGTACATGGTCTTTATGGTCATGTAATGGTTCTAGACATGTCTATATGTAACCTATAAAAATACTTTTTTCTCTGCAAAAAAGTAAAAAAATTGAATGGTCAGGTACATGATTTTCCCGAATATGTAATGGTCTCAAATTGTATCATTTAAATAATAGAACATGTTTGCGGCATTTGAGAACCATTTAAATGCTTATTGCCAACATATATTTTTCTCCGCTCGAAAATTATTTTTACAAAGACCAAATACATGGTTTTCGCGACAATTACATACTCTAGATAAGCATTAAATGGATGTTACAACCATGTCCAAACATGTTTTTTCTGTGCGCGTGAAGAGCCAGAATTGAAATATGGTGGCCGCTTATATGGGGGCTACAATTATGAAATTGATATGGACCAAATTTTGTGTGATTGGGATCAATTTATCTGAGGGTTATATATAACTATAGACCGATATGGACCTAGTTAGGCAAGGTTGTTAACGACCATATACTAGCACAATGTACCAAATTTCAACTGACTCGGATGAAATTTGCTCCTCCAAGAGGCTCCAAAACCAAATCTCGGAATCGGTTTATATGGGGGCTATATATAATTATGGACTGATATGGACCAATACTTGCATGGTTATTAGAGACAATTCACTAACACCACGTACTAAATTTCAATCAGATCGGATGAAATTTGCTTATCCACCGGAGGTCAAATATGGGGATGGGTTTATATTGGGGCTATGTTATATATAATTACGGACTGATATGAACCAATTCCTGCATGGTTGTTGGATACCATATACTAACATCACGTACCAAATTTCAACCGAATCGGATGAATTTTGCTCTTTCAAGGGGCTCCGGAGGTCAAATCTAGGGATGGGTTTATATGGGGGCTATATATAATTATGGACCGATTTGGACCAATTTTTGCATGGGTATTTGAGGCCATATATTAATACCACGTACTAAATTTCAACTGAATCAGATGAATTTTGGTCTTCCAAGAGGCTCCGGAAGTCAAATCTGGGGATCGGTTTATATGGGGGCTATATATAATTATGGACCGATGTGGACCAATTTTTGCATAGTTATTAGAGACCATATGCTAACACCATGTACCAAATTTCAGGCTGATCGTATGACATTTGCTTCTCTTAAAGGCTCCGCAAGCCAAATCGGGGGATCGGTTTATATGGGGGCTATATATAATTCTTGACCGATGTGGACCAATTTTTGCATAGATGTTAGAGACCATATACTAACACCATTTACCAAATTTCAGCCGGATCGGATGAAATTTTCTTCTGTTAGAGGCTCAGAAAGACAAATCGGGGGATCGGTTTATATGGCGGCTATATATAATTATGGACCGATGTGGACCAATTTTTGCAAGGTTGTTAGAGACCATATACAAACACCATGTACCAAATTTCAGCCGGATCGGATGAAATTTGCTTCTCTTAGAGGGTCTGCAAGCCAAATTTGGAGGTCCGTTTATATGGGGGCTACACGTAAAAGTGGACCGATATGGCCCGTTTGCAATATCATCCGTCCTACATCAATAACAACTACTTGTGCCAAGTTTCAAGTCGATAGCTTGTTTCGTTCGGAAGTTAGCGTGATTTCAACAGACGAACGGACGGACATGCTTCGATCGACTCAGAATTTCACCACGACCCAGAATATATATACTTTATGGGGTCTTAGAGCAATATTTCGATGTGTTACAAACGGAATGACAAAGCTAATATACCCCCATCCTTTGGTGGAGGGTATAATAAGATTAAGAGACTTGTAGTTATATGAAAAGATGATGTACAGTGGGAGTAAAGATGATTCAATTTGTAAGAGGAAAATTCCTAGATGTTTTCTCCATAAGGAGTTAGCATATAGGGCCCAAAATTGAGTTATCTATCCCAGCCAGATCTATACTAAAGGCTGTGGAAAGGTTCATTCGCCCGAACAGTCTAGGCGTGTATAGATTTGTATCTGACGTTTTCTTTTCAATGACTCTATTAATCAAGTTCCTTAATCTAAATTTGTCCATAAAGCTCGATTAATAATTGGAAAATTAGATATTATTTCTAACAATTTTTTCAGAATTAGTCGAAATCCATTTTTTTGTTATATACGCTTTAGTTCAAATTTGGCTTGCCTTTTCTATTGTGATGAGTTCACTTTTTTTAGAAAATGACTAATCCCAAGAATCTATAAAATGGCGATCAGCGATAAAGGGTGATACGGTCAAAATTTGGTCAAGGGAAAACGCGTGTAAATCGGTGAAATCGTTTATTTAAAAAATCAAATTAAATTTCTTTTTCAAGTTCACTTAGTATAAAATTCAGGAAAAATATTCAGTGAGGCTTTCGCTTTTCCAAATCCGAATTGCCGGGCCTCACACCCTCAAAAAAATCGCTTCTCTAACATATGTTCCAAACATATTTTGCAGGAAGCACATATATTATTTCCCAGTATTTCTCAATTGGGCGGAGCTCTGGCGTGTTGGGAGGGTTCTTGTCCTTGAGAACCACCTGCACGTTGTTGGCGGCGTACCACTCCATGGCCTTTTTACCGTAATGGCAAGATGCCAAATCCGGCCAAAAATAGTACGGAACAACCGTGTTTCTTCAGGAAAGGCAGCAGACGTTTATTCAAACACTCTTTCACGTAAATTTCTTGGTTGACAGTCCCGGAAGCTATGAAAATGCTGCTTTTCAAGCCACAGGTACAGATGGCTTGCCAAACCAGATATTTCTTTGCGAACTTTGACAGTTTTATGTGCTTGCAAATATCTGCTACCTTTCCCCTTCCTTTTGCCGTATAAAACTCCTGTCGCGGAAGCTGCTTTTAGTCGGCTTTGACGTAGGTTTCGTTGTCCATTACCACGCAGTCAAACTTCGTCAGCATCGTCGTGTACAGCCTCGGGGATCGCGCTTTGGCCGTCGTATTTTGTTTATCATCGCGATTTGGAGTCACTACCTTCTTGTAAGTCGATAGTCCGGCTCGTTTTTTGGCTCGATGCACTGTTGTAGACGATACATCCAGCTTATTTGCGGCATCTCGGAGAGAGAGGTTAGGGTTTCGCTTGAAACTACCGGCAACTCTCTTTGTCGTCTCAGCGGCTTCCGGTTTTCGATTTCCCCCCGATCCAGACTTCCTGGCTGTCGACAAACGTTTCCCAAACACTTTAATTATATTTGTAACGGTTGATTTGGCAACTTTTAGCGATTTTGCCAGCTTTGCGTGCGTTTAGCTCGGATTTTCGCGATGCGCGTGCAAAATTTTGATACGCTGCTCTTCTTGCTTGGACGGCATTTTGACAACTGAAAAGTGAATTCCAAAATCAAAATAGGAACAACATTCTACACACACACCTTCAAAATGAGGGGTGCTCAGGTTTTTTAAATGGAAAATTGAAAGAAATACGTCAAGTTTATATTGACCAAATTTTGACCGTATCACCCTTTAACTTCAATAGGGGCCCATTCTCCGAATTCCCTTCAAATACGTCATCTGGCTATTACTCGTGGTACCTCTAATACAGACATGTAAATATTTTCGCATGTCTCATCTATGTGTAGAGGCATAAGGTTTTGAGATTTGTTCTCCCCCTCCAAAATAGTTTTGCCAAACATTCTGGTAATAATAAATTTCTATGAATATATATATTTTTTTTTGTGGTTTTTGGAATGTTTCTCTCTGTTTCTCTTCCATTCTTAATGGAAGATAGTTTTTAGAAAACTTCTCATTTGGCCAAACCTTTTTCATATAAAAATTTATTTTTCTATTTTATTTTCAGTTTTTTTTTTGTGTTTCTCCTACGAAAGCTAGAAAAAAAATATGACACTAAAGTATGATTCCAAAAAATGCAGCGCATTTGTCATTTTATGACAGGAACTTTAGTTTGATTGTGGTCCTCACGTAGGCTTAAGTGAGATGAACGTGTTGTGAATAAAAATTCAACCTTAGAATAAGTTTCATGTCATTTTGGCTAGTCGTCTCTCCTCTATCTCCTGGAGTAGTTAAACTTGTGCTACGCATAGAATCGGCATATTCCGGGGAGGTTTTGTATGTCCTAATACCATTCACCATTTTTGAAATGGTGAACACGATTTGTAAATTTGGTTCATTTGCAGTTTTATGCTATGCTGTGTCAATTGGATATGGTCGTCTTTGTGGCTGGCATAGGTCTAAACTTGTATGTGATAATAATGCTAAATTGACTTAATAATAAGTTAATTTGATCTTTATTCTTTGAATTGACGATTCATCTTTAAACTTTGACAGGAAGGAATGAAATTGGGTTTGAAATGAAAAATTCACACAAAATTGTTGGAATTTGTACTAGAAAACACACATAGGGTGTTCACACAAAGTGGTAAAGAAATAAGAAGGTATAAAGGAAATTTAAACAATAATCTTAGGGCGATAAACATGGTTGTCAAATTTGAAAAAGATCATTGCAATATGGCAGATGTTTGATCCTGTTTTTAGTACGAGAGTTGCCTTTAATTTTTCGGGGTTGAGCAACCCCAGCGTTAGGAACTACCGTGGTGCAATGGTTAGCATGTCCGTCTTATTGCACAAGGTCGTGGGTTCGATTCCTGCTTCGACCGAACACCAAAAAGTTTCTCAGCGGTGGATTATCCCACCTCAGTAATGCTGGTGACATTTCTGAGGGTTTCAAAGCTTCTCTGAGTGGTTTCACTGCAATGTGGAACGCCGCGCCGTTCGGACTCGGCTATAAAAAGGAGGTCCCTTCTCATTGAGCTTAACATGGAATCGGGCAGCACTCAGTTATAAGAGAGAAGTTCACCAATGTGGTATCACAATGGACTGAATAGTTTAAGTGAGCCTGATACATCGGGCTGCCACCTAACCTAACCTAAGCCCAGCGTTTCAATCTGCCAACTGCCAGCTCTATCGTAAAGCTTGACATTTTAGTGCACAGAAAAAAATTTCACGAAAATTTTTCCAATTAAAATTTTAATTGAGTTTTAAAAACTATTTAATTAAAAATTTAATTGATTCAACAAATTTTTTAATTGAAACAAAAATCAATCACAAAAATTAATAGTATCAATTAATTTTTTAATTGACCTTCAATTAATTTTTTAATTGATACTATCATTTCTGTGAAAATGATTTGGATGATTTGGAAAATTAATTGGATCAATTAATTTCGTGATTGAACCAGAATTTTTTTTTTTGTGTGGTTATAGGTTCTCAGAATGTTTTATTGTTGTTTACAGCAACTTAAAAGATTAATCTCGACTACAAAATGGAATTAAATCGTGAAGGATTTCGTGGCATTATTTTTTACAACTCTTGACGTGGATTAATTCAACAGTGAACGGCAGTGGATGAAACCGTGGTTATTCCATTTTAATATTTCGTCAACGTTAGGTCTGTTTTCTTTTACTGCTCGATACAAATGGGGTATGAGCTTTCCAGAAAATGGTTACAATGCTGCTCTATCCAGAACATCTCATCAGTTGAAATCACGACGGTGTTGGTAGATTATAGTATAATAAAATGACGTTTCCTCAATTCGCAATAGCAATTTATTGTGATTGATTTGTCGAATAACATGTGTTTGTGTATATGGTCGTCAAATCCACCTGTTGGAGAGGGAACGTCTTTATGAACCAATGCAAAGCCCGTAGCCTTAATGTAGCTATTAGCTTTGGACTGCAATTGAACATGGAGGCAATTGGATTCCAAACAAATATCCAACAAAATTGGAATTGCTTCAGTCCCATTTACGCACATTCACGAGAGTTGCTTCAGATTTTGTTCACGACTCACGACAATTTCGTGTCACGCGCACACCTCTAGTTTGGGTAAAAAAGGGAAAAGTTTCATAAATAATCATACAGTAAATCTGTGTTACTATTTGAGCGCTTCATATGTTAAACATGTAAGATTTCACTTGTTTTCTGTGATTGTATTTATACAGCTGATGTCAGTGTTGCACATTTTCGGACATATTCCCTATAGTAATCGAGTACTATCTATTCCTTCAGTTGGTCACGACTTGGGTAATCAGTACAAAAATAAAACAAGCCTATTATTTTCCATAGTCAAAGTATCGAAAACAAACTTATCACCACTTGTGTTGAATTTCCATTTGGTATCTGACTGATCCCATATTAACGCATAAAACCATCTATCTCGTAGAAATATTCAAAATAGCATTTCCGCAAAAACGGGAATGTAAGCTAACTTCCATTTTCATTAGAAAACATTCGTTTACATTTCAGTGAACAGTGAACCAAATTGAATAGAATGGAAAATTACTTAACCAAAACATGTTATGTAGTATATATATACGTGCATAAGAAATATTGATTTTGAAATTGTTTTAAATGATTGTGCAATCTTGAATTGGAATATTAGTAATCCATTGCAAATAAGGAGCCTCTCATATAGCGAAACACATATTATAACAAGAACGTTATACGATCTTTTGAAAAACTTCTCTGCAAAAATAGAACTTCGAAATTTTTGTATTGTTACTTCTATCTAAAATGTTGACAAAATTTTCTATAGAAATAAAATTTTGAAAATATTTTCTATAGAAATAAAATTTTGACAAAATTTTCTATAGAAATACAATTTTGACAAAAATTTATATAGAAATAAAATTTTGACAAAATTTTCTATAGAAATAAAAATTTATATAGAAATAAAATTTTGACAAAATTTTCTATAGAAATAAAATTTTGACAAAATTTTGACAAAATTTACTATAGAAATAACATTTTCTATAGAAATAAAATTTTCTATAGAAATAAATTTTTGACAAAATTTTGTATAGAAATAAAGTATTGACAATATTTTCTATAGAAATAAAATTTTGACAAAATTTTCTATAGAAATACAATTTTGACAAAAATTTATATAGAAATAAAATTTTGACAAAATTTTCTATAGAAATAAAATTTTGACAAAATTTTCTATAGAAATAAAATTTTGACCAAATTTACTATAGAAATAATATTTTCTATAGCAATAAAATTTTCTATAGGAATAAAATTTTGACAACATTTTCTATAGAAATAAAATTTTGACAAAATTTTCTATAGAAATAAAGTTTTGACAATATTTTCTATAGAAATAAAATTTTGACAACATTTTCTATAGAAATAAAATTTTGACAAAATTTTCTATAGAAATAAAATTTTGACAAAATTTTATATAGAAATAAAATGTTGACAAAATTTTCTATAGAAATAAAATTTTGACAAAATTTTCTATAGAAATAAAAATTTTGACAAAATTTTATATAGAAATAAATTTTTTTACAAAAATTTCTATAGAAATAAAATTTTGACAACATTTTCTATAAAAATAAAATGTTGACAAAATTTTCAATAGAAATAAAATTTTGACAACATTTTCTATAGAAATAAAATTTTGGCAAAATTTTCAATAGAAATAAAGTTTTGACAATATTTTCTATAGAAATAAAATGTTGACAAAATTTTCTATAGAAATACAATTTTGACAAAAATTTATATAGAAATAAAATTTTGACAAAATTTTCTATAGAAATAAAATTTTGACAAAATTCTCTATAGAAATAAAATTTTGACAAAATTTTCTATAGAGATAAAATTTTGACAAAATTTTCTATAGAAATAACATTTTGACAATATTTACTATAGAAATAAAATTTTGACAAAATTTTCAATAGAAATAAAATTTTGACAAAATTTTCTATAGGAATAAAATTTTGACAAAATTTTCTATAGAAATAAAATTTTTACAAAATTTTCTATAGAAATAAAACTTTGACAAAATTTTCTATAGAAATAAAATTTTGACAATATTTTCTATAGGAATAAAATTTTGACAACATTTTATACAGAAATAAAATTTTGACAAAATTTTATATAGAAATAAAATTTTGACAACATTTTCTATAGAAATAAAATTTTGACAAAATTGTATATAGAAATAAAATATTGACAAATTTTCTATAGAAATAAAATTTTCACAAAATTTTCTATAGAAATAAAATTTTGACAATATTTTCTATAGAAATAAAATTTTGACAACATTTTCTATAGAAATAAAATTTTGACAAAATTGTATATAGAAATAAAATTTTGACAAAATTTTCTATAGAAATAAAATTTTGAAAAAAATTTCTATAGAAATAAAGTTTTCTATAGGGATAAAATTTCGACAAAATTTTCTATAGAAATAAAACTTTGACAATATTTACTATAGAAATAAAATTTTAACAAAATTTTCTATAGAAATAAAATTTTGACAAAATTTTCTATACAAATAAAATTGTGACAAAATTTTCTATAGAAATAACATTTTCTATAGAAATAAAATTTTATATAGAAATAAAATTTTGACAACATTTTCTATAGAAATAAAATTTTGACAAAATTTTCTATAGAAATAAAGTTTTGACAATATTTTCTATAGAAATAAAATTTTGACAATATTTTCTATAGGAATAAAATTTTGACAACATTTTCTATAGAAATAAAATTTTGACAATATTTACTATAGAAATAAAATTTTGACAAAATTTTCTATAGAAATCAAATTTTGACAATATTTTCTATAGAAATAAAATTTTGACAAAATTTTCTATAAAAATAAAATTTTGACAAAGTTTTCTATAGAAATAAAATTTTGACAAAGTTTTCTATAGAAAAAAATGATAAAATTCTCTACAAAAATACAATTTTGACAAAATTTTCGAAATCAAATTTTCTATAGAAATAAAATTTTGACAGCAGTTTCTGTAGAAATAAAATTTTGACAAAATTTTCTATAGAAATAAAATTTTGTACAGAAATAAAATTTTGATAAAGTTTTCTATAGAAATAAAATTTTCCACAGAAAAAAACTTCAAAATTGAATTTGTTTTTTTTTCAAATTTGGTAGATTTTTTGGTAAATTTTTTGGGGGGATTACTTTTAGCACGAGTGGCAACTGTGGGTATGATACTGAGACATAACATTCTAACTATTTCTCGAGATATTCTTTATTATTATAGAATTTGCTGACACTGATGAGAAGTACTATTGGATCATCCTCGTAATCCAGAGCCTAGACGAAATCACCTATATTTTTACTTCTTTTTACCACAGCCTTAGTCAACATTGCTAAAGGAGGATTAATTCAAACTGCGAAAACCCCATATACACTAAAATCCTACATTAGGGCTGTTGTAAAGAATCAATTATCTAATGATGTGGCAGCAACTGTGGCAACAAAACCCAGTAGTAACTTTCCTATGAATGGACGTTCATAACGATTTGCATGGTAATTTTACAAAGATTCAAAAGAAAGACATAGCAAGATATTGCATAATGCTACGAGGGACATATGATAATATATGAAGTTGGTAGTTGGCAAAATTTTCTATAGAAATAAAATTTTTATAAAATTTCCTATAGAATAAAAATGAGACACAATTTTTTATAGAAATAAAATTTTGACAAAAATTTCTATAGAAATAAAATTTTGACAAAATTTTCTATGGAAATAAATTTAGAAAACATTTTCTATAGATATAAAAATTTCATAACATTTTTATAGAAATAAAATATTGACAAAATTTTCTTTAGGAATAAAATTTTGACAAAAATTTCTTATAGAATAAGAATGGGACACAATTTTTTATGGAAATAATATTTTGACAAAATTTCTTATAGAAATAAAATTTAGATGAAAATTTTCTGTAGAAATAAAATTTTGACAAAATTTTCTATGGAAATAACATTTTGACAAAATTTCATATAGAAATAAAAATTTGATAAAATATTAAAAAATTTTCTTTAGGAATAAAATTTTGACATAATTTCCTATAGAAATAAATTGTTGACAAAATAGAAATCGAATTTTGACAAAATCTTCTATGGAAATGAATTTTTGACAACATTTTCTATAGAAATAAAATGTTTCCAAAATTTTCGAAAAAAATAAATTTTTACAAAATTTTCTACAGAAAAATTCCAAATCGGTCTAGATTTAAATATACGTATAATTTTACAATAGTCCTTAAAATTAATAGTATGTAATTTTATCACACTTATAACAATGGACTGAATAGTCCATTTCATTCATATTTCATGGATTCTACAACAAGACAAATCACCAATACATACAGCCCGACAAGTCAAATCTTTTATTGAAAGCCAAAATGTACCTTTATGTAATTACACTAGGTCACAAATAACAAAATTTTCTCTGTTATTTGTTTCTAGAATACTTTTTCCCATTGATTTTGACCTACTAAACACGAAAATGAGTTTTAAAAAATTTTCTGTCGATTGGTTTTCAAGATACAATTTTTTGAACTTTTTTTTTTTTTAATTTTTGAAGGTACACTTACAATTTTGAGCATATCTTTCGTCTTCTTTCATCTATTTGATCCTACTAATACTCAAATTAAAGAAAATTGAGCCGTCTACAACTCATTCTCAGAAAATTTTCAAATCGGGTAAGTAGTTTGGATGTTGGCGGCTTAAAAAGGTTAAAAAACGGCGTTTTTAGGTAAAAATGTGGCAGTAAAAAACATATAAAAATTCATATAAAATGTAAAACACGATGCTAACAGCAATTTTTTCTTTCGCGTATAGCTGAAATTTTTACAAAGAAAATAAGCCCTTACTTAACAAAATCTGTCAATAAATAGCGGACTTATAATTTTGTTGGCAAAAGACCGAAAAGACCAAATCTGAGAATGAGTTGTAGAAGGCTCAATTTTCATTAATTTGAGTAGTAGTAGGATAAAATAGGTCAAAGAAGACGAAAGATATGCTCAAAATTGTAAGTGTACCTCCAAAATTTAAAAAAAAAAAGTTCAAAAATTTGAACTTTTCGAAAACCAATCGACAGAAAATTTTTTAAAACTCATTTTCGAGTTTAGTAGGTCAAAATCAATGAAAAACCGACTGTTGGCTAGTGTTATAAATGCTTGGGGATGGCTCTCACGTGAAAGATATGAAGGAGGAAAAAATACGATGATAAATAATCACTTCTCAGCAAAAAAGAGCTACCAAAAAAGGAGTTTGTATCTCCTTGGATCATATCCAATGAATTTTACATGGGCTTACCATGGCTTTATGTTAGAAGTCGAGCATCGGAATGGAGAAATTAAAAAACTAAAAAACAAAAAAAATTTCTCCAATTTCACTTTTTTCATCAGCATTTTTTGTTACACTTTTATTTTCTTATTATCTAATTTTTACAAATTGAAAAACTTCGTCGCTTCCACCGGGGGTTGACCTTTGGTCTGTTGGCACTATAACAGAACTAAGTCACAAACGCCATTGAATACGATGCATCAAAACGTCTATTCATATCCCAGCAAAAAAAAAAGCGTCGCCAAAAAAATAATGAAGATGTCCTTTTTGGATCCGGAAGTGGTGCAAAATTGACGCAGAAGCGATGAATTTAACATGGGCTTGTCATAGGACGGAAGTCCTCCATTTCAACAGCCGGTGCACTGAATGTGCATCACTTCTTTAGTTGTGATCCGAATTCAATGTTTTGGGTGTAAATTAAAAAATTCTGTGATATTTTGTCAAATAAATAATTTTTATAATTTTTAATGGATTCTAATGCTTGTCTGAAACGTTTGGCCTCAAATATTTTCAAGATTTCACATTTTTTTTTTTTTCAGATTGGATTTAGCATTTTTTTCGACAAAATTTAAACAATTTGTACCATTTTATGAATTTTTAAACTGTTTTTAACCAATTTGAAACAAAAAAAGTTTAAAGTACCCATTAAAAATATGAAAAAAGCATGTTATAAAAAATTTAATGAAAAGAACTTCCTGTGTAGTTAAAATAAAGAACATAATTGGAAGTACATCTTCTGGAAGTGCTTTTAAAATTGTGCCTTTGGCAGAATTTCCATTTTTTTTGCTGAGATGTTTGTGATGTTTGTGAACCTAATCTAACACCACGGCATGACATATTAACTACATCCCGAGATGTTCTTTATTATTCTGAATGAAAAACAAACAAACAAATATACTAAAAACTAAAGAACGCTACTTTTTTATCAAATATTTTTCTAATTTTTTTTTATGTTATATGTCGTTTTTATTTTATTATATTATATTATACTAAATATAAATATATGTTTTTCATTAAAAATCAAAAAAAATTTTAAAATTATGGTAATTTACCAAAGCTTCTCAAAAGAATTTCCATTGAAGTGAAAAATCAAACGTCACTGGTTAAAATCCCAGGGAATTGAATTTAACTTTTTTTAATTATTATTTTTTTTACTTTTTTTATTGGTTATCTATTTTTTGTGAAGTTTAATTGTCCAAAACAGGGCTGTGGAGTCGTTTTATTTTGCTCGACTCCGGCTCCGACTCCGACTCCAGCATTTCTTATAAGCCTCGACTCCGACTCCGGAGTCGACTCCAGGTGGTATACCTAAATCTCATTTTAACAGTATTCCAATGGTAAAGATTTCAAAAAAGACCGATATTAGCATTCTATGTTATATAGGGTCTAAAATCGATATATTAATGTGTTAAAAATGGACAATACAATTCAGCCCATATTCTAGTAAAACCTTATATCACCGTGAAATTTCACCCATATGAATACACTTTGAATGGCCTGAAACCCAGTACTTCGTTTTTCGATTAAAACCCCTAATGGAATCTAAATTGTCGAAATATTGCCTTAATTACAAAGATATGAAGTGTTTTTCAAATTTTGTTTCGCCAGAGTCGGAGTCGAGTAAAATTTCTACGACTCCGGCTCCGACTTTGACTCCAGCAAAATCTTCAGACTCCGACTCCAATACTCCGGCTCTGACTCCACAGCCCTGGTCCAAAATTTAAATTTTCATTTAAATAGCCTAATTGCGTACTTTCTAATATTTGTTCAAAAGGACTTCATCGGAAGTGGAAAAAAATCGAAGGGCCATACCGGGATGCGCTTTAAAAGAAATGTTTGTGGAATAACTTCCATTTTTTTGCTTAGTTATTATAGGCATAAAATCAGCTTGGGATGAAATATCTCTGGATTCCCTAAAGACGTTATTCAACTCTCATCTGAATCGAATTTTGGAAACAATTTCACAGCATGGTGGAACAGTTTATAAAATAAACGTTTCAGCTAATTTTCTTTACTGGCTTCATCTAAACGAACCAATTCTTTTCTTTCCATTTCATTGATAAATTTGGTTTTGGAATTGAACATTATCGAAAAAAATTTAGTTTGCCAGTATATGGGCTATATGTACCCGCTAACACTCATCGTCTCAGTATAAATATAAATTTACCAACCTATTGGTTCTTCCTCTTTCGATTTAACAAAACTTCTCGATTGGCTTATACAACCATTAACGAATCAAGAAAAGTTCATTCACTATATGAAACGTTTCATAGTTTTTGTAATAATTATTTGCTAAATCAATGAACATCATCACATAATTTTTCCCATTTTGCCGGAGCATGATAACTCTGTCTGAGCTCAAATTGAATTTCATCCTCTAAAGTGATGATGATGATGATACTGACGATGCGTGAAGATGTATGCAAACGAAGAAGCTACCCTCTTTGGTCATGGATAAAGATGTGTGAATCTAATTTTCCAAATGCATAAATAGTGTTTACTTAACATTATTGGATGTTATAGCAAACATAGTGCTCATAGTTAGTCCATGGCATGGAAAAGAATGAAGAAGACCCCCGACTATAATATGATCAAGTTTATGGTCCACTCGTACATTTGTATGCATTTGTTCGATGAACAATGTATGAACTGCATACCGGAAAGATGGACCATTTGCTCGGAATTGAATTGGAAAGTGACAAAGAAAGTAATGTGTAAAAGTAATTCGTATAGACAAATAGAGGCAATTAGTAGGATAGTCTTGAGGAAACCTATTCCAGTTACATTGGTAATTGTTTGAACAAATTATTGAAAGAGTCTAATGAGTGATACCCCAAAGGGTATGTGTTGTACTACTTAAATGTTTTACCATTGAATTTATACGTGAGTAGAAGTAAGCAAATGTGGGTATTCTAATGTGATATATTATAGAATAATGTATAGGGTATATGTATGGGATATTCCACGCTAATTAATAATTATAGGTTAAAAATCTGGTGTTGAGTAATTCAGTTCGAGGTCTAACATACTTGTCTTTGCGCGAATGCAATTAACACAAATATAGACAATAATAAACAAGCGAAAGTTTGAACGGCCTAGTTTTGTACTGAAAAAAAGCATGCCCGGTTCAGAAGACTTTGTCTTTAATTTAAAAATGTTGGTATTGATTCCGAGCCAAAGAAGCGGAGAATACAAGGAAAGATACTTTTAAGATACAATCCTCTTTTAAATTTGGGTTTTGTGTACTTGCTTCTACACACAAAAAATTTTTTTCTGATTCAATCACGAAATTAATTGATCCAATTAATTTTTAATTGAAATGTCTTCAATCACGGAAATGATAGTATCAATTAAAAAAGTAATTGAAGGTAAATTAAAAAGTTAATTGATCCAATTAAAAAATTAATTGATACTATTATTTTTGTGATTGATTTTTGTTTCAATTAAAAAATTTGTTGAATCAATTGTTTTTAATTGAATATTTTTTAAAACTCAATTAAAATTTTAATTGGAAAATTTTTCATGAAATTTTTTTGTGTGTAGGAAGCAAATTTCAAGTTTTCCTTTTTTCATCCTTGTTTCTTCATATGCTATTAAAGTCCTTTAAAAACAAGGTAACGACAACTTTACTTTCCAAATTAAGACTCGACTTCCAGTAGAAATTATGCTATGTTTCAAGTAAAAAATGTCATTAAAATAAAGTGTTGAAAAACATGTCCTACTTGCGAACGATTTTTTGCTTTGTAATCAAGATGCAAAAAGACAACAAATTTAAAGACAATTTCATTAAATTTAAAGAATTTTTCTGAATTATTAAAGTCAAATTGACCTTAGCCCAAAAATTTTTTCTTCCATTTTATGATACCCATTTTTAAGTGAAATCACTTAATTTTAAGGACAATATGACTTCATTGAAAAGTTTATCGAATTTTGGACAAGGAAAAAAACTTTATATTAGAGAAATGCGTCTTCTATGTTAGACAAAATTTGCATTCGTATTTTAAAGACATGAAATCTTTGAACTCACGACTATATTATTTTCAGTGTGGGTACCCAGGGGCTGAGAGCAAAATTCTTCAAATTTATTTTTATACCCTTCACCACTACTGTGGTACAGGGTATAATAAGTTTGTGCATTTGTATGTAACGCCAAGAAATAGTGGTCATAGACCCATCTTTTAGTATACCGATCGGCTTAGAATTAAATTCTGAGTCGATTTAGCGATGTCCGTTTGTCTGTCTATCCGTCCGTCTGTCTGTATATGTAATTTTGTGCACAAAGTACAGCTCGCAATTTAAGTCCGATCGTCCTCAAATTTGGCATAGGGCCGTTTCTTGGGACAGAGACAATCGCTATTGGTTTTGGAAAAAATCGTTTTAGATTTAGATATAGCTGCCATATATATTTATCCCCGATTTGGTCATAGTTAGCGTGTTTCACAACCGATTTTCTAGAAATACCGTACATCCAAATATTTTATGAATCTCGAAAATCTTGCAAAATATCAGCCAAATCGGTTCAGATTTAGATATAGCTCCCGTATATATCTTTCGTCCGATTTAGACTCATATGACCACAGAGGCCAAAATCGTAAAATTTTGCACAGAGGGTAGAATTGACATTCTACGAATGCTTGGTAAATTTGATTGAAATCGGTTGAAATTTAGATATAGCTCCCATATATATCTTTCGTCCGATTTGAACTTATATGGCCACAAAAGGCAGAGTTTTGCCGTGATTTGTTTTAAATTTTGCACAAGGGGTACGTTTAATAGTATCGTTAAGTGTGTCAAATTTTGTTAAAATCGGTTCAGATTTAGATATAGCTCACATATATATCTTTCGCCCGATTTGGACTTATATGGTCTCAAAAGCCAGAGTTTTGCCCTGACTTACTTCAAATTTTGCACAAGCGGTACTTTTAACGATACTATTGTATGTGCCAAATAGGGTCAAAATCGATTCAGATTTAGATATAGCTCCCATATATATTTTTCGTCCGATTTGAACTTATATGGCCTCAAAATCCAGGGTTTTGCCGTGATTTGCTTCAAATTTCGCACAAGGAGTACGTTTAGTAGTATAGGTAATTGTGCCAAATTTGGTTGAAATCGGTTCAGATTTAGATATGGCTCCCATATATATCTTCCGTCCGATTTGCACTCATATGACCAGGGGGGCCAAAGTTATACTGCCATTTACGTGAAATTTCGCATAGATAGCAAAATTATTATTCTAACTATACATGTCAAATTTAGTCAAAATCGGTTCGGATTATATATAGCTTCCATATATACGTACACCAGAGTTGGGGAAATATGGTAGACTGTTACACATTTTAGACCCATTTTCAATGGAAGTTTCCTCCAATTAACTGGATAGCGCTAGCCGATCTAAATTTTAATTCTGGAGATTTTGTAGAAGTAAACAAGTATATACGGCCGTAAGTTCGGCCAGGCCGAAGCTTATGTACCCTCCATCATGGATTGCGTAGAAACTTCTGCTAAACACTGCCATCCACAATCGAATTACTTAAGTTGCGGTAACGCTTGCCGATGGCAAGGTATCTTAAAACCTCCTAACACCATCTACTAAATTGTATGTAAGTCCATACGTGGTGTATATTAAATCAAAAAAAAATCGATCCAATACGTATATAATTCACTTTGACAAAGTAGACATAAAATTTTGACAAAATTTTCTACAGAAATAAAATTTTAACAAAATTTTCTATAGAAATAAAATTTTCACAAAATTTTCTATAGAAATAAACTTTTGACAAAATTTTCTATAGAAATAAAATCTTGGTAGATTATTTTTGGCTCGAGTGGCAACCATGATTATGAACCGAATAAAATTTGAACAAAATTTTCTATAGAAATAAAATTTTGACAATGATGAAAAATTTATTACGAACCGAATAAAATGTTAACAAAATTTTCTCTAGAAATAAAATTTTGACAAAATTTTCTATATAAATAAAATTTTGACACAATTTTCTATAGAAATAAAATTTTGGTAGACCATTTTTGGCTCTAGTGGCAACCATGATTATGAACCGATATGGACCAATTTTTGTGTGATTGGACCAATTTTGGTATGGTTGTTAGCGACTATATACTAACACCACGTTCCTAATTTGAACCGGATCGGATGAATTTTGCTCCTCCAAGAGGCTCGGGAGGTCAAATCTGGAGAACGTTTTATATGGGGGCTATATATAATTAAGGACCGATATGGACCAATTTTTGCATGGTTGTTAGAGACCATATACCAACACCATGTACCAAATTTCAGCCGGATCGGATGAAATTTGCTTCTCTTTGAGGCTCCGCAAGCCAAATCTGGGGATCGGTTTATATGGGGGCTATATATAATTATGGGCCGATGTGGACCAATTTTTGCATGGTTGTTAGAGATCATATACCAACATCAAGTACCGAATTTCAGCCGGATCGGATGAAATTTGCTTCTCTTTGAGGCTCCGCAAGCCAAATCTGGGGATCGGTTTATATGGGGGCTATATATAATTATGGACCAATTTTTGCACGATTGTTAGAGACAATATACCAACACCATGTACCAAATTTCAGACGGATCGGGTGAAATATGCTTCTGTTAGAGGCTCCACAAGCCAAATCTGAGGGTCCGTTTATATGGAGGCTATACGTAAAAGTGGACCGATATGGTCCATTTGCAATACCATCCGACCTACATCAATAGCCACCGTGGTGCAATGGTTATCATGCCCGCCTTGCATACACAAGATCGTGGGTTATATTCCTGCTTCGACCGAACACAAAAAAAGTTTTTCAGAAATAAAATGTTGATAGATTATTTTCGGCTCGAATGGCAACCATGATTATGAACCGATGTGGACCATTTTTTGTGTGATTCGAGATCGGCTATATATAACTATAGACCGATAGGGACCAATTTTGGTATGTTGATAACTGCCATATTCTAACACCACGTTCCAAATTTGAACCGGATCGGATGAATTTTGCTCCTCCAAGAGGCTCCGGAGGTCAAATCTGGAGAACGGTTTATATGGGGGCTATATATAATTATAAACCGATGTGGACCAAGTTTTGCATGGTTGTTAGAGACCATATACTAACACCATGTTCCAAATTTCAACTGGATCGGATGAAATTTGCTTCTCTTTGAGGCTCCGCAAGCCAAATCTGGGGATCGGTTTATATGGGGGCTATATATAATTATGAACCGATGTGGACCAATTTTTGCATGGTTATTAGAGACCATATACTAAAACCATGTACCAAATTTCAGACGGATCGGGTGAAATATGCTTCTGTTAGAGGCTCCACAAGCCAAATCTGAGCGTCCGTTTATATGGAGGCTATACGTAAAAGTGGACCGATATGGTCCATTTGCAATACCATCCGACCTACATCAATAGCCACCGTGGTGCAATGGTTATCATGCCCGCCTTGCATACACAAGATCGTGGGTTATATTCCTGCTTCGACCGAAAAAGTTTTTCAGCGGTGGATTATCCCACCTCAGTAATGCTGGTGACATTTCTGAGTTTTTCAAAGTTTCTCTAAGTGGTTTCACTGCAATGTGGAACGCCGTTCGGACTCGGCTATAAAAAGGAGGTCCCTTGTCATTGAGCTTAACATGGAATCGGGCAGCACTCAGTGATAAGAGAGAAGTTCACCAATGTGGTATCACAATGGACTGAATAGTCTAAGTGAGCCTGAAATATCGGGCTGCCACCTAACCTACATCAATAACAACTACTTGTGCCAAGTTTCAAGTCGATAGCTTGTTTCATTCGGAAGTTAGCGTGATTTCAACAGACGGACGGACAGGCATAGATCGACTCAGAATTTCACCACGACCCAGAATATATATACTTTATGGGGTCTTAGAGCAATATTTCGATGTGTTACAAACGGAATGACAAAGTTAATATACCCCCCATCATATGATGGAGGGTATAAAAAATTGTCTCCTTTGTGTCATATAACTTTCAGCAAATGTGAAGTAGTTGAGATGGTAACACAAAATTTGGGCTACATAGGAGTGAAGGGTTGGGCTACATAGTATGTATTTGGGACAAACCTCTATATATAGCCCCCAACACATTTGACGGATGTGATTTGGTATCGAAAATTTAGATCTATAAAGTGTTGCAGGGTATAATATAGTCATCCCCGCCCGACTTTCCTTATTTCCTTACTTGTTTAATGTACAATTTTTCTTGGTTTGATATTAACAAATTTAAAAATACATTAAAGCTTCGATATGTATATAGAAGATTGGATTCCAAGTATCGACTTGGTTCAAAATGTAAATATGAAATTTCAAAAAACAACGGAATTATAAAAATTATAAATTTAATTAAATGTATTTACGTTGTACTGGATTTTATGTTACAATAAGCTATAAAATAACTTCCTATGTTAAAGGGATTGTTCCTTTATTATTTTTGTGTTGTTTCACGGACGAAAAAGACTGCTCTTCATATGTTTGGGTGTACAAATTATATGTTTGGAACTCAAATTTTTTAATACAATATTTTTGAGTGCAAGCATATAATGTTCATAAACTAGCATAACATGTTTGGGACATATATGTTAATATGTTAGAACATATTATGTTTGGGACATAAAATGTTTGTAAATATAATATGCTTAGATGAAATCATATATTAATTTGGAAATAGCCTATAAACATATATGTGTTTAGAGAGAGAGACCTAGAGAGTATGCTGCAAGTAAAACAATGGAAGTAACCAATTGGCGCCTTAAAAATATATCCACACAAAGAAAATTTCATTAATATTTTTTACTACCAATGTATACCCTAAGGTGAAACATAATATGTTTGAACAATACAAACAATATTTTGTTTGCACCAATCCTGAAAATATATATGCTTGAAGCACAATGTGTTTGGGGTATATGTTACATAAGCGATTTTTTAGGGTGTTTATAGAACATTTTTTGTGATATTAAGACTTCACAAATTGGAGCGACTTTTTTTTATCATTATGCGACTTTTTTGTCCGACCTTTTTGCGACTTTTTCAAAATTTCCAACGGTAACACTGGTGCCGACAGACCCAGGTTCAACCCCCGGTGGATGCGAAGAAGTTTTTCAATTTGTAAAAATTTGATAATAAGAAAATAAAAGTGTTTTACACTTTACTGAAATTGGACAAAACATTTATATTTTTAGTTTTTTAAATTTTTTCTTCCAAATTGACATCCAAACTATAATGGAGGGATGGAAATTTCTAAAATTTGTGTCCTAAATTTATTAAAAAAAAAAATTTGAAGCAAAGAATATAAACTTTATTTAAATTAAAATTTGTTTAATAGTTTGTAAATTGTGCATCCTAAAATTTAGGTTGCATAATCTTGAATATAACACAAATATTTTTTTTTTTTTCAGTGTAGTCCCATATCTATATAGAATATAATTAATATGCAAAAACAGAAACTTTTACTTCATCATTTCTGACATTTCTATTCATTTAACATTTTTCCTTTTTTAATTTTTGAATTTGTGTTTTTTTATAATAAAATCATTTGCTTTACAATTTATTTCAATCGAGCATGATAAATAGATTAAACCAATAGTTTATGGAAAATAAAATAATAAATAATGCATTTGGGGCATTCACATTTGTATAGCAATGCTCATTGATTATTTGCATTGGCCAACAAATCTATCGATGCTTTAAACTAAACAAATAAAACGATTTCAATTTGCATTTTCATTAATTCTATGACAATATTTAATTAAATAAATTAAGGTGGGCCCTTATGGAAAGGTGTTACAAGTTGAATTTGTGAAAATGGGAAGGGAGGGAAAAATAGAAACAAATTGGTACATTAACATATTTATTATACACAAGGCTAATTATGGACAAATGTATTAAGAGCCTACTAGAATTACCGTCATATAAGAATAATAAACACCCATGTTCGGATATCCACTTCACTTCTACTTCCACTATCCACGAACGTGAAAATTTGCGGTTCTTATTCCACGTTCTTTTTTGAAATTTTCTGTAACCAGCTGGGTTGCACAAATCACCCAAAAATTCACTAAGGCGGAAATCAAAATAAGTGGAATCAATAGATTTATTTTAATTTATTATTATACCCTTCACCACTACTGTGGTACAGGGTATAATAAGTTTGTGCATTTGTATGTAACGCCAAGAAGGAGTAATCATAGACCAATCTTTTAGTATACGGATCGGCTTAGAATTAAATTATGAGTCGATTTAGCGATGTCCGTCTGTCTGTCTGTCTGTCTGACTGTCCGTTTGTCTGTTGATGTATTTTTGTGTGCAAAGTACAGCTCGCAGTTTTAGTCCGATTGTCCTAAAATTTGGTATAGGGTCCTGTTTCGGCTCAAAAACGATCCTATTGATGTTGGTTGAAAATCGGTTCAGATTTAGATATAGCTATATATATATTTTTCACCGATCTGATCATAATTGGCATGTATATCAACCGATCTTCCTCACATTTCGTACATCCGAATATTTTATGGGTCTCGAAAAACTTGCAAAATATCAGCCAAATCGGTTCAGATTTAGATATAGCTCCCATATATAGCTTTCGCATGATTTACACTCATATGACCACAGAGGCCAATTTTTAACTCCGATTTAGTTGAAATTTTGCACAGGGCGTAGAATTAGCATTTTTACTATGCATGCCAAATTTGGTTGAAATAAGTTCAGATTTGGATATATCTCCCATATATAGCTTTCGCCCGATTTACACTCAGATGACCACAGAGGCCAATTTTTAACTCCGATTTAGTTGAAATTTTGCACAGGGAGTAGAATTAGCATTGTAGCTATGCGTGCCAAATTTGATTGAAATAGGTTCAGATTTGGATATATCTCCCATATATAGCTTTCGCCCGATTTACACTCATATGACCACAGAGGCCAAATTTTAACTCCGATTTAGTTGAAATTTTGCACAGGTAGTAGAATTAGCATTGTAACTATGCGTGCCAAATTTAGTTGAAATCGGTTCAGATTTGGATATATCTCCCATATTAGCTTTCCCCCGATTTACACTCATATGACCACAGAGGCCAATTTTTTGCTCCGATTTAGTTGAAATTTTGCACAGGGAGTAAAATTAGCATTGTTGCTATGCGTGCCAAATTTGGTTGAAATCGGTTCAGATTTAGATATATCTCCCATATATAGCTTTCGCCCGATTTACACTCATATGACCACAGAGGCCAATTTTTAATTCCGATTTAGTTGAAATTTTGTACAGAGAGTAGAATTAGCATTGTTGCTATGCGTGCCAAATTTGGTTGAAATCGGTACAGATTTAGATATAGCTCCCATTTATGTTTTTCTGATTTCGACAAAAATGGTCAAAATACCAACATTTTCCTTGTAAAATCGCCACTGCTTAGTCCAAAAGTTGTAGAAATGACTCTAATTTTCCTAAACTTCTAATACATATATATCGAGCGATAAATCATAAATAAACTTTTGCGAAGTTTCCTTAAAATTGCTTCAGATTTAAATGTTTCCCATATTTTTTTACTAAAATTGTGTTCCACCCTAGTGGATTAGCCAACTTAAATTTTGAGTCTATAGATTTGTAGAAGTCTATCAAATTCTATGCAGATCGAGTGATATTTAAATGTATGTATTTGGGACAAACCTTTATATATAGCCCCCAACACATTTGACGGATGTGATATGGTATCGAAAATTTAGATCTATAAAGTGGTGCAGGGTATAATATAGTCGGCCCCGCCCGACTTTAGACTTTCCTTACTTGTTTTTTTAATTAAAAAGGACGAAGTTTTAATAGAACTCATGTACTAAATATAAGACATTTCGAATTTTTTTATGCGAGTAGTTTTTTTTATTAACCGGAAATACACCAATCTTCGACATAATTCAACTTTCACCAAGCCTTTTGCAAGTAAATTGATTTCACGAAAATTCCGGTGAAAGTGGATTGAAGGACACGAAAATTCAAAATTTTATGAAAAACTAAAATAAATTTTATGTTATTAAAGTTCAGCTGTTGAGCTCATGTAGCCTCATTATAGAAGTCAGCCAATACGTAGAAAATTTTTTACACAACATTTTAATTAATAATTTATTATCTCTTTCTGTCATAACTTCTTGAAAACCCCCTTTTGTATGCATTTATTCACCTTCACTTCCACTGGATAGAATAATTTCGTCAATAGTAAGGGAACTGTTGTTAAATTTGGTATTTGTTTTTTTATGTCCACAGGGAGGAGGACTTAAAACATGATAAAAATAAAAATTTCCAAATATTTTCTTGTTATTGGATGTTGAATTATTTTTTCTTTCGAGTTCTTTTTTAAGCCATTTCCAATATTCACATATAAAAAACGAAGCTAACGATGATGAAATAGGTAAAATTGCAATCATGTTGATTAAGTTACCGTTAAATTGAATATCGATTATTTTGGGCTTTATATTTGGCTATAATAGAGTCAGATATCTTCACTTTCATAAATTTCGATAGCACCATGGATGCAGGGAAAAGTTTGTTACTGAAGTTATTTTGTTTTCAGTTGAAGTAGTGTTGCCAAATCAGAACGCTCCTGTCGCCAAAAATCCTCAATTTAAAGGGAAATTCCCTAAAAAATGTTTAAGTTAAGTTAAAAATGTTAAGTTAAAAAAAATATACTCATTGCCATTAAAATTTATGCACAAGAATAAATTATTAAAAAAAAACCACTTAATAAAATAGGATTTCCTGCTTTCTTCGGATTTACCGGATGGTATTGCAAATGGGCCATATCGGTCCACTTTTACGTATAGCCCCCATATAAACGGACCCCCAAATTTGGCTTGCGAGGCCTCTAAAAGAAGCAAATTTCACCCGATCCGGCTAAAATTTGTTACATGGTGTCAGTATATGGTCTCTAACAACCATGCAAAAATTGGTCCACATCGGTCCATAATTATATATAGCCCCCATATAAACCGATCCCCCGATTTGGCTTGCAGAGCCTCTAAGAGAAACAATTTTCATCCGATCCGGCTGAAATTTGGTACATGGTGTTAGTATATGGTCTCTAACAACCATGTAAAAATTGGTCCATATCGGTCCATAATTATATATAGCCCCCATATAAACCGATCCCCCGTTTTGGCTTGCGGAGCCTCTAAGAAAAGCAAATTTCATCCGATCCGCCTGAAATTTGGTACATGGTGTTAGTATATGGTCTCTAACAACCATGCAAAAATTGGTCTACATCGGTCCATAATTATATATAGCCCCCATATAAACCGATCCCCCGATTTGGCTTGCGGAGCCTCTAAGAAAAGCAAATTTCATCCGATCCGGCTAAAATTTGGTACATTGTGTTAGTATATGTTCTCTAACAACCATGCAAAAATTGGTCCACATCGGTCCATAATTATATATAGCTCCCATATAAACCGATCCCCCGATTTGGCTTGCAGAGCCTCTAAGAGAAACAATTTTCATCCGATCCGGCTGAAATTTGGTACATGGTGTTAGTATATGGTCTCTAACAATCATGCAAAAATTGGTCCATATCGGTCCATAATTATATATAGACCCCATATAAACGATCCGGCTGAAATTTGGTACATGGTGTTAGTATATGGTCTCTAACAATCATGCAAAAATTGGTCCATATCGGTCCATAATTATATATAGACCCCATATAAACGGATCACCAGATTTGACCTCCGGAGCCTCTTGGAAGACCAAAATTTATCTGATTCAGTTGAAATTTGGTACGTGATGTTAATATATATGGCCTCAAACACCCATGCAAAAATTGGTCGAAATCGGTCGAATAATTATATATAGGCCCCATATAAACCGATCTCCAGATTTGACCTCCGGTGCCTTTTGGAGAAGCAAAATTCATCCGATCTGGTTGAAATTTGGTACGTGGTGGTAGTATATGATATTTAACAACCATGTTAGTTGAAATTTGTGGATGACAGTCTTTCGTAGAAGTTTCTACGCAATCCATGGTGGAGGGTACATAGGATTCGGCCTGGCCTAACTTACGGCCGTATATACTTGTTTTGACTAGAAAACCACAAGGGGCTATCGTTATAAACAAAAATAAGTATATACAGCCATAAATTGGACCGAGTCGTCTCTTTAATACCCACCACCATGGATCAAATATAATAATTTTCTTTGAGAACCCCCCTGTCGCAACGGGTTACTTGTCGATATATAGAAATGCAGGTGGATTTAATGAAACGTGAAATTAAATGTAAAGTTCCCACATATGGATTGATAAAAACCATCGTTGTTTGGATTCTAGAGAAAATAAATTTATTGTTTATGTTGCTAAAATTGTTTTCTAAAGTTGTTTTAGCAAAGAAGCAAACCAACATAAATATTTTTAAAATTTTCATTGTAGTTGCGAATTTAAGTTTTTTTTTGTAATAAATTGAACCTTTTTTGTCTAATTTTTAACGAGAATACGAGTATACTTAACGTAATCCCAGCAAAAAAATGGGAATTGTTCAAAAAACGTTTCTTTATAAGAGTATTTGATCATTTTTTCCAGTTCTGATGAACTTTTTTTTGGACCAGTCTTAGAAAATTCGTTATTTGGCGGTTTAAAGTAAAAAAATAAATTTAAGACAATTACATGTTGAGAAACAGAATAGAAAACTTATAAAGAAATAAAAAATCAATAAAAATAAAATTAAAAATTTCAGCCCTGCGGGAACTTCAACGTGTTCCTTCTGAATGCTGGAAGTTGTTTTTAGAGGGTTTTGCGGATTACATAATATTTCTAAAAAAATACAACATAAAAAATAATTTCTTTGAAAAGTAGTTGGTAAAATTTAATTTAATTAACCGCTGGTGAGATTTGACCTCCGTTCTTTATTTTTTTTTATTCATGCTAATAAACAACATCTCGAGAAGTAGATAAAATGTTATGAATTGGAGTCATATTCACAGTTGATAGAATTCTACCAATAATGGTAGAATTCATGATGTTTTAGTAGATTTTGCAAAGCATTTCTCTCCAACTAAGAGATAAAATTTTGACAAAATTGACTGTAGAAATGACATTTTGACAAAATTTTCTATAGAAAAGAATTTTTAACAAAATTTTTTTGACCAAATTTTTTATCGAAATAAAATTATGACAAAACTTTCTATAGAAAAAAAATGTTGGCCGAATTTTCTGTACAAACAAAAATTTGACAAAATTTTCTATAGAAATAAAATTTTGACAAAATTTTCTATAGAAATAAAATTTTGACAAAATTTTCTATAGAAATAAAATTTTCTATAGAAATAAAATTTTGACAAAATTTTCTATAGAAATAAAATGTTCATGATGTTTTAGTAGATTTTGCACTCCATTCTTCTCCAACTAAGAATATAGAAATAAAATTTGAAAAAATTTTCAATAGCAATAAAATGTTAAAAAAATTTTCTATAGAAATAAAATGTTGAATAAATTTTCTATAGAAATACAATTTTTAATAAATTTTCTATAGAAACAAAACTTTGACAAAATTTTCTATAGAAATAAAACTTTGGCTAAATTTTCCTATAGAAATAAAACTTTGGCTAAATTTTCCTATAGAAATAAAATTTCGACAAAATTTTCTATATATATATATATATATATATATAAAATCTTGAAAAAAATTTCTATAAAAATACAATTTTGACAAAATTTTCTATAGAAGTAAAATATTGGCAAAATTTTCTATAGATATATGGACAAGATAATCTTCGGATTTACCGTCACATATCGAAATTCAGGGGGCTCGTACAAAAATGAATCTTCAGAACGCTTGAAAATATCGGTTTACAATGCGGCTAATGTAATGCAACCAACTTAAATTGCTATCATTTTCTGACACACTTATTCCAGTAGCAATTGATTTCATTGTTTACAAGTAAAAGCATTTTGATCTATTGGATGAAAGTGGAATTGTTTTTTTTTTTTTTTTGACAAGGGGCTATCGTTATAAACAAAAATAAGTATATACAGCCGTAAATTGGACCGAGTCGTCTCTTTAGTACCCACCACCATGGATCAAATATAATAATTTTCTTTGAGAACCCCCTGTCGCAACGGGTTACTTGTCGATATATAGAAATGCATAATGTTTTAGTAGATTTTGCAAACCATTCTTCTCCAACTAAGAATATAGAAATAAAATTTGAAAAAATTTTCAATAGCAATAAAATGTTGAAAAAATTTTCTATAGAAATAAAATGTTGAATAAATTTTCTATAGAAATACAATTTTGAATAAATTTTCTATAGAAACAAATCTTTGACAAAATTATCTATAGAAATAAAATTTCGACAAAAATTTCTATATATATATATATATATATATATATATATATATATATATATATATATATATATATATATATATATATATATATATATATATATATATATATATATATATATATATATATATATATATATATATATATATATATATATATATATATATATATATATATATATATATATATATATATATATATATATATATATATAAAATGTTGAAAAAAATTTCCATAAAAAAATACAATTTTGACAAAATTTTCTATAGAAGTAAAATATTGGCAAATTTTCTATAGATATAAAACTTAAGCAAAATTTTCTATAGAAACAAAATTTTGACAAAATTTCTATAGAAATAAAATTTTGACAAAATTTTCTATAGAAATAAAATTTTGACAAAATTTTCCATAGAAATAAAAATTTGAGAAAATTTTCTATAGAAATAAAATTTTGACAAATTTTCTATAGAAATAAAATTTTGTCAAAATTTTGTAAAGAAATAAAATTTTGACAAAATTTTCTATAGAAATAAAATGTTGAAAAAATTTTCTATAGAAATAAAATGTTGAAAAAATTTTCTATAGAAATAAAATTTTGTCAAAATTTTCTAAAAAAATAAAATTTTGACAAAATTTTCTATAGAAATTAAATTGTGTACAAAATTTCCTATAGAAATAAAATTTTGACAAAATTTTCTATAGAAACAAAATTTTGACAAAATTTTGTATGGAAACACAATTTCGACAAAAAAATTTTATAGGAATAAAATTTTGACAAAATTTTCTGTAGAAATAAAATTTTGACAAACTTTTCTATGGGAATAAAATTTTGTTGCAGTGGTGAGGTTAGGCATTGAGGGCAGTGTTACCATTGTTTCACAAATTCCCACTTCTTTCAAGCGGTGATACTTGTATGCCACATTTTTGTTATGCCACGAAATGTGGTAAAGTGAAAAAGTCTGCCCCCTTTTTTAACCCTTATATTATGTTAGGGTCATTTGATGACCCACTTCGTATTTTTCATCAGCGCATTTCTTACTTTTGGAATATAAATAAAAGTTCTTACTAGTCAGTGCATGAATTGTTGACATGTACTTCATTCTTGCTGAGTAGTAAGAACTTTTAATTATATTCCAACAGTAAGAAATGCGCTGATGAAAAATACGACGTGGGTCATCACATGACCCTAACATAATATAAGGGTTAAAAAGGGTGTGCCCCCTTAAATGCAACGATGACTGTAGCAGCCCGTTATTTCCGGCTCACTTAGACTATTCAGTCCATCGCGATGCCACAAGTGGTGAACTTTTCTCTTATCAACGATTCTCGAGCTCGATTCTATGTTTGACTCAATGACAGCGGATATCTTTTTATAGCAAGTCCGCGATACACATCACATTAATGTCATCAGCATTACTGAGAGGGGATAATGTACAGCTGGAGAACTTTTTGGTGTTTGGTCAAAACTGGCATTAAACTCATGACCCTGGCGGGCGAGCCAATTATTGCACCATGGAAAGGGGTTCAAAAACATTCTCGTAATGTTTTCGGATATTGAAAAATGAGCTTGGTCTAAAACCGCTGAAGTTCCAAAAAGTGCAAGAGTTCACCGATGCACAAAAAGTTAGACTGGAAAGAGACAAGGAGTGACTTCGATTGCGCAATTTCGTTTCGGATTTCTCCAATAAGAAACATACCAAATTCAGCAGTTTGTATACAAACAAAATGATTGGCTCGAAATTTACGCCATCGAATAGCCACCAAATTGTAAGCACAGCGGATGGTAATGGTACGGATCGCCCCAACGGCCGATGGTTGCTATCCGCTCGTACTTTTCGACCGTGGAGCCAAAATAAATGCATATATTATCGGGAAAATATCCCAAAGACAGTATGGAAGCATTGGACAGGCAAACATTTCGGTCGCATATCATGACATTCCAACAGCAACAAAAATCTCCATTCATTGGATTTTTGTGCCTGTGGCATTTTGATGATTAAGGTTAACACTAAAAACACCAAAGTGTTGATCATCTCAAAACAGTGCTTCGCAGGGAATGATCCAAAATTCTGCAGCGTGAGATGGCTTTGCCGGTCATTGATTCTAATTTTGATTCTAAAATTTAATGTCAATTCCGGGATTTCTTTTAGAAAAAAAAGAAACAAATATCAGCCACCCTGTGTATGGGGATCATATATTCGGTATATTACATTTGTCATATCCGGCAACTTATTGTAATAAGCAGCTTTTGTGATAACCCAGCAAACAAATTTGGAAGTTCTTCTAAAGGCACAACTTTAAAAGAACTTCCAAAAATGTCCTTCCACAGATGTTCTTTATTTTAACTGCACAGGAAGTTCATTTGAGTCAATTTTTTATGACTCGCTTTTTTCATATTTTTAACGGAAAATTAATTTATTTTTTTTGTTTCAAACAAGCCTATATTAAATTCATGGCACCAGTTCCGGAAAAAGAACATTGTCACACATTTGGCGACACCTTTTTTTGCTGGGAAGCTACAAACGAAAGCGTGGACATATACTAGAAACTAATATGTAAATCATAATTACTCGAAACTTGATACCTCTATACCAAAATGGAAAAATGCAAAAACCACACAATTTTTGTTATTTTGGGTTTCTTTTGTGTTTCAAAAGAAAGAGTTCGTTTGAAAAAAAAAACTGAATGTAGTTGATGCCGAGCCGATTTTGAAAAATCACCAAATCTCTATAAATAGTCCCTAAAATGCGCAAGTGACTAACTGATAAAACGCCGGTATGGAAATGGACCCCGAAGCCCAAGTGAAGTAATGAATATGAGCCTCATCAAAATGAGTCCCAACAAAATGTAAATGAAGCATGAAAATCGACCCTTAAAAATAATATTAGGGCTCATTTTCACTTTTGAATTAAAGGACCGTGTAAAAAAGAAACCTAACTGATGGAAACAAAATGAAGGTTAAGGGAAACATTTAATATGTGTTGCTCATTACGAATGTTTTGAGAATCATTTTGGACTCTGTCCATGGGAGAAAGTTCTAAAACCCGGGCAGCCATGCACAACATAATTCTTATTCTTCTTCAAGTTCTTCGGAATAAAAGTGTTTATAGTTGCCACCATTGTCAAATCCTAGAAAGCTAAAAAAAAACCCTCATTAAAACGTAACTCAAATTAGGTTAATTTTCTTTTGAAGTGAAATTCTTAATGCAGAAGGGCCCCAAAAAAAACATACAAATTTGGTGCTGTTATTTTAAATAAAAATTATTTGGGACCCATATCATTTAGATTTTGCGGCTAATTTTCATGGTTTCCATATTCATAACGCCAACTAAAACAAAAATCCCCAATTTGTGGGAAAATGTCCAATTCTATCAACACTGATTGAAAGTGTATTTTATGTTCTTCATGTAATGTAAGCATAAGGGAACGATTTAAGGTCTATATCAAATTCTTTACTCTTCGAGGTCTGCCCTTATCATCGAAAGGCCTTGTTTATTAGACTGTGATTTTACCGTTCTGCTCCGGTTGACTTGTAAGGCATTATGACTTTTATTAATTTCCTGTTATCAGCTCCCCTAAAGCTGTCGATTTTTTTACGGCAACGGCTTTGATGGCATGCATGGATGTTGATGTGAAAACTGATGAGGTATTATGGCGTAATATTGACACGTTATTATTTTGTCTGCCAATATTTTCCAGGTTACAATATCATCGTCGTCAATGTCATCGTAAATTATGGATAAAGACAATATCTCTTTGATGCAATAGAAAAAATACAGTGTTATGAAAAACAATATATATTTTTTTTATTTTCCCTTCCTAAAAAAGAAAGCTTGCCTTACTCCAAATATGATTAGACCCAAAGAAAAATACTTTGCTCAAGAACGAAATTTTATACAAACTAATTTCCAAAGAATTTAGTTTAAGGGCAATTAAACCCGAATTTATGAAAACCAATAAAACGATAATCTCCTACTTTTATACCCTGCGCCACACTGTGGAACAGGGTATTATAAGTTAGTGCATATGTTTGCAACACCCTGAAGGAGATGAGATAGACACATGGTGCCTTTGGCAAAAATGCCCAGGGTGGGCTCCTGAGTCGATATAGCCATGTCTGTGTGTCTGTGAACACATTTTTGTGATCAAAGTCTAGGTCGCAATTTAAGTTCAATCGACTTCATATTTGACATAAGTATTTGTTTTGTGTCAAAATAGAACCCTAAGAACCTATTGATTTTGGAAGAAATCGGTTCAGATTTAGATATAGTCCCCATATATATATTTCGCCCGATATGGACTTATATGGCCCCAGAAGCCAGAGTTTTACACTAATTTGTTTAAAATTTTGCACAAGAAGAACCATTAGTACTGTAGTCAAGTGTGCCAAATTTTATTGAAATCTGTTCAGATTTAGATATAGCTCCCATATATATCTTTCGCCCGATATGGACTAATACGGTCCCAGAAGCCAGAGTTTTACCCCAATTTGGTTGAAATTGTGCACTAGGAGTAAAATTAGTACAGTAGTCAAGTGCGCCAAATTTTATTGAAATCGGTTCAGATTTAGATATAGCTCCCATATATATCGTTCGCCCGATTTACACACATATGACCACAGTGGCCAATTTTTTGCTCCGATTCAGTTGAAAATTTGCACAGAGAGTAGAATTAGCATTGTAGCTATGCGTGCCAAATTTGGTTGAAATCGGTTCAGATTTAGATATAGCTCCCATATATAGCTTTCGCTCGATTTGCACTCATATGACCACAGAGGACAATTTTTTGCTCCAATTCAGATGAAATTTTGCACAGGGAGTAAAATTAGCGTTGTTGCTATGCGTGCTACATTTGGTTGAAATCAGTTCAGATTTAAATATATCTCCCATATATAGATTTCGCCCGCTTCAAACTCATATGACCACAGAGGCCAATTTTTAACTCCGATTTAGTTGAAATTTTGCACAGGGAGTAGTATTAGCATTGTAGCTATGCGTGCCAAATTTGGTTGAAATTGGTTCAGATTTAGATATAGCTCCCATATAAATGTTTTTCTGATTTCGACAAAAATGGTCAAAATACCAACATTTTCCTTGTCAAATCGCAACTGCTTAGTCGAAAAGTTGTAAAAATGACTTTAATTTTCCTAAACTTCTAATACATATATATCGAGCGATAAATCATAAATAAACTTTTGTGAAGTTTCCTTAAAATTGCTTCAGATTTAAATGTTTCCAATATTTTTTACTAACATTGTGATCCACCCTAGTGCATTAGCCGACTTAAATTTTGAGTCTATAGATTTTGTAGAAGTCTATCAAATTCTGTCCAGATCGAGTGATATTTAAATGAATGTATTTGGGACAAACCTTTATATATAGCCCCCAACACATTTGACGGATGTGATATGGTATCGAAAATTTAGATCTACAAAGTGGTGCAGGGTATAATATAGTCGGTCCCGCCCGACTTTAGACTTTCCTTACTTTGCCGTTAGCGTCAGTGGATGATAATCTGATGTGATATTTTGACAAATACTGTGAGCGTATTAAAGTTGAAATTTTGCAGAGGGAGTAGAATTAGTATTGTAGCTATGCGTGCCAAATTTGGTTGAAGTCGCTTCAGATTTAGATATATCTCCCATATATAGCTTTCGCCCGATTTACACTCATAGGACCACAGAGGCCAATTTTTAACTCCGATTTAGTTGACATTTAACACAGAGAGTAGAATTAGCTTTGTAGCTATGCGTGCCAAATTTTGTTGAAATCGATTCATATTTAGATAGAGCTCCCATATATATATTTTTCTGATTTCGACAAAAATGGTCAAAACACCAACATTTTCCTTGTAAAATCGTCACTGCTTAGTCGAAATAATGAAGCAATCGTGCTGAAATTTTGCACTAACTTGTCTTTTGTCAAGGTCAAGTTCGCAGATGGGTTACATCGGTCCAGGTTTTGATATAGTCCCCATATAAACCGACCTCCATATTTTGGTATAGCCCCCATATAGACCGATCTCCCGATTTTACTTCTTGGGCTTATAGAAACCGCAGTTATTATCCAATTTACCTGAAATTGGAAATCAAGAGGTAATTTAGAACCATAAAGAGGTGTGCCAAAAATGGTGAGCATCGGTCCATGTTTTGATATGGTCCCCATATAAATCGGCCTCCCGATTTGGGGTCTTGGGCTTATAGAAACCGTAGTTTTTATCCAATTTGCCTGAAATTGAAAATCTAGAGGTACTTGAGGACCATCAAAAGGTGTGCCGAAAATGGTCCGTATCGTTCCATGTTTTGGTATAGCCCCCATATAGACCCATCTCCCGATTTTACATCTTGGGTTTATAGAATCCCTAGTTTATATACAATTGGCCTGAAATTGGAAATTTATAGGTATTTTAGGATTATAAAGAAGTGTGCCACAAATGGTGAGTATCGGTCCATGTTTTGGTATAGCCCCCATATAGACCGATATCCCGATTTTACTTCTTGGGCTTCTAGAGTGCGAAGTTTTTATTCAATTTCTGGTAAATTGGAAATCTAGAGGTATTTTTTGGCCCTAAAGATTTGTACCGAAAACGGTAAGTATCTGTCCATATATGAGTATAGCTCCCATAAGTACGATTTCCCGATTTAACTCCTTGGGTTTCTAGAAACCGTAGTTTTTATCCGATTTGCCTGAAATTGTAAATATTCTGGTATTTTAGGCTCACAAAAACGTGTATCGGATTAAGTTTTTATCGGTCCATTTGGAAATGCTTCCATATAGACCTACTTCACTTCTTGGGGGTATAGAAGGCACATTGATAATGAAAATTGCTTGAAACTCAATGTAGAATTTCCAGATTTTACTTCTAGGGTGAAAATCTACATATTTAAGATTTCACATAAAGACATTATTTTATAATTTTCTTGCACACTTACAAGAGATGTTAATGATTCCTCTAAAACTCAAACAAAAATGGTTGTTAGAAATCCAGAATCTGATATAGTCCTCATAGGTGAAATCTTTAAATTTATCTTCGGGAAGTGTCCTCAAGTCTTCCTGAAATTTCAAAGGAAACCCTAATAAAGGGTGATACGGTCAAAATTTGGTCAAGGGAAAACGCGTGTAAATCGGTGAAATCGTTTATTTAAAAAATCAAATTAAATTTATTTTTCAAGTTCAATTAATATAAAATTCTGGAAAAATATTCAGTTAGGCTTTTGCTTTTCCAAATCCGAATTGCCGGGCCTCACGCTTGACACCTGCCATCAGATTTTGTACAGCCACCTTGTCCACCTTCTTCGCCGCAGAAAGCCAGTTTGCCTTCAACTTCTGATCGTCCTTAGCAGTTTTTTCGGTCTTCTTTAGGTTCCGCTTGACAATAGCCCAGTATTTCTCAATTGGGCGGAGCTGTGGCGTATTGGGAGGGTTCTTGTCCTTGGGAACCACCTGCACGTTGTTGGCGGCGAACCACTCCATGGCCTTTTTACCGTAATGGCAAGATGCCAAATCCGGCCAAAACAGTACGGAACAACCGTGTTTCTTCAGGAAAGGCAGCAGACGTTTATTCAAACACTCTTTCACGTAAATTTCATGGTTGACAGTCCCGGAAGCTATGAAAATGCTGCTTTTCAAACCATAGGTACAGATGGCTTGCCAAACCAGATATTTCTTTGCGAACTTTGACAGTTTTATGTGCTTGAAAATATCTGCTACCTTTCCCCTTCCTTTTGCCGTATAAAACTCCTGTCCCGGAAGCTGCTTGTAGTCGGCTTTGACGTAGGTTTCGTCGTCCATTAACACGCAGTTAAACTTCTTCAGCATCGTCGTGTACAGTCTCCGGGATCGCGCTTATGTCGTCGTATTTTGTTTATCATCGCGATTTGTAAGTAAGTCGATAGTCCGGCTCGTTTTTTGGCTCGATGCACGGTTGTAGACCATACACCCAGCTTATTTTCGGCATCTCGGAGAGAGAGGTTAGGGTTTCACTTGAAACTACCGGCAACTCTCTTTGTCGTCTCAGCGGCTTCCGGTTTTCGATTTCCCCCCGATCCAGACTTCCTGGCTGTCGACAAACGTTCCCCAAACACTTTAATTACATTTGTAACGGTTGATTTGGCAACTTTTAGCGATTTTGCCAGCTTTGCGTGCGAGTAGCTCGGATTTTCGCGATGCGCGAGCAAAATTTTAATACGCTGCTCTTCTTGCTGGGACGGCATTTTGACAACTGAGGGCTGAATTCCAAAATCAAAATAGGAGCAACATTCTACACACACACCTTCAAAATGAGGGGTGTTCAGGTTTTTTAAATGCAAAATTGAAAGAAATACGTCAAGTTTATATTGACCAAATTTTGACCGTATCGCCCTTTATTTGGTTCATGATGATGGGTATTTAAGATTCGGCCCGGCCGAACTTACTGCTGTATATACTTGTGTTTTACTAACATTGTGTTCCACCCTAGTGCATTAGCCGACTTAAATTTTGAGTCTATAGATTTTGTAGAAGTCTATCAAATTCTGTCCAGATCGGGTGCTATTTATATGTATGTATTTGGGACAAACCTTTATATATATAGCCCCCCAACACATTTGACGGATGTGATATGGTATCGAAAATTTAGATCTACAAAGTGGTGCAGGGTATAATATAGTCGGCCCCGCCCGACTTTAGACTTTCCTTACTTGTTTTAAAGTCAATAGATTTTCTAAGAAGTCTTAAATATATTGTCCACTAAGAAGCCTTAAATATGTTATATTGTCGGTTCAGATTTAAATGTATGTACATAAACCTTTATTTATAGCAAATGTAGATCACAAAGTGTTGCAGGGTATAATATAGTCGGCCCCGTCCGACTTTAGACTTTCCTTACTTGTTTTTTTTTTTAGAATTTTTATTTTGTTTTTCAAAGCCAAGATTTAAATCTAGATATCTCCAAAAACATGTTTTTATATGAAAGGAGTTTGGCGCGGAATCAATACCTCAATCCTTAAAGCTAGGTCAAAATCCAATCCAAGTAAATATTTTGAGTGAACTTAAGATGTGGTCTGTCCGAATCTTCGCCCATATAAAATTGTTTCTCTATGAAAACAGCATCGGTTTAACAATAGATTTTGATTTGTCTGTGTTGGCACTATTTAAAGACTCTACAACGTTTCAAATGAAATCAGTAAGAAAACTGAATCCGAGCTGTAATATTTTATTGCAAGCATTGCAACTGGCTGACAACTCGGGCGAGTGCAGCCATATAACAAAATCTCATTTTTCCATTACAAACAAAAAAAAACAGAAAGACGACCCAAGACCATGGAACGTTGGCAAAATCGAATTGCATGTGTTACCGGTTCTAGTTCGGGTATAGGAGCAGCCATTGCTATTGATTTGGTTAAAGCAGGCCTCATTGTGGTCGGTTTGGCTAGACGCACAGAACGCATTGTTCAGCTACGCAACAATCTACCCGGAAATCTACAGTCACGTTTACATGTCGTCAAATGCGATGTATCCGATGTTCAATCTGTCAATGAGGCATTCGATTGGATTGTGAAGAATTTGGGTGGTGTTGATGTCTTAGTTAACAATGCCGGTACCCATACATCCGGCCAAATATTGACCCTTGACATTGGTGCTCTACAACAAACAATGCACACCAATGTCATGGGAATTGTGTTCTGCACCCGTCGAGCATTTGCAACAATGCAAAAACGTAACATTGACGATGGTCATGTTGTCTTAATTAATAGTGTCCTGGGACATGGATATTTACCAACATCATCAGATGCAGTCTCCTCGTCGAATATGTATCCTGTGTCCAAGCATGCTGTAACAGCTTTGACGGAAATATTACGTCAGGAATTTCGTGATTTAAAAACGAAAATTAAAGTGACGGTAAGTAATGATTTTTTTTGGGAATTTTGTCATCTTTACGAATGTATTTTCTTGTGTTCTTCTTCTTCTCACAGAGTATTAGTCCCGGGCTGGTCGATACAGAAATAGTTCCAGAGAGTATGAGGAAATTACCTATGCTAAAACCTGAAGATATTTCAGCTGGTTTATTGTATGCTCTAGCAACACCTTCACATGTTCAGATTCATGAATTAATAATAAAACCACTTGGAGAACCGTTTTGAATAAAATCGCTTTGAATTTTAACCCTCTAATTCCCAATCAAGCAAGCTTTTAGTAAAACACACCTTAAGACTACAAAAAAGGCTAAAATAAAAATAAAACTTAATAAAATCTGTTAAAGAGGCTTTGCAAAATATACTGAATTTTACTGCATACATTTTTCTTGTTTCGTTTAGTTGCTTTTGTGTCGTTAACATTGAACATATAATTAGCTGGCAAAAATATTGGAGCAATAGAGGGTTAAGTTGCATTGTACTAGTTAATCATTTTTTGTTTCTTTTATATTTACAAGTAGTGCCATAATTGAACAAGTAAGAAAAGGCAAAAGTTGGGCGGGGCCGACTATATTATACCCTGCACCACTTTGTAGATCCACATTTTCGATACCATATCATATCCATCATATGTGTTGGGTGCTATATATAAAGTTTATGTTGTATTTAAATCTGACTCGATCTGGACAAAATTTGTTAGACAATTTTGCCGAAATCAGAAAGACATGGGAGCTATATCTAAATCAGAAACGATTTCAACCAAATTTGGTATGCATAGTTACAATATTATTTCTACTCCCTGTGCAAAATTTCACGTAAATCGGATTACTACTTTGATCTCTGTTGTCATAAAGGGTGATACGGTCAAAATTTGGTCAAGGGAAAACGCGTGTAAATCGGTGAAATCGTTTATTTAAAAAATCAAATTAAATTTCTTTTTCAAGTTCAATTAGTATAAAATTCAGGAAAAATATTCAGTTAGGCTTTCGCTTTTCCAAATCCGAATTGCCGGGCCTCACGCTTGACACCTGCCATCAGATTTTGTACAGCCACCTTGTCCACCTTCTTTGCCGCTGAAAGCCAGTTTGCCTTGAACTGCTGCTCGTCCTTAGCAGTTTTTTTGGTCTTCTTTAGGTTCCGCTTGACAATAGCCCAGTATTTCCAAATCCGGCCAAAACAGTACGGAACAACCGTGTTTCTTCAGGAAAGGCAGCAGACGTTTATTCAAACACTCTTTCACGAAAATTTCTTGGTTGACAGTCCCGGAAGCTATGAAAATGCTGCTTTTCAAGCCACAGGTACAGATGGCTTGCCAAACCAGACATTTCTTTGCGAACTTTGACAGTTTTATGTGCTTGAAAATATCTGCTACCTTTCCCCTTCCTTTTGCCGTATAAAACTCCAGTCCCGGAAGCTGCTTGTAGTCGGCTTTGACGTAGGATTCGTCGTCCATTACCACGCAGTCAAACTTCGTCAGCATCTTCGTGTACAGCCTCCGGGATCGCGCTTTGGCCGTCGTATTTTGTTTATCATCGCGATTAGTATTCACTACCTTCTTGTAAGTCGATAGTGCGGCTCGTTTTTTGGCTCGATGCACGGTTGTAGACGATACACCCAGCTTATTTGCGGCATCTCGGAGAGAGAGGTTAAGGTTTCGCTTGAAACTACCGGCAACTCTCTTTGTCGTCTCAGCGGCTTCCGGTTTTCGATTTCCCCCCGATCCAGACTTCCTGGCTGTCGACAAACGTTCCGCAAACACTTTAATTACATTTATAACAGTTGATTTGCAAACTTTTAGCGATTTTGCCAGCTTTGCGTGCGAGTAGCTCGGATTTTCGCGATGCGCGAGCAAAATTTTGATACGGTGCTCTTCTTGCTTGGACGGCATTTTGACAATTGAAAAGTGAATTCCAAAATCAAAATAGGAGCAACACTCTACACACACACCTTCAAAATGAGGGGTGTTCAGGTTTTTTAAATGCAAAATTGGAAGAAATACGTCAAGTTTATTTTGACCAAATTTATGAGTGCATATCGGACGATAGATATATATGGGAGCTGTAACAGGTTAGCTGATAAGTCTGACACATATATGGCGTCGCTAGTATTACATGCATATTATTTTTATATAGTACCAATCTTCAAATGATTCGTGTCAAAATTTGACGTCTGTAAGTCAATTAGTTTGTGAGATACAGCGTCTTTTGTGAAGAAACTTTTGTTATTGTGAAAAAAACGAAAAAAAGGAATTTCGAGTTTTGATAAAATACTGTTTTCTGAAGGGGAAAAATGCGGTGGAAGCAAAAACTTGGCTTGATAATGAGTTTCCGGACTTTGCCCTGACTCTGGGAAATCAACAATAATTGATTGGTATGCAAAATTCAAGCGTGGTGAAATGAGCACGGAGGACAGTGAACGCAGTGGACGACCGAAAGAGGTGGTTACCGACGAAAACATCAAAAAAATCCACAAAATGATTTTGAATGACCGTAAAATGAAGTTGATCGAGATAGCAGAGGCCTTAAAGATATCAAAAGTCATATCATGCGTCAATATTTGGATATGCGGAAGCACTGTGCAAAATAGCTGCCGCGCGAGCTAACATTTGACCAAAAACAATAACGTGTTGATGATTCTGAGCGGTGTTTTCAGCTGTTAACTCGTAATACACCCGAGTTTTTCCGTCGATATGTGACAATGGATGAAACATGGCTCCATCACTACACTCCTGAGTCCAATCGACAGTCGGCTGAGTGAACAGCGACCGGTGAACCGTCTCCGAAGCGTGGAGGGACTCAAAAGTCCGCTGGTAATGCCACTGTTTTGTGGGATGCGCATGGAATAATTTTTATCGATTATCTTGAGAAGGGAAAAACCATCAACAGTGACTATTATATGGCGTTATTGGAGCGTTTGAAGGTCGAAATCGCGGCAAAACGGCCCCATATGAAAAAGAAAAAAGTTTTGTTCCACCAATATAATGCACCGTGCCACAAGTCATTGAGAACCATATCTGGCCCCCAGCGACTTATCCTTGTTCTCAGACCTCAAAAGGATGTTCGCAGGGAAAAAATTTGGCTGCAATGAAGAGGTGATCGCCGAAACTGAGGCCTATTTTGAGGCAAAACCGAAGGAGTACTACCAAAATGGTATCAAAAAATTGGAAAGTCGTTACAATCGTTGTATCGCTTTTGAAGGGAACTATGTTGAATAATAAAAACGAATTTTGACAAAAAAAAAATGTGTTTTTCTTCGTTAGACCGGGGACTTATCAGCCAACCTGTTATCTAAATGTGCACCGATTTCAACCAAATTTGGCATACATAGCTGTAATATTAATTCTATTATCTGCCCAAAATTTCAATTAAATCGAATTACAAATTTGACCTCTGGGGTCATATGAGTGTAAATCGGACGAAAGATATATATAAGAGCTATATCTAAATCTTAACCGATTTTAAGCAAATTTGGCATGCATAGCTGTAATAATAATTCTACTCTCTGCACAACATTTCAATTAAATCGGAATACAAATTTGGCCTCTGGGGTCATATGGCTGTAAATAGGACGAACGATATATATGGGAGCTATATCTAAATCTGAACCGATTTCAACCAAATTTGGCATGCATAACTGTAATACTAATTCTACTCTCTGCACAAAATTTCGATTAAATCGGATTACAAATTTGATCTCTGGGGTCATATGAGTGTAAATCGGATAAAAGGTATATATGGGAGCTATATTTATATCAGAAACGATTTCAACCAAATTTGGTATGCATACACGGATGAAAAAGACTGTTTTTCATATGTTTGGCTATAAACATTATATGTTTGGAACACAAATTTTTAAACACAATATTTTTGAGTGCAAGCATATAATGTTCATAAACTAGCATAACATGTTTGGGACATATATGTTAATATGTTAAAACATATTATGTTTGGGACATAAAATGTTTGTAAATATAATATGCTTGGATGCAAACATATATTAATTTAGAAATAGCCTATAAACATATATGTGTTTAGCAGCTTGGAGCGCTATTTAACAGGGAGCGATATTGAATTAAGTTGGTGGTTGTTGCTTGTTATTACAAAATTAACATTTTATTTTTCCTTGGGCAATTGATCAGCTACTTCTTTGATCCTTACAAACTGTGTGGTCCGCTGTTCGAATCCCCGTCCGGCAAAAGGTAAAATTAAAATAAAAAAAATCATAAAATTGAATAATTTCTTCTACAATGTTTGTATTACAGAAAAAGGTGCTAAGAACTAAAAAATCTCGTGGAAGTGAGAAAGATGTCGGGGAATATACAATTGGGCAAAAACAAAATTTTGAGCATTCAGGTCGAAAACCTATGTTGTTAGCACCTATATTACCTGTTTATTTTCATAATTCATTATGATTGTAAATATATAAATAAATAAATAAAATTTTGAGCACAATATTGTTTGGGAGATTTTTTTTAAGCATATACTATTTTTGGGTGCAAAATGCTTCCAAACATATTATATGGTCACATAATAACATATTGTTTTTTGGAAGACAACATTATTGAATTTGGATGCAAAAATACAAAATGTTTGGAACTTAGACTACCCAAACATATATTGTTTAGACCAATATGTTTTCAGATATATTATATATTGGAAGAGATCAAACATATAAATGTTTGGGCAATACCCAAAAATATATATGCTTGAAGCAAAATATGTTTGGGAGTATATGTTACAGAAGCGATTTTTTGTGAGCGTGTAGTTACAATATTATTTCTACTCCCTGTGCAAAGTTTCACGTAAATCGCATTACTACTTTGACCTCTGTTGTCATATAAGTGCATATCGGACGATAGATATATATGGGAGCTATATCTAAATCTGAACCGATTTCAACCAAATTTGGCATGCATAGCTAGAATATTAATTCTACTCCTTGTGCAAAATTTAAAGCAAATAAGGGCAAAACTGTAGCTTCTGGATATATATATGTGCATATCGGACGAAAGATATATATGGGAGCTATATCTAAATCTCAACCGATTTCAACCAAATTTGTCATGCATAGCTGTAATATTAATTCTACTCCCTGCCCAAAGTTTCAATTAAATCGAATTACAAATTTTACCTCTGGGGTCATATGAGTGTAAATCGGACGAAAGATATATATGGGAGCTGAACCAATTTCAACCAAATTTGTCATGCATAGCTGTAATATCAATTCTACTCCCTGCGCAAAATGTCAATTAAATCGGATTACAAATTTGACCTCTGGGGTCATATGAGTGTAAATAGGACGAAAGATATATATGGGAGCTATATCTAAATCTGAACCGATTTCAACCAAAATTGGCATGTATATCGTGAACATTAATTCTACTCCCTGTACAAAATTTAAAGCAAATCCGGGCAAACTTCTACCATCTGGGGCCATATAAGTTCATATCAGGAAAAAGATATATATGGGAGCTATATCTAAAACTGAACCGATTTCTTCCAAAATCAATAGAGTTCTATTCTGACCCAAGAAACATACTTGTGCCAAATTTTAAGTCGATTGAAGTTAAATTGCGACCTAGACTTTGATCACAAAAATGTGTTCACAGACAGACGGACATGGCTGGATCGACTCAGGGGCCGGCCCTGAGTAATATTGCCAAAGATACCATATGTCTATCTCGTCTCCTTCTGGGTGTTGCAAACATATGCACTAACTTATAATACCCTGTTCCACAGTGTGGTGCAAGGTATAATAAATTAATTTATTTCAAGTGAATAATTACTATTCCGATCACAACCGATGACTGTAGCAAGAATTGCTATGATAAGTAGAAGCTTTTGCATTTCATTACAAATTATATCAAGAAGGAACAAGTGAGGTAGAGCTTAAGTCGGCAGTAGGAAACTACACTGAAAGTTACATTTTATAAGGGTCAGCTTTATTATATCACTTTATTGTTTTTCAAGATAATCCACATTAAGATATTTACACTTTTGCATGTGTTTGAACCAATTGTCGAAGCGTTTTTGCTATTCTGCATGAGGTTTCTCCAAAACATGCATTATGAACGCACCAAGCGCTTCTTACGTTGTTGAAACACGTTTACTCTCTCATTCTGTTTTTTTTACATAAGCGAATAAAAAGAAGTCATACTGTTTAAGGAAAAAACAAGTAAGGAAAGTCTAAAGTCGGGCGGGGCCGACTATATTATACCCTGCACCACTTTGTAGATCTCAATTTTCGATACCATATCACATCCGTCAAATGTTTTGGGGGCTATCAGAAAAACATATATAAGGGAGCTATATCTAAATTTGAACCGATTTCAACCAAATTTGAACCGATTTCACGCATAGCTACAATACTAGTTCTACTGCCTGTGCAAAATTTCAACAAAATCGGAGTTAAAAATTGCCCTCTGTGGTCATATGAGTGTATATCGGGCGAAAGCTATATATGGGAGATATATCTAAATCTGAACCGATTTCAACCAAATTTGGCACGCATAGCTGCATTGCTAATTCTACTCCCTGTGCAAAATTTCAACTAAATCAGAGCAAAAAATTGGCCTCTGTGGTCATATGAGTGTAAATCGGGCGAAAGCTTTATATGGGAGATATATCTAAATCTGAATCGATGTCAACCAAATTTGGCACGCATAGCTCCAATGCTAATTTTACTCCCTGAGCAAAATTTCAATGAAATCGGAGTAAAAGGTTGGCCACTGTGGTCATATCAGTGTAAATCGGGCGAACGATATATATGGGAGCTATATCTAAATCTGAACCGATTTCAATAAAATTTAGCACACTTGACTACACTACTAATTGTACTTCTAGTGCAAAATTTCAACCAAATCGGAGTAAAACTCTGGCTTCTGGGACCGTATTAGTCAATATCGGGCGAAAGATATATATGGGAGCTACATCTAAATCTGAACCGATTTCAATAAAATTTGGCACACTTGACTACAGTACTAATTGTTTTTCTTGTGCAAAATTTTAAGCAAATCAGGGTAAAACTCTGGCTTCTGGGGCCATATAAGTCCATGTCGGGTGAAATATATATATGGGAGCTATATATAAATCTAAACCGATTTCAATCAAATTTGGCACACATAACTACAATACTAAATCTACTCCCTGTGCAAAATTTCAACCAAATTGGGCCAAAACTCTGGCTATTAGAACCATATTAGATCATATCGGGCGAAAGATATATATGGGAGCTATATCTAAATCTGAACCGATTTCAATCAAATTTTGCACTCTTAACTGCACTACTAATTGTACTCCTAGTGCAAAATTTGAACCAAATTGAACCAAAACTCTGGCTTCTAGGACCATAATAGTGCATATCGGGCGAAATATATATATGGGAGCTATATCTAAATCTGAACCGATTTCAATCAAATTTTGCATACTTAACTATACTACTAATTGTACTCCTAGTGCAAAATTTCAACCAAATTTGGCCAAAAATCTGGCTTCTGGGGCCATATAAGTCCACATCGGACGAAAGATATATATGGGAGCTATATCTAAATCTGAACCGATTTCAATCAAATTTTGCACACTTGACTATACGGCTAAGTGTTAAATTTCAAGCAAATCGGTATAAAACTCTGGCTGCTGGGTCCATATTAGTGCATATCGGGCGAAAGATATATGGGAGCTATATCTAAATCTGAACCGATTTCTTCCAAAATCAATAGGGTTCTATTCTGACCCAAATTAGGAACAAGTGCCAAATTTAAAGGCGATTGGACTTAAATTGCGACCTAGACTTTGATCACAAAAATGTGTTCACAGACAGACAGACGGACGGACGGACGGACAGATGGACAGACGGACATGGTTATATCGACTCAGGGACCCACTCTGAGCATTATTGCCAAAGACACCATGTGTCTATCTCGTCTCCTTCTGGGTGTTACAAACATATGCACTAACTTATAATACCCTGTTCCACAGTGTGGATAACCATGTCCGTCTGACAGACGGACATGGTTATATCGACTCAGGGACCCACTCTGAGCATTATTGCCAAAGACACCATGTGTCTATCTCGATATAACCATGTCCGTCTGTTCGTCTGTCCGTCCGTCCGTCTGTCTGTGAACACATTTTTGTGATCAAATTCTAGGTCGCAATTTAAGTCCAATCGCCTACAATGGCACATGTTCCTAATTTGGGTCAGAATAGAACCCTATTGATTTTGGAAGAAATCGGTTCAGATTTAGATATAGCACCCATATATATCTTTCGCCCGATATGCACTAATATGGACCCAGCAACCAGAGTTTTATACCGATTAGCTTGAAATTTTGTACAAACATAGCACTTAGTCGTATAGTCAAGTGTGCAAAATTTGATTGAAATCTGTTCAGATTTAGATATAGCTCCCATATATATCTTTCGCCCGATATGGACTTATATGGCCCCAGAAGCCAGATTTTTGGCCGAATTTGGTTGAAATTTTGCACTAGGAGTACAATTAGTAGTATAGTCAAGTGTGCAAAATTTGGTTGAAATCGATTCAGATTTAGATATAGCTCCCATATATATCTTTCGCCCGATATAGACTACTATGGTCCTAGAAGCCAGAGTTTTGGACCAATTTGTTTGAAACTTTGCACTAGGAGTACAATAAGGAGTGCAGTTAAGTGTGCCAAATTTGATTGAAATCGGTTCATGGACTAATATGGACTAATATGGTTCTAATAGCCAGAGTTTTGGCCCACTTTGGTTGAAATTTTGCACAGGGAGTAGATTTAGCATTGTATCTATGCGTGCCAAATTTGATTGAAATCGGTTCAGATTTAGATATAGCTCCCATATATAGCTTTCGCCCGATTTACACTCATATGACAACAGAGGCCAATTTTTAACTCCGATTTGGTTGAAATTTTGCACAGGGAGTAGAATTAGCATTGTAGCTATGTGTGCAAAATTTGGTTGAAATCGGTTCAGATTTAGATATAGCTCCTATATATATGTTTTTCTGATTTCGAAAAAAATACCAAAATACCAACATTTTCCTTGTAAAATCGCCTCTGCTTAATCGAAAAGTTGTAAAAATGACTCTAATTTTCCTAAACTTCTAATACATATATATATCGAGCTATAAATCATAAATAAACTTTTGCGAAGTTTCCTTATAATTGCTTCAGATTTAAATGCTTCCCATATTTTTGTACTAACATTGTGTTCCACCCTAGTGTATAGGTTAGGTTAGGTTATGTGGCAGCCCGATGTATCAGGCTCACTTAGACTATTCAGTCAATTGTGATACCACAGTGGTGAACTTCTCACCTATCACTGAGTGCTGCCCGATTCCATGTTAACCTCAATGACAATTGACCTCTTTTTTATAGCCGAGTCCGAACGGCGTTCCACATTGCAGTGAAACCACTTAGAGGAGCTTTGAAACCCTCAGAAATGTCACCAGCATAACTGAGGTGGGATAATCCACCGCTGAAAAACTTTTTGGTGTTCGGTCGTAGCAGGAATCGAACCCACGACCTTGTGTATGCAAGGCGGGCATGCTAACCATTGCACCACGGTGGCTCCCTACCTAGTGCATTAGCCGACTTAAATTTGGAGTCTATAGATTTTGTAGAAGTCTATCAAATTCTGTCCAGATCGAGTGATATTTAAATGTATGTATTTGGGACAAACCTTTATATATAGTCCCAACACGGATGTGATATCGAAAATTTAGATCTACAAAGTGGTGCAGGGTATAATATAGTCGGCCCCGCCCGACTTTAGACTATCCTTACATGTTTTCTATAGAAAATTTTGTCAAACAGAAATATATACGTATTTAATCGGCCTTTTTTGTTTAATATATACCCCGTATGGACTGACTTACAATTTAGAAGACGGTGTTAAGAAATTTTAAGATACCTTGATATCGGCAAGTGTTACCGCAACCCAAGTAATTCGATTGTGGATGACACTCTTTAGTAGAAGTTTCTACGCAATCCATGGTGAAGGTACATAAGACTCGGCCTGGCCGAACTTACGGCTGTATATATTTGTTTTTCTTTACTTTGCTTTTATATTTATCCTCTTCTGTGTAGTGTTATATTGAAACCATTTGACATTTTCAAAATAATATCTGCTCGCAATAGAAACTCAGATTCTTTCATCTTACAATCCACTGAATAATTTCTTAATATGGTCGAAAGTAAAATCTTCAGCTTCAACATGGCAAATTTACGACCCACACAACTTCTTGCACCAGCACTGAATGGGATGAAGCTATAATGATGGCGCTTTCTCATATTTTCGGCCAGGAAATTATCAGGATTGAATTTTTCCGGATTAGGGTAATCATCTGGACTACGATGTATCGCATATTGGGGTATAACGATAGTTGTGTCCTTGGGTATTATATAAGGACCCGATGCCAGCTGTATATCGTAGGCAGCCTTGCGAGCTATTGCTGGAACTGGGGGATATAAACGCATTGTTTCCATGATGACACGTTCCAGATATTGCATTTCCAGGGTATCATTAAAGCAGCAATCTCGAAGAAAATCATTGGCAAATATTGCTGTTTGTTCTTCAATGACCTTGGCTTGGATATCCTTGTGAATGCCTAGTAAACATAGAACAAAACTGGAAGCAGCTGAAGTGGTATCATGACCCTAAAAAGCAGGAACAGATATTGAAATATTTGCTAGGATTCCATATTCCATGAGTTTACTTACCTCAAACATAATTGTATTGACTTCATCAAAAATATCCTTCTCAGTCCATTCAATATTGGAATTTTTCAACATAACCATCATGGCATCCAAGAGGGCCAAACGTTTTTTAACACCTGCGTATATGTAAAACAAACACGAAGAAAATTATCTTCCTTAAAAACAAAAAACCCCATTTCTCACTTACCAACATCCTGCTCATCTAGATCATCCAAATCATCTCGAATACCTTCCTTTGTGGCCCGAAACTTCTGCTTAGCTATCTCTATGCCATCATCCTCTATGGCTCGTGAATCAGCATCGAAATTCTTATGACGATCATCTACCACCTTGCGAGTCATAGCCAAAATTATGCCCAACATTTTATCATTTTTCTTGCGCAAATTGCTTAAATTGAACATAAAATCCAGACGATAATAGAATTTTGTTTGACGTTGAGAGATTATGTCACACATATCAAGAACAGCTTCGGCATATTCCAGACATTTGTCACCATCCACCTGCTCCTTTACTCCCATTACAGTGGCCAATAGAATCTCCACAGTTATCTGAGACATATATCCATGGGCATCGATTTCTTTGCCCAACTCTTCCGATAGACGTTCGACAACCTTCGCGGAATACTTGACAAATGTGGGTATGAAACTTTTTAGAATACTCTGATGAAATGTGGGAGCAATCACTTTACGATGATGCTTCCAATGACTTCCTTTCGATATCAATAGACCATCGCCAAACCACGGTTGAAAATATTGATATTCTCCGGATTTCTCTAAATGATCATCACTACTTAGGACAACCTCTATGTCGACTGGTTTCGCTATGAATACTATGGCAATTGGTCCCAACCATCCGCAGACGGGACTTCCAAGTGTATGACCACACTGAATAACCATTTCCAAAATTTCTGAAAATTAACAATGAGAACTATCTAAGTGGATCTAGGGAAAGTCAAGACAAGAAAATTTAGGATTTACTACTTAATAACACCTCAGATTGGGCGGAATGGCAAAAAGTTTTTCAGCTTTGGTTTTGTTTGGCTGATGATATTTCTGAGTGATTCAAAGCTTTTTCAAGGGGTTTCACACATAATGTATCACGCTCTTCGATATTGCCTATAGGGAAGTCAGAAAAGACTAAGTATAATGGCTGACGACGTGACCCTAGCGGTCGGCAAGAACTCTGCAGAACCGATCGAAATCGTAACAAACGATTGTCTGCGAGGAATAAGTAGATACTTTAGACTAAACGAAAAAAAAAAAAAAAAAACAAGTATATACGGCCGTAAGTTCGGCCAGGCCGAAGCTTATGTACCCTCCACCATGGATTGCGTAGAAACTTCTACTGAAGCCGATGGCAAGGTATCTTAAAACTTCCTAACACCGTAATATATACCACATAGTCCATACGTGGTATATATTAAACTAAAAAAGGCCGATTAAATACGTATATAATTAGGTTTAAAGATTCTATAGAAATAAATTTTTGACAACATTTTCTATAGAAGTAAAATTTTGACAATATTTTCTATAGCAATAAAATTTGGAAAAAAAATTCTATAGAAATAAAACTCTGGTAAAATTTTCTATAGAAACAAAATTTTTACAAAAATTTCTACAGAAATAACATTTTGACAATGTTTTCTATAAAAAAAAATTTTGGTAGATTATTTTTGGCTTGAGTGGCAACCATGATTATGAACCGATATGGACCAATTTTTGTGTGATTGGGGATCGGCTATATATAACTATAGACCGATATGGACCAATTTTGGTATGGTTATTAGCGGCCTTATACTAACACCACGTTGCAAATTTCAACCGGATCGAATGAATTTTGCTCCTCCAAGAGGCTCTGGAGATCAAATCTGGGGCACGGTTTATATGGGGGCTATATACAATGATGGACCGATATGGACCAATTCTTGCGTGTTTCTTAGAGACCACATTCTAACACCATGTTCCAAATTTCAACCGGATCGGATGAATTTTGCTCCTCTAAGAGGCTCCGGACGTCAAATCTGGGAATCGGCTTATATGGGGGCTATATATAAATATTGGTCGATGTGGACCAAGTTTTGCATGGTCATTAGAGAACATATACCAACACCATGTACGAAATTTCAGCCGGATCGGATGAAATTTGCTTCCCTTAGAGCAATCGCAAGCCAAACTTGGGGGTCCGTTTATATGGGGGCTATACGTGAAAGTTGACCGATATGGACCAATTTTTGCATGGTTGTTAGAGACCATATACTAACACCATGTACCAAATTTCAGCTGGATCGGATGAAATTTGCTTCTCTTAGAGCAATCACAGGCCAAATTTGGGGGTCCGTTTATATGGGGGCTATACGTAAAAGTGGACCGATATGGCCCATTTGCAATACCATCCGACCTACATCAATAACAACTAAATACTTGTGTCAAGTCGATAGCTTGTTTCGTTCGGAAGTTAGAGTGATTTCAACAGACGGACGGACATGCTCAGATCGACTCAGAATTTCACCAGGACCCAGAATATATATACTTTATGGGGTCTTAGATCAATATTTCGATATGTTACAAACGGAATTACAAAGTTAATATATGATGATAATAGTAACCAAAAAAGGATTATTCGAATGTCCTACTTTATGTATTGATAAAAACGAAAATGTCATCAAAAACAACCTTTAATATCAAGGAGTAGCAAATTTATTATGAAGGAGCATTTAAGGATCGCGTATAGACCAATTCTTGCATGGTTGTTAGAGACCATTTACTAACACCATGTACCAAACTTCAACCGGATCGGATGAATTTTGCTCCTCCAAGAGGCTCTGCAAGCCAAATCTTAGCGTCGGTTTATATGGGGGCTATACGTAAAAGTGACCCATTTGCAATACCATCCGACCTACATCAATAACAACTACTTGTGCCAAGTTTCTAGTCGATAGCTTGTTTCGTTCGGAAGTTATCATGATTTCAACAGACCGACGGACATGCTTAGATCGACTCAGAATTTCACCACGACCCAGAATATATATACTTTATGGGGTTTTAGAGCAATATTTCGATGTGTTACAAACGGAATGACAAAGTTAATATACGTCCCATCCTTTGGTGGAGGGTATAATTAAGACGATTTCATTAATTATGAAATTTTTTTTTGAGAAGTATTAAAGCCATGTTGACCTTAGTAAAACGAAATTTTCTTTCATGTTAGAATACCCAACTTTAAGTCGAATCCCTTAACCATAGGGACAAAACAACTTCATTGAAAAGATTGTCGACTTTCGGACAAGGAATAAAACTTTGTCACAAAGAAATGCGTCATTCGTACTTGTATTTTAAAGGCATGAAATCTTTGGACTCATGACAAATTTTTTTCCAGTGTGCTGACTAACAGGTTGGCTGATAAGTACCCGGTCTAACAAAGAAAAACACATTTTTTTTGTCAAAATTATTTTTTATTATTCAACATAGTTCCATTCAAGAGCGATACAACGATTATAACGACCTTCAAATTTTTTGATACCATTTTGGTAGTACTCCTTCGGTTTTGCCTCAAAATAGGCCCCAATTTTGGCGATCACCTCTTCATTGCAGTCAATTTTTTTCCCTGCGAGCAACCTTTTGGGGTCTGAGAACAAGAAAAAGTCGCTGGGGACCAGATCTGAAGAATACAGTGGGTGGGGAAGCAATTCGAAGCCCAATTCATGAATTTTTGCCATCGTTCTCAATGACTTGTGGCACGGATCATTGTCTTGGTGGAACAACACTTTTTCTTCTTCATATGGGACCGTTTTGCCGCGATTTCGACTTTCAAATGCTCCAATAACGCCATATAATAGTCACTGTTGATGGTTTTTCTCTTCTCAAGATAATCGATTAAAATTATTCCATGCGCATCCTAAAAAACATAGGCCATTACTTTGCCAGCGGACTTTTGAGTCTTTCCACGCTTCGAAGACGGTTCACCGGACGCTGTCCACTCAGCCGACTGTCGATTGGACTCAGGAGTGTAGTGATGGAGCCATGTTTCATCCATTGTCACATATCGACGGAAAAACTCGGGTGTATTACGAGTTAACAGCTGCAAACACCGCTCAGAATCATCAACACGTTGTTGTTTTTGGTCAAATGTGAGCTCGCGCGGCACCCATTTTGCACAGAGCTTCCGCATATCCAAATATTGATGAATGATATGACCAACACATTCCTTTGATATCTTTAAGGCCTCTGCTTTCTCGATCATTTTCATTTTACGGTCATTCAAAATCATTTTGTGGATTTTTTTGATCCTCTTTCGGGCGTCCACTGCGTTCACCGTCCTCCGTGCTCATTTCACCACGCTTGAATTTTGCATACCAATCAATTATTGTTGATTTCCCTGGGGCAGAGTCCGGAAACTCATTATCAAGCCAAGTTTGTGCTTCCACCCTATTTTTTCCCTTCAGAAAACAATATTTTATCAAAACACGAAATTCCTTTTTTTCCATTTTTTTTCACAATCACAAAAGTTATTGAGTTAAAGACGATCTATCTCTCAAACTAATTGACTTACAGACGTCAAATTTTGACACGAATCATTTGAAGGTTGGTACTATATAAAAACAAGTATATACGGCCGTAAGTTCGGCCAGGCCGAAGCTCATGTACTCTCCATCATGGATTGCGTAGAAACTTCATTTAAACACTGCCATCCACAATCGAATTACTTAAGTTGCGGTAACGCTTGCCGATGGCCAGGTATCTTAAAACCTCCTAACACCATCTTCTAAATTGTATGTAAGTCCATACGTGGTATATATTAAATCAAAAAAGATCGATCCAATACGTATATAATTCAGTTTAACAAAGTAGACATAAAATTTTGCCAAAATTTTCTACATAAATAAAATTTTAACAAAATTTTCTATAGAAATGAACCGATATGGACCAATTTTTGTGTGATTGGACCAATTTTGGTATGGTTGTTAGCTACCATATACTAACACCACGTGCCTAATTTGAACCGGATCGGATGAATTTTGCTCCTCCAAGAGGCTCCGGAGGTCAAATCTGGAGAATGTTTTATATGGGGGCTATCTATAATTATGGACCGATATGGACCAATTCTGGCACGGTTGTTAAAGATCATATACTAACACCATGTTCCAAATTACAACCGGATTGGATGAAATTTGCTTCTCTTGGCGACTACGCAAGCCAAATCTGGGGATCGGTTTATATGGTGGCTATATATAATTATGAACCGATGTGGACCAATTTTTGCATGGTTATTAGAGACCATATACCAATATTATGTACCAAATTTCAGCCGGATCGGATGCAATTTGCTCCTCTTTGAGGCTTCGCAAGCCAAATCTGGAGATCGGTTTATATGGGGTCTATATATAATTATGGACCGATGTGGACCAATTTTTGCATGGTTGTTAGAGACCATATACTAACATCATGTACCAAATTTCAGCCGGATCGGATGCAATTTGCTCCTCTTTGAGGCTTCGCAAGCCAAATCTGGAGATCGGTTTATATGGGGTCTATATATAATAATGGACCGATGTGGACCAATTTTTGCATGGTTGTTAGAGACCATATACCAACACCATATACCAAATTTCAGCCCGATCGGATGAAATATGCTTCTGTTAGAGGCTCCACAAGCCAAATTTGTGTGCCCCTTTATATGGGGGCTATACGTAAAAGTGGACCGATATGACCCATTTTCAATACCATCCGACCTACATCGATAACAACTACTTGTGCCAAGTTTCAAGTCGATAGCTTGTTTCGTTCGGAAGTTAGCGTGATTTCAACAGACGGACGGACGGACGGACGGACGGACGGACATGCTTAGATCGACTCAGAATTTCACCACGACCCAGAATATATATACTTTATGGGGTATTAGAACAATATTTCGATGTGTTACAAACGGAATGACAAAGTTAATATACCCCCATCCTATGATGGAGGGTATAATAATATGCATTTAATACTAGCGACGTCATCTATGTGTCAGACCGGGGACTTATCAGCCAACCTTAAATGGCAAAAGAAATGGGACACAGATGATAAAGGTAGATCGACCTGCCAACTTTATCCGAACATAACCTATGACCCTCTTTAGGCAAGATGGGCATGTTAGCTATTGCATCACGGTGGCTTCCACGTTGTGCATCTTTGCGGAAATTGATTATTTTTATAATTTGTTTTTTAATTTCTGCATTCAAATGAAATTTCAAGGAAATTTCAATTATGTCTTCAATGATAAATGTAATCCTGATGTATCTTACCTTCACTTGATTTAGTTAGAAACCAATGTGCATGTCCAATAATTGGCAATCTCGGTGGACTGGGCATAGCTTTTACTAGTTGAAAATTTCTCGAATTTTTTATCCATATTTCACAAAGAACTGCAATTATTAGAACACCCAATACAAATATTAGAAGAGTATGTTGATCGTTAGCCTCCGACATTTTGCGAGCAAATATTTAATTCTTTCCAAAAACTCAACAATTCCCGTTTAAAAAAAAAATAAACCATCGAAATGACAATTTCAAACGTTTACTCTGCAGGCTTTGTAAAACATTTTTCTAAAACGGCAAACAATTTATAGGAGATCAACATAGACGAAGGCCCGAAATTTCATTGAATTCTGAGATGACATAGCATTTCATCAATTAACAATCAAACAATATTATGACTACATTAAAATATAACGAATAATACATGAGTTGGGTGAACAATTGGGGTCATTAAAATTTAAAATTGTTAAAAATTATACGAAGATACTTTGGTTCTTGCAAACATATGGTATGATATCAAACACAAGTAGCTACAACAAGCAATAGGTGATAAAGATAGGAAGAGAGAGGGTATTGAACCATTGACGGCGCACAGTGGTTCCCAATCGTTTTTTTTTTTTTTTTGAAATAATTCTGCAACTTTTGAACGGATAAATAAATCAACATTTTTTTTGTGAAACCTGAGGTCCTTACCTCTAAGTTGAAATATAGGGGTATGAAATTCTGTTTTAGCTGTCACATCTGCAATTATCAACTTATTTCTATGATTTTTCCTTTGCTGGAGAGAACTTGTAAAAGTATGCAAATTTTGCATACACTCAAAAAAAAGTTTACTTGGATCCAAAGATTTTGACCTTCCTTTAAGGACTTTGGTATTGATTCCGAGCCAAAGATGCGGGTTCTTTAAAATAAGGAAATTTTTTTCCGACCTATCTGGCTTTATATCTAGGTCTATAAAATTAAAATTAGGATACAGATCTTATTTATCAAAATTCCATTCTATTTTTCCGGTATGTTAATAAAGCTATTCACGTACAAATAAATGCTAGTTTAAAAATTGACATTATGACGGATATTCGAAGTAAAAAATATTTTCTTAATTCCAAAAAAACTTTAAACCAAAGATGCAAAATCCTCAAAATAAGTCTTAGCCTATATTTGAAGCGTTTTTATCTCCAATCTAAAGATTCAATATTTCAGTTAATTTAAGGACGAATTCTTTACATTAAAAAGGTGTCTCTTTACTTTAAGGAAATTTTACCTTAATTTAAAGACATGTAACTTTAACGAAAGGACGCAAATTTCCAAAATGTGCGTCCTAAATTTAATGAAAAAAAAATTTTAAGTAAAGATTATAAACTTTCTTTTAATTAAAATTTCATTATTTTAAAGAAATTTGTCCTTAATAGTGTGTAAATTGCGCATCCTAATATTGAGGTTGCGTAATCTTTAATATCACGTAAATATTTTTTCAGTGTAAGGAGTAAATTTGATAGTATTATCAAGTGTTACAAATCTGGTTGAAATCATTTGCAGAAATGCAATAATTCGCCAGAGTTAGTGAAAGTTTTGAGCGTGTTTTGCTTAGCAAAGGTCTAAATACAATATATTGTTGGAAAGGTAATTGAGACAACTTACTTCCCGTGTAATCGGAAAAAACAAAAATTACGAAAATTAAAAGTTTTTGGGGCAAGGAACATTTTGGTTTTAAATTCCGATTTTTTAGGAATTAAAAACATGAATTAAAACCTTTATAACTTTTGAACTAAATATGATTTCATTATAATTTTCATTAAGTTTTGCTGGGAAAATTGTTCTAAGAAACATTGCTGAATAAATTACTGCCACAATTTGTATCAAAAATCCCCAAAATCCCGCAGTGGGGACCTTTGATGTTGGGATGAGAGGAACTCATATCATACTTGACCAAAATGCCATTAAAAAAAGCCATTAAAAACTTACCCCTATTTGGTGATCTATAAGAAACAAGTACGACAGTACATTTTCTGAAAAAAAAATGGTAAAAATCCCGCATTTTTTTTCTTTGTTTGAAATTTCAAATTTTGGAGTCTACAACTTTTAATGTAAAGCCCATAGATAAACATTTTTATACCCTGCGCCAAACTGTGGAACAGGATATTATAAGTTAGTGCATATGTTTGCAACACCCAGAAGGAGACGAGATAGACACATGGTGTCTTTGGCCAAAAAGGTTAGGGTGGGCTCCTGAGTCGATATAGCCATGTCCGTCTGTCCGAGAACAAATTTTTGTAATCAAAGTCTAGGACGCAATTTTAGTCCAATCGAAAAATTTGGCACAAGTATGTATTTTGGCTCAGAATAGAACCCTATTGATTTTGGAAGAAATCGGTCCAGATTTAGATATAGCTCCCATATATATGTTTTTCTGATTTCGACAAAAATGGTCAAAATACCATCATTTTCCTTGTAAAATCGCCACTGCTTAGTCGAAAAGTTGTACAAATGACTCTAATTTTCCTAAACTTCTAATACATATATATCGAGCGATAAATCATAAACAAACTTTTGCGAAGTTTCCTTAAAATTGCTTCAGATTTAAATGTTTCCCATATTTTTTTACTAAATTGTGTTCCACCTTAGTGCATTAGCCAACTTAAATTTTGAGTCTATAGATTTTGTAAAAGTCAATCAAATTCTGTCCAAATCGAGTGATATTTAAATGTATGTATTTGAGACAAACCTATATATATAGCACCCAACACATTTGACGGATGTGATATGGTATCGAAAATTTAGATCTACAAAGTAGTGCAGGGTATAATATAGTCGGGCCCGCCCGACTTTAGACTTTTCTTACTTGTTTTTTTTTTTTTTTTGATAGAGAGAGTACCAAATTTAGTACATCTGTTTATGGATCTAATTCCAATTTCTAGAAAATCTGATAAAAGTCCCAGTGTCTACATTTTCGAACTTGAGCTGTCTGTAGACAGTTGACGAGTTTGTGCAAAATTTCAGCACGATACCTTCATTATTGCAGGCTGTAGCGTGAATACAATAGACCGCCATAACGACGGACGTGGCTAATGGATTTGCCACGTCCGTCGTTATGGCGGTCTATACCTACACAGAAAAAAGATCACCAAAATATTTCCAATTAAAAAGTTGATTGAAGTTGAAAAAATTTTTAATTAATAAATGAATTGATAGAATTAACTTTTTAATCAAAACACAAGCATTAAATTAATTATGTCAATGATTGACAATTTTAAAATGTTTAATCAAAAACAAGTGAGTAAAGTAGAAAGTCGGGCGGGGCCGACTATATCATACCCTAAACCACACCTACTGAATTAGTAAACATTTTTTGTGGGGTATGAGTGAGATAGGATTGGGAGATAACCCCCATTTGCAAATGTAAGTATATATAGGGGTACATAGTTATGGGAGTTTTATCACAATTCGATCAGAAATGTCTGATAGTAGATTCTGAATCTACAGAGTTTGTATGCCACTAGGTTAGGTTAGGTTATGTGGCAGCCCGATGTATCAGGCTCACTTAGACTATTCAGTCCATTGTGATACCACAGTGGTGAACTTCTCTCTTATCACTGAGTGCTGGCCGATTCCATGTTAAGCTCAATGACAAGGGACCTCCTTTTTATAGCCGAGTCCGAACGGCATTCCACATTGCAGTGAAATCACTTAGAGAAGCTTTGAAACCCTCAGAAATGTCACCAACATTACTGAGGTGGAATAATCCACCGCTGAAAAACATTTTGGTGTTCGGTCGTAGCAGGAATCGAACCCACGACCTTGTGTATGCAAGGCGGGCATGCTAACCATTGCACCACGGTGGCTCCCACTATGCCACTAATATTGCTTCCATTATTAAAAAAAAGAGGAAATCGCTCAATTAGTTTGGGTAATAAATACAAAATTGTGCAAATCGACCAATATATTTATGTACAAGCTACATGTATGGCTAAATAGATCGTCTAATACTGTAACGTGGTTTTTTTTTTGTGGGCTGAGGTAGGTCAGTGGCCGTTCAGGATTACCTTCTAGGGATCCACAAACCTTAAATAATAACACACAACTTTTATTCTTTTGCGGGTTGTATTAACAATTCTTATTTATATAAAATACAGTTTTGGGGGAGGCAATGAGTGGGATGAATGGGCGGCGACGACTGGTGGGGCTTCGACTATGAGATGTAGGCTGAGCTGGGTCGGACGATGGCGAAGACTCGGACAGTGCTTGATTTGATGTATGGGCGATGTTGCGTGGCGACGATGATGAAACGGTGTTGATGAACTGACGGGGTACGATGATGAACCGTGTCGGTGAGTTGACTGGATACGATGCTGAACGGTGTCGGTGAACTGACTGGATACGATAGTGAATGGTGTCGATGCGTTGACTGGATACGATGATGAACGGTGTCGGTGAATTGACTGGATACGATGATGAACGGTGTCGGTGAACTGACTGGATACGATAGTGAATGGTGTCGGTGCGTTGACTGGATACGATGATGAACGGTATCGGTGAGTTGACTGGATACGATGCTGAACGGTGTCGGTGAACTGACTGGATACGATAGTGAATGGTGTCAGTGCGTTGACTGGATACGATGATGAACGGTGTCGGTGAATTGACTGGATACGATGATGACGATGATATCGGGCCGACGGTGTTCGTGTACGGTTATGACGATGATATCGGGCCGACGGTGTTCGTATAAGAAGTTAACGATGGTGTCGGGCCGACGGTGTTCGTGTACGGTGATGACGATGATATCAGGCGATGTCGGTTCTGTTCCTATAACGATAAGAGGGAAAAGGGGACTCGGATATACTAGCACCTGATTGAAGCGAACGGACCGCTGAAGCGAACTAATCGCGGAAGCGGACGAACCGCTGAAGCGAACGAATCGCGGAATCGGACGAACCGCTGAAGCGAACGGATCGCGGAAGCGGACGCACCGCTGAAGCGGACGCACCGCTGAAGCGGACGAACCACTGAAGCGAACGAATCGCAGAAGCGGACAGACCACTGAAGGGAACGAATCGCGGAAGCGGACGAACCGCGTTGGGAGGGTGTTAGTGTAGGTGGGTAGGGGAAAAGAAGGTTGAGGAGGAGGCGGTGGGAAGTGCTAATCTACTACACTGTTAATCGCATTGCGATGAATTGGTTCTACTCTAGGATATTCGGCAGCGGTCGGGCCACTCGCTTTACTAATCGTCGAGCTTCGGGTGATTCATGCCATCGTCCCGACAGACCCACATTCTTAAGTTGGTTGAGCCACCAACTAAATGAGAATTACCAACGTGTAACATAAAAACGTTGGGGTGATGAAAGTAGGTAGATCACAGTTGTAATGGACACCGTGACGCACAGCAACTTAGTGGGTACAGTGGTACGAAGGGAAAAAAGTGGTGATCATAGGAATTAAATAAATTCAAAATATGTACGAGCAATTGGCTCATTATAATACATCAAAATTTGAAATTTAAGTAACGTTGGTTAATAAATAAGAGTATTATGGCAAACTTTTGGAAAATCGAGCGATGCATATGTATGGGAGCTATATCTAAATCTGAACCAATTTTAATAATATATTTGGCAAGTTTGATTGATACCACAAAAGGTTACCTTGTGCTAAATTTGAGTAAGATATGGCTATTAGGGGCAAATTTTTCAAAATCGTGTAATGCATATATGTGGGAGCTATATCTAAATCAGATTTTGACAATATTTGGCAGGTTTGATTGATGCAATAGAAGGTTATCTGTGCTAAATTTCAGTAACATCGGGTAATAAATAAGGCTATTTTGGTAAAAAAAAAATAGGGCGATACATATATATGGGAGATTTCGATGAAATTTTGCACACTTGAAGGGTAATGAAAAAGATTACTTTATGCCAAATTTGACGATAATCGGTTAGTAAAAAAGCCCAACGTAACCCCATTTGTCGAAATCGGGCGATACATATATATGGGACCTACATCTAGATTTGATTCGATTTCTTCCAAATACAATAGCATTCGTCCTTGTACCCAAAAAAACACCATGTACAAAATTTCATACAAATCGGTTAATAATTGCGACCGGAATCCTGCGAACAACAAATACATGGACAGACGGACGGACAGACGGACACCAAAGTGATTGATTCTCAGTCGATCGGTATATAATTTATGGGGTCTAAACTCAATATTACTGGTAGCACATTTTTTGGCAGATCAAAGCTATTATACCCTGACCACCATGGGTTTAGGGTATGGATTTTTTTTTAAATTAGTAACTAAAAGTTTATTTCAAATAATTTAGCTTCGTTAAATTTTCCATTTAAACCTATTGCAGTGAAACCTCTCAGAAGTGAACACTCACGGTTGCATACATTTTGTGAAAATATAGCAAACGTCTGACGAAAATTGTCCACTTTTAAGAGAAGTACGATTTTCAATGTCTAAGTTTGAGAGGTTTCACTGTATATTTGCTCCATGGTGGCGGGTATTTAAGATTCGACCGAGGCCGAACTTACAGCTTTGAATACTTGGTATTACTAACATTTTCAAGTTTTTTGTAAAATTTTTATTATTTTTAAATGCAATTTGCACAATAACAATTTATGGTTTCCGCCAAAAGCTTTCATTTACTCCATTTGGTCCACATATCCATATCTTTGCTTCAGTATTATATTAAAACCACCGGCCATTTTCAAAAAAATATCTTCTCGCGATTGAAAATCAGATTGCTTCAATCTACTATCCACAGTATAATTTCTCAATAGGGTCGATAGTAAAACCTTTAGCTTCAGCATGGCAAATTTTCGACCTACACAACTTCTTGGCCCGGCACTAAATGGAATGAAACTGTAATGATGTCGTTTGGTCATATTGTTGGCCAGAAAATTATCAGGATTAAATTCATTAGGCTGTGAATACTCATCAGGATTACGATGTACATGATATTGGGATATTACAATGGTTGCATCCTTCGGTATTGTATATGGTCCCGATACCAGTGGAATATTGCGTCCAGCTTTTCGAGCTATTATTGGAATTGGTGGATATAAACGCAAAGTTTCCATTATGACACATTCCAGGTAATTCATTTGAAGCGTATCATCAAAAGTACAATCCCGTTGAAAATCATGACCAAATATTGAGTTTTGTTCATCAATGACTTTGGCTTGGATGCCCTTGTGAATGCCCAATAAGCAGAGAACAAAACTGGAGGCAGTTGAGGTGGTGTGATGACCCTAAAAGATAAAGGTATAAGGTATATTAATTGAATATAGGAAAACATCTCAAACTTGAACACTTTGCCAAAGCGGTCACCTCGTGAGACGAGAATCCAAGCTATATAGAGGATATCTGAGATGTAATGCAACAAAGTAAACCTCTTTTTTGTTTCCTTTTTTAATTCAAAAATCAAAAATGTCGGAAATAACATCGAATAACTCAGACGGAAGATTTATATGGGAGCTATGCCATATATATAAATCATATCTATAAATCCGAACTTATGTCCACCAAATTTAGCACACTTGACTATATCGCTAATTGCACTCATTGTGCAAACTGTGAAGCAACTCAAAGCAAAACTCTGGCTTCTTGGACCATATAAGATACTGACAAAATGTTTGATTTGCTTCAAATTTCACTCCGATTTACTTAAAATTTTGCAGAGGTAGTAGAATTAATATTCTAGCAACGCATAATGAATTTTGTTTAAATCGATTCAGATTTAGGTACAGCCCTGACACATTTTTTTCGCGCGATATGTTCTCATATAACCCCAAAAGCCATAAGTTTTTTGGTTTGTTTAAATTTTCAACAAAGAATATATTTAATAGTACCGTCAAGTGTGCCAAATTTGGTTAAAATCAGTTCGGATCTAGTTATAGCCACCGTTGGTTGAATTCTACCAAAAATGGTAAATTTTTTACTGTTAGGTAGATTGGTAGCATTCTTCACATTTTGGTAGATTTTGCTAAAATCTCTTTCTCCCTCCACTTAAGAAGAATATCAATATTCTCTGGAAATAAAATTTTGAAAACAACTTTCTACAGATATAAAATTTTGACAACAACTTTCTATAAAAACAAAATTTTGACAAAATTCTCTATTGAAATAAAATTTGGCAAAATTTTTTTGGCAATTTTCTATAGAAACAAAATTGGGAAAATTTTCTATAGAAATTAAAATTTCATAAAATTATCTATGAAAATAAAATCTTGACAAAATTTTCTAGAGAAATAAAAATTTGACAAAATTTTCTGTAGAAATAAATTCGCATCACTTCTTAAGGTGTGATGCGAATTCAGTATTTTGAATGTTCATTAAGAAGTTTTGTGATATTTTGACAACTAAATAAATTTAAAATTTTTTATGATTTTAGTGCAGTCCCTCCACCATGGATTGCGTAGAAACTTCTACGAAAGACTGTCATCCACAATCGAATTAATTGGGTTGTGGTATCTTAAAACTTCTTAACATCGTTTTCTACATTGTGAGTTAGTCCATACGTGGTATATATTAGACAAAAAAGTTATGTACAGGTAAGTCTACAAATAATTACGAATCGATATGGACATTTGCACGGTACGCACATGGTTGTTAAATATCATGTACTAAATTCACGTACCAAATTTCAACCGAATCGGATGAATTTTGCTCTTCCAAGGGGCTCCGGAGATCAAATCTGTGGATCGGTTTATATGGGGCCCAACCGAATCGGTTGAATTTTGCTCTTCCACGAGGATCCGGAGGTTAAATCTGGGGATCGGTTTATATGGGGACTATATATAATTATGGACCGATGTGGACCAATTTTTGAATGAAATCGGATGAAATTTGTTTCTCTTAGAGGCTCCGAAAGCCAAATCGGGGGTTTATATGGGGGCTATATGTAATTATGGACCGATATGGACCAATTTTTGCATGGTTGTTAGAGACCATATACGAACACCATGTACCAAATTTCAGCCGGATCGGATGAAATTTGTTTCTCTTAGAGGCTCCGAAAGCCAAATCGGGGGATCGGTTTATATGGGGGCTATATATAATTATGGACCGATGTGGACCAATTTTTGCATGGTTGTTAGAGACCATATACTAACATCATGTACCAAATTTCAGCCGGATCGGACGAAAAGCCAAATTTGGGGGTCCGTTTATATGGGGGCTATACGTAAAAGTGGACCGATAGGGCCCATTTGCAATACCATCCGACCACCATCAATAATCAACTACATCAACTACTTGTGCCAAGTTTCAAGTCGATAGCTTGTTTCGTTCGGAAGTTAGCGTGATTTCAACAGACGGACGGACGGACATGCTCAGATCGACTCAGAATTTCACCACGACCCAGAATATATATACTTTATGGGGTCTTAGAGCAATATTTCGATGTGTTACAAACGGAATGGCAAAGTTAATATACCTCCATCCTATGGTGAAGGGTATAAAAATGATTCAAATGAACTTCCTGTACAGTTAAAATAAAGAACATCTTTGGGAGGACATTTTTGGGAGTGCTTTTAGAGTTGTGCATATAGAAGAACTTCCAAATTTTTTTGCTGGGAAGTAACAGCCGATAATTTTGTCACTGAAATAATTCGATCAGCTGTCAGACGAAGTGTTTATAAATGATAGCAACTTGAAACCTCTCTAGCTTTAAAACTTTCTAAAAGCGGTCATTCGGACGATGGATTTCTTAATAAAAGTGACTTCTTACAAGAGAAGACCTCCCAAATATAGCCAAAAAGAAAGTAATTGTAAGTGTCCATTTCTAGTAGTGTTCACTGTACTTATCTTCATTAAAATTTTACCTCAAACATTATGGTGTTGACCTCATCGTGAATATCCTGATCATTCCATTTAATTTCCGGATCTTTAGACATTACTATCATGGCATCCAAAAACGGCAAACGCTTCTTAACACCTGCTTAAAATTTAATAATCACAAAATTGCTAATATATTAATATCCTCCGATCACTTACCCACATCTTGTTCATCGATATCATCAAGATCATCTCGAAGACCTTCTTTCTTCTTTGACAATATCAGTTTTGTCGATTCAATTTCTTTTTCAACTATGGCGCTTGAATGAGCATCGATTATCCTTTGTCGATCATTTATAATTTTTCTTGTCACTCCCGTTATTATGTCCAACATTTTAATATATCTCTTATATAAGGAGCTAACAGTGAAAAGAGCATCAAAACGGTAATAGAAGTTGGTTTGACGCATATGAATAATATCACGCATATCAAGCATAGCTTTGGCATATTCTAGACATTTATCACCGTGCATTTGTTCTTTAACTCCCATAGCTGTGGCCATTAAAATCTCTACAGATATCTGTAACATATGCTCATGAACATCGAATTCTTTGCCCATTTCAGTTGAAAGCCTTCTAACAACCTCCTTGGAATGTTGGGCAAATGTTGGAGTGAAACTTTTCAGAATACTCTGATGAAATGTGGGAGCAATCATTTTACGATGATGTCTCCATCGGTAGCCTTTCGATATTAATAAACCCTTACCGACCAAGGGTTGAAAGTAGCGATATTCATAGGATTTTTCCAAATGGTCATTGCTGTCTAGAACAAGTTGTATATCTGCGGGATCCGCTAAGAAGACAATAGGGTTTGGACCTACCCATGCGCATATGGCCTTTCCATATATTTCAGGGAATCTTAATGCTTCTGCTGTTATATCTGTAATTAAAAGTTGGTTTTAAAAACTCGGAAAAAAAACATTCGTATTTCCGAAACGTTCGTATTTCCGAAACGTTTGTCCCACAATCGATTCTGCGAAAAAATTGGGGAAATTATATATTTATTTGTGGTTGACCAATCACCGTGGTGGATCACATCTAAAGTTTGCTAACCGCCAAATGTTGCAAAGACTGGCCCCCGTAATTCATACAAAATTTCGCAATTCTTTATAAGATCATATTACTCAATAGCAATAGATGAAAACACATACCGCACAGTGGTATGACAATAATAGTTTTTTATCTTACTAATCACTGATATTCCAATGGTTTTCTTACCTTCAATTGATTTTCCTATAACCAAATGAGCATGGCCAACTAATGGCAATCTTGGTGGACATGGCATAGTTTTGAGTAATTTATATTTTCTTGAATTTCTTATCCATATTTCGCAGAGAACTACAATCACTAAAAACTCCAATAATGGTTTTAATATAGTTTGTAACCACGAAAATATTATTGAAATAACCTCTTGATTGAAAATTTCTTCAGCCATATCACATAAAGATTTTTTTATTTTAAAAAAAATTTAATGAAATAATACCGCGATTGATTTATTTGATTTTGAAAATTCTAATCTGTTCCTACGCTAAATAGCTAATGGTCTAAATTTGTTCAAATGTTTTCAGAGCACGGATATATTTTCAAATTGTATTAAAATTATGTTGCATAGAAATACATATCCGATATTGAATTCATATCCACCGATATTCAATTCGACACAAATAAAGTGAATGTATTTTGTCTAAGCTCTTTGCAAGTCTAATGCATAATTAGTCAAAGGTATGCTGTATATAAAATGAGGTCACATAATATTGGAATTGAAACTACATGCAAGAGATATGCAATTCTAACTGTATGAGAAATTTGACCAAATCACAAACACATATTTTAGTTTTTGTAGTTTTGATTCAATTTAAGTTTCGAGTTTATTTAAAGAAAAAAATACATTTATAATTTTAATTTTTTTTTTTTTTTAATTTCTTTTAGTTAACTTGAAATGAGCAGCAAGGCAGATATATTAATTACATTCGCGTTCTATTACAGACTGACTGCTATGATCTTTTTTATTTTATTTTCTAAGTGAATTCTTTATGCTCTCTATCTTAAATTGTTATACTTGCATTGAAAGTGGATAAAAAAGCTACATGCGCTGCATTACCCTCAGCATTACCATGTACATCTAACATACAATGAACAATGTAACAGCAAAGAGACAACAAAGAGACAAATGACATAGAGTTGCAAAGTGTTCTAAATGAATATAATAGCCAACAGACAATCGTTTTATATATAGCAAAGCAAATAAATGATAATAATTTTGATGTGAAATCCAAACATTAGAGTAGGTCGTAATACATACAAATTCTTTGAAATAAAAGGTAGTAAATTGCAATAAAAAATATTAAACAAAAATAATAAGTTAAAAAGAAAAACAATAAAATAATATAAAAAAAAATATTAATATTAAACAATTGGATACGACTTTCTAACATTCCCCCCCACAAAGAACAACTGTTCTTGATATACGGTAAGCAGAAGAATTGAGGTGTTTTATTTGGTTTTTTTGAGATCACCAAGCTATGCCTCTACTCACAGCAACTCATCGGTTGAATTAATGGGTAATTGAAATTCATCTTTTATAGGAAGAAGTGCTATTTTAGATACGGGGCGCTTATAGGTCTTTCCATTAGATATTACTGAAACAACGCGGACTCTACCATCTGTGCCAGGATGAACTTCAGTAATACGGGCTAGTGGCCATTGACCGGGGGGCAACCGTTCGTCGCATATAAGGACAAGATCGCCCAATTCAGGGTTTGTTTGAGGATTGAGCCACTTTGGGCGTGATTGAAGGCGATTCACATATTCACCTACCCAGCGTTTCCAGAACTGTTGTTTTAATCTTTCAACAACTTTCCATCGAGACAGTCGATCTATAGAGTAGTCTAGAAGATTTTCATCAGGTATCGTGAGAAGGGGCTCACCAATTAAAAAATGACCTGGTGTAAGGGCAGAACAATCGTTGGGATCAGTAGACAGTGGACACAAAGGCCGTGAATTAAGGCAACTCTCAATTTGAGCCAACAGGGTGGTTAGTTCCTCAAACGTTAAAATTCGATTATCCATGGTTCTTTTCAAGTGATGCTTAGTAGACTTTACACCAGCTTCCCACAATCCACCGAAGTTGGGCGATGCTGGTGGTATAAAATGCCATTTGGTTCCACTGTTTGAAAGAAGCTCGCAGAGATCTTCGGGCAATGATTGTTTACTTCTGTGTTGCAAAATCTTAAGTTCCTTATTTGAGCCAATGAAATTCGTACCGCAGTCAGAGTACAAGTCCGTACAAATTCCACGGCGCGAGGTGAATCTTCTGAATGCTGCGATGAACGACTCAGTGGACATACTTGTAACTGCCTCTAGGTGAACCGCCTTTGTCACCATACATATAAATAGAGATATATATCCTTTTGTCGTTACTGAATTGCGAGCAGTGGACTGTTTGATGGTAATAGGGCCGGCATAGTCCACTCCACTATGCTTAAATGCGCGTGAGGGTTGCAAGCGTACTGTTGGAAGCTCCCCCATAATTTGCTGTGCTGCCTTTGCCGTGTATTTAAAACAAGTTACACATTTTCTTTGTACTTGTTTCGCAATATTACGAGCTGAAATTACCCAGTATTTTCTCATGACGTAGGCTTGCATTTGGGTAAGTCCTCCATGTAGCGTTTTCAAATGGGCGTCTGAAAAGATTAAAATAGAAAGCGGATTGTGTTTAGATAGTAATATCGGGTGTTTGAATTCATAATCGAACTTAGCTTTCTGCAAACGCCCTCCAACTCTCAGAATTCCGATTTCATCAACAAACGGACACAGCTGGGCTAGTCTGTTACTAGATGGAAAAGGATGACATTTTTTAATATAATTAAGTTCCTCAGAAAAGTCCACTCGTTGAGATTGGATGACTAAGATATTCGAAGCGTCATGCAGCTCTCTAGTTGAAAGGAATCCATATTTACGCTTATAATTTTCTTTTGTTCTGGTATTGTTGACGAAGCGCAATATATAAGCCGTAACACGCACCAGTTTTGTCAACGAGGAAAATCTGGACAATATTTCTGGGAAATCAAGTTTGGTTATCACATGGGATGCAAACGTTTTCTTTTTTTTCTCAAGATTAGTTTCGTAGTTGTGCTCAGGTTGTTGGGGCCATTCAGTGGGTGGTAGACACAACCAGTCCGGACCAGACCACCACAATTTGTGGTGTACTAACTCTAAAGGCGCGATACCACGAGAAGCACAATCTGCTGGATTGTCGTGTGTCGATATATAAAACCACTCAGAAATATTGGAATACCGTTGAACTTCTGCCACACGATTGCCAACATAAACATTCCACCTTGAAGATTCTCCTCTTATCCAAGACAAAGCGGTGATGCTATCGGTCCAGTAATATACCCTTTCAACTTCGCGCTCGATTTGACTTTTGACTTTATGCATAAGTTTTGCCAGAAGGGTAGCTCCACATAGTTCCAATCTGGGTATCGATATCACTTTCAACGGAGCAACTTTGGTTTTTGACTGTAGTAGGCGTACGACATGGTAACCATCATTTGTACTTTTGGCATATATTACGGCAGCAAATGCAGTTTGCGAGGCATCACAAAAGCCATGCAACTCCAATTTGCTGTTGCGCAAAGTTCCAAGCCAGCGAGGAATTCTAATCTTTTCCAAATGAATCAATTCACCAAGATACTTATTCCATTCCCGCCGAATACTATCTGAAACGCTATCCTTCCAATCAATGCCTTCCAACCACAATTTCTGAAAAGTAGCCTTAGCAGTGATCGTGACTGGGGCCAGCCAACCCAAAGGGTCATATAACCGGGCAGCATCAGACAAAACGTCGCTTTTCGTAACGTCCTCTCGAGGTTGGAAATCGACCTTGAAAACAAATGTATCGTCAAGAGTGTTCCAACCTAAACCGAGAGCCTTTACCAAGTTCTCTTCATCGAAATCGACTACCCCCCTCTTCTCCCTAAACTCCTCAGGAATAGCGTTCATCAGATCCACCGAGTTCGAGGTCCACTTCCTTAGGTTAAACCCACCCGATGCCAACAACTTCACTAAGTGATCATGTAAAGCCAAAGCCTCAGTCAAGGTATCCGCCCCGGATATCACATCATCGACGTAAGTATCCGTTTTCAGAACATCACAAGCAACCGGATACGAGTCATATTCATCCTCAGCCAACTGCTGCAATATCCTAATAGAAAGATAGGGGGCGGAACACGTGCCATACGTAACCGTATTTAACTGGTAAATATAAATACTAGAATCCGCCCCTCGCCACAAAATCTGCTGATAAGGAAGATGCCGATCAACAACGCGAATTTGTCGAAACATCTTCTCTATATCAGAGCGAAAACCAATCCGAAATCTACGCCAGCGGGTGATAATTGTTGGCAAATCATTTTGGAGAGCGGGTCCAGGGCAAAGTTCGTCATTCAAAGATGGAAATGGTGGCCGTTTGCTACTTCCATCGAAAACCACACGAAGTTTAGTCGTGGAGCTACTTTCCCTTAGAACACCATGGTGTGGCAAAAAATAGCCGTTGGGCCGAAGAGCTTGAGGGTATGGACCAATCCTGGACATATGTCCCAAATTCTCATACTCCTCCATAAATTCCCTATACTTAGTAGCTAGCCCAACATCCCTAATAAAACGTGTCTCCATATTCTTCAACCGACTCAAGGCACTGAAATCCGTATGACAAAATTCTGGAAGCGGTTTCCCCAGTACCTCACACCTAAATGGCAATGCCACAGTATAGCTCCCATCATCCCCTCTCTTGAATGTTGCTTTGAAATACTCCTCACACAAACTCTCTTCCCGCGTAAACTCCCTTTTCTCTAATAATTCCTCCTGCTCCCAAAACGACTTCAATCTACTATCCAATGAACAAATATTAACATTCACATCAAAGGAATAATCTAAAGCAGCAGTTGGCCCAGATACAACCCAACCAAAATGAGAAAATTGAAGGAATACACCTTTGTCAAATTTCTTCTGCTGCGGTAGCAAAATATCACCGTATATATCACCTCCGATCAGCAAATCAATTTTATCATTACCATAAAATTGTGGATCGGCTAAATGATAGCCCCCTAAGTTCGGTAACTCGATCCGACTCATAGGTCCAGGGTGATATGATGTAAGCGAAGGCATTACGAAGGCATTGCTCTCAAGTCGAAATTCTTTCTCACAAGGGGATATGAGACAAAAATGGACATAGTTGCGAACAATGACGGTGCTACCCCCTACTCCAGTGATGTGAGCGTAAGTGCGATATCGCCTGAGTCCCAATAACTGAACGGCCTCCTCCGTTATCAACGTAGCCTGAGCACCCTGATCTAAAAGTGCACGCAACTTAAATTCCCCATATTGGGTTCGGACGATAACACGGACAGTGGCAAGTAACACATTGGGCATAATCGTAGAATTAAATATGGAAATGTTGCAACTACGAATATTTGCCCGTGATTCGGTTATGTCCGTAGAAACACCCGCCGAATTATCACCAGTGGCAGTTGCAGCGTCTAATGTAGAGCCGTCCTCAGAATACTCATTATGCACAATTGTATGGTGGGGCATATTACATATGTGGCAGCGAGTCTGCAAACGACAATCCCTAGAAAAATGTCCCACGTTCAAACAATTCCTACAAATACCCTTCGATGAAATCAAGTCACGTTTCGCTGCCGATGAGGCAGCTGAAAATTGGAAACATTTATACAAAAGATGTCTTCGTCCACAACAAGGGCAATTTCCATCTCGGTTCGAAACGACATGAACCCTTCTAGTCTGCAATGGTCTAAAAGAAGAAGCAGATCTAGAAACCGTCCTAGATGTGGTCAAATCATGGTCATTTATAGACTCAAGTGTCCGAAAGGTTGTTTCCAAGAACAAAAATAGTTCCCCTATCTTTGGAATTTCCGTCGAAGCATTCAAAGATCGTTCCCATTCCTTACATGTCTGAGTATCCAACTTCGATACAGTAATGTGAACCAAAATGGGGTCCCAATTGTCACAATTTATCTCAAGAGTACTAAGGAGAGAAAGACATGTTCGTGTAGTGTCGAGAAGATTCTTGATACTATCACATGAACCGTCAGATCTGGCAATATCAAAAAGTCTCCTAAAGATCGTGTCCGTAATCTTCCTCTTATTATGATACCTTTTAGTCAGAGCAGACCAAGCCAACTGGTAACTAGCATCCGAAGCCGGATACTCATTAACAATGGACAACGGAGTATCCCTGCAGGAACTGCGAAGGTAGTAGAATTTTTGCACGTTCGATAAACCCTGATTGTTGTGAATTAAAGAAACAAACATGTCCCTATAGGATATCCAGTCCGTATAATTACCGGAGAAAGTGGGGATATCTACCTTTGGTAGACGGATATCATTTGAAAAAAACTCACATCTTGAAGCAGGAGCATGAAATGTACTAGAGTGTATGGATGGTGAAATTGTAGTATTAAATTCGGACATCGAATCCAAAAGTTTCCCTTTGGCTACCATGAAATTATTGCAAAATGTAAAATATACATCTTCCTTTAGGTATGGAACTTCTTCTTGCGGCATGGAACTATCGCGTACATGATCAAAAATTTGCTCGTGGTTACTTTCAAATACTTTGTTAAGTTCTTCAATTTTTTCTAAAAATGTTTGCGATGTACCGCGAGTTCTAGAAGTCGGTGGAAGTTTTTCATATTCGGCCATGAATCGATTTAGACGCTGAAGAATTAAGCGTTGGTCTTCAATTGCGCGCAGCAGTTCCGCCATTTCGTTTTTAATCCTGTTTTGTGACGAAGTTTTTTTGTTCTTTTCTTTTAATATAGATAAAAGTTGTTTAAATTTTTATTCCACTGTTTTATAATTTAATATTGTAATTTTCACCCAAATTATTAAAATTATTTTTTATATTACTGTCGCAGATTTTAGCTTTCTTTTTTTTTTTTTTTTATTCCAAAAAATAAAGGCAAATTGGTATTACATATGCGAATACTGTTTCTTTTACTTCTTTCACTTGTTATTTCTTTCACTTGTTAACACAAAAGCTTTACAAAATATTCCCGGGTTTCGGCACCATTTTTTAATGTATGAGAAATTTGACCAAATCACAAACACATATTTTAGTTTTTGTAGTTTTGATTCAATTTAAGTTTCGAGTTTATTTAAAGAAAAAAATACATTTATAATTTTAATTTTTTTTTTTTTTAATTTCTTTTAGTTAACTTGAAATGAGCAGCAAGGCAGATATATTAATTACATTCGCGTTCTATTACAGACTGACTGCTATGATCTTTTTTATTTTATTTTCTAAGTGAATTCTTTATGCTCTCTATCTTAAATTGTTATACTTGCATTGAAAGTGGATAAAAAAGCTACATGCGCTGCATTACCCTCAGCATTACCATGTACATCTAACATACAATGAACAATGTAACAGCAAAGAGACAACAAAGAGACAAATGACATAGAGTTGCAAAGTGTTCTAAATGAATATAATAGCCAACAGACAATCGTTTTATATATAGCAAAGCAAATAAATGATAATAATTTTGATGTGAAATCCAAACATTAGAGTAGGTCGTAATACATACAAATTCTTTGAAATAAAAGGTAGTAAATTGCAATAAAAAATATTAAACAAAAATAATAAGTTAAAAAGAAAAACAATAAAATAATATAAAAAAAAATATTAATATTAAACAATTGGATACGACTTTCTAACACTAACATTTAATTATTCTTTCGTAATTCATTAATTTTTTTTAATAGTATGATTCTTTATTTTTATTTGTTATCTTTCTAAATGTGTTGCACAGAAATCACTTAGACCTATATCGAGAATGTTTGAAAACAAATAACAAAAATGCAAATTCGTACATTAAAACAAGTAAGGAAAGTCTAAAGTCGAGCGGGACCGATTATACTATACCTTGCACCACATTTCGATACCATATCAAATCCGTTAAATATGTTAGGTGCTATACATATGTTTCAATAGCACCATGTTACTTTTTCACGGCGACCATGTGACAGTTTAGTCTTAAAAATATTCTTTTCTCGTCATACACAACATGCTTTCCGAAATCAGATATACGATTTCCGAGAAAATATCGTGGTTTCGACAAACATGTTACATGTTTTCCGTGAAAAAGTAACATCATGCTCTTGCAACATGGTTGGGGTGATAATATTCCTTTTCTATGTGTATATAAAGGTACATGCATTTAAATTCTTCCAAACAAAAAAACTGTAGACTTAAAATTTAAGTCGGCTAATCCTCTGAGGTTGAACACAATGTTAGTAAAACAACAAGTAAGTAAAGTCTTAGGTCGAGCGGGGTTGACTATATAATACCCTTCACCACTTTGTAGACCACAATTTGTGTTACCATCTCAACTCCTTCATGAAGGTTTATATTCCCATATACAAATATATATATCTTAACCGTTTTTTGTACTTCTACAAGATCTCTAGAATTAAAATTTAAATCGGCTAATGCCCTGGGATAAAGCACAATGTTACTAAAAAACAAATAAGGAAAGTCTAAAGTCATATATCATACCCTGCACCACTTTGTAGATCTAAATTATCGATACCATATCACATCCGTCAAATGTGTTGGGGGCTATATATAAATGTTTGTCACAAATACATACATTTAAATATCACTCGATCTGGACAGAATTTGATAGACTTCTACAAAATCAATAGACTCAAAATTTAAGTCGGCTAATGCATTAAGGTGGAAGACAATTTTAGTAAAAAAATATGGGAAACATTTAAATCTGAAGCAATTTTAAGGAAACTTCGCAAAAGTTTATTTATGGTTTATCGCTTGATATATATGTATTAGAAGTTTAGGAAAATTAGAGTCATTTTTACAACTTTTCGACTAAGCAGTGGCGATTTTACAAGGAAAATGTTGGTATTTTGACCATTTTTGTCGAAATCAGAAAAACATATATATGGGAGCTAGATCTAAATCTGAACCGATTTCAACCAAATTTGGCACGTATAGCAACAATGCTAATTCTACTCCCTGTGCAAAATTTCAACTAAATCGGAGTTAAAAATTGGCCTCTGTGATCATATGAGTGTAAATCGGGCGAAAGCTTTATATGGGAGATATATCCAAATCTGAACTAATTTCAAGCAAATTTGGGGATCGTCTTTGAGCCGAAACAGGACCCTATACCAAATTTTAGGACACTCGGACTAAAACTGCGAGCTGTACTTTGCACACAAAAATACACCAACAGACAGACAGACAGACGGACAGACAGACAGACAGACGGACCGAATTAGATAGACTTCTACAAAATCTATAGACTCAAAATTTAAGTCGGCTAATGCCCTGGGATAAAGCACATGTTACTAAAAAACAAGTAAGGAAAGTCTCAAGTCGGGCGGGCCGACTATATTTTACCCTGCACCACTTTGTAGATCTAAATTTTCGATACCATATCACATCCGTCAAATGTGTTGGGGGCTATATATATATATAAAAAGCTTTGTCCCAAATACATACATTTAAATATCATTCGATCTGGACAGAATTTGATACTACTTCTACAAAATCTATAGACTCAATATTTAAGTTGGCTAATGTACTAGGGTGGAACACAATGTTAGTAAAATACAAGTAAGGAAAGTCTAAAATCGGACGGGGCCGACTATATTATACCCTGCACCACTTTGTAGATCTAAATTTTCGATACCATATCACATCCGTGAAATGTGTTGGGTGCTGAATATATAGAGGTTTGTCCCAAATACATACATTTAAATATCACTCGATCTGGACAGAATTTGATAGACTTTTACAAAATCTATAGACTCAAAATTTAAGTTGGCTAATGCACTTGGTGGAACACAATTTTAGTAAAAACAAGTATATACAGCAGTAAGTTCGGCCGGGCCGAATCTTAAATACCCACCACCATGAACCAAATATTAGGATTTCCTTTGAAATTTCAGGAGGGCTTGAGGACTAGAGGACACTTCCCGAAGATAAATTAAAAGATTTCGCCTATGAGGACTATATCAGATTCTGGATTTATAAGAACCATTTTTGTTTGAGTTTTAGAGGAATCATTAACATCTCTTGTAAGTGTGCAAGAAAATTATAAAATAACGTCTTGATTTGAAATTTTAAATCTGTAGATTTTCACCCGAAAAATAAAATCTGGAAATTTTACATTGAGTTTCAAGCAATTTTCATGATCACTGCGCCCTCTATACTCACAAGAAGTGAAATTGGTCTATATGGAGGCATTACCAAATGGACCGATAAAAACTTAATCCGATACACGTTTTTGTGAGCCTTAAATACGAGAATATTTACAATTTCAGGCAAATCGGATAAAAACTACGGTTTCTAGAAACCTAAGAAGTTAAATCGGGAAATCGTTCTTATGGGGGCTATACTAAAATACCGACCGATACAAACCGTTTTCGGCACACCTCTTTATGGCCCAAAAATACCTCTAGATTTCCAATTTCAGGCAAATTGGATAAAAACTACGGTTTCTATAAGCCCAAGAAGTAAAATCGGGAGGTCGGTTTATATGGGGGCTATACCAAAACATGGACCGACACTCACCATTTTTGGCACACCTCTTCAAGGTCCCAAAATATCTCTAGATTTTCAATTTCGCGCAAATTGGATGAAAACTACGGTTTCTATAAGCGAAAGACCCCAAATCGGGAGGTCGGTTTATATGGGGGCTATACCAAAACATGGCCCGATATAGCCCATCTTCGAACTTGACCTGGCAGACAAAAGACGAGTTTGTGCAAAATTTCAGCACGATTGCTTCATTATTGAAGACTGTAGCGTGATTACAACAGACAGCCAGACAGACAGACAGACAGACAGACAGACAGACCGACAGACGGACAGACGGACATGCTTATATCGTCTTAGAATTTCTCCCTGATCAAGAATATATATACTTTATATAGTCGGAAATCGATATTTCGATGCGTTACAAACGGAATGACAAACTTATTATACCCCGTCACCATTCTATGGTGGTGGGTATAAAAATATGGGAAACATTTAAATCTGAAGCAATTTTAAGGAAACTTCACAAACTTTTATTTATGATTCATCGCTCGATATACATATATGTATTAGAAGTAGAGGAAAATTAGAGTAATTTTTACAACTTTTCGACTAAGCAGAGGCGATTTTAAAAGGGAAATGTTCGTATTTTGACCATCTTTGTCGAAATCAGATAAAACATATACGTGGGAGCTATACCTAAATCTGAACCGATTTCAACCAAATTTAGCACGCATAGCAACAATGCTAATTCTACTGCCTGTGCAAAATTTCAACTAAATCGGAGTTAAAAATTGCCCTCTGTGGTCATATGAGTGTATATCGGGCAAAGGCTATATATAAGAGATATATCTAAATCTGAACCGATTTCAACCAAATTTAGCACGCATAGCAGCAATGCTTATTATACTCCCTGTACAAAATTTTAACTAATTCGCAGTAAAAAATTGGCCTCTGTGGTCATATGAGTGTAAATCGGGCGAAAGCTATATATGGGAGGTATATCTAAATCTGAACCGGCACGCATAGCTATTAGAGGGGTGCGCGTGACTGAAATTTCACTCACACTCACGCACATTCACGAAGCAAAATGTTTATTTACGCACGATACGTGTGGTAGACAATCCTACACACGCACATTCATGAAATTAAAAACAGTACACACGCATGCTCACGCACGAACTACTTTTAAAGACTCACACTCACGCACGATTCACGACAAATTCACGAGACTCACGACATTTTCCAAACGGAAATAAGCAAAGGTAACAAAATTCAAAAATAGAATATAGTTCGAGAGCTAAATTAATTTCAATTTACATGCGAGTATGAGTGAAATATTTATTTTTTTCGTGAGCGTTATTTTGCATAAATTTTATTCACGCACACTCACGAACCGATTTTATTTCTCACGCACGCTCCCGCACGACAAATTCATTTTAGTCCATTCACGCACATTCACGAGAATTTCTTCAAATTATTTTCACGACTCACGTGATTCACCCGTGAATCACACGTGTCACGAAAATTTCGTGTCACGCGCACACCTCTAATAGCGACAATGCTAATTGTACTCCTTGTGCAAAATTGCAATTAAATCGGAGTAAAAGATTGGCCACTGTAGTCATATGAGTGTAAATCGGGCGAACGATATATATGGGAGCTATATCTAAATCTGAACCGATTTCAATAAAATTTGGCACACTTGACTAGCGGGCGAAATGTATCGAATTACTTGAGTTGCGGTAACGCTTTTCGATGGCAAGGTATCTTAGAACCTCCTAACACCGTCTTCTAAATTGTAAGTACGTCCATACTTGGTATATATTAAATCAAAAAAGACCTATTAAATACGTCTATAATTCAGTTTGACAAAATTTTCTATGGAAATAAAATTTTAACAAAATTTTCTCTAGAAATAAAATTTTCAAAAAATTTTTTTATATGTTAGAAATAAAATTTTGATAAAATATTCTATAGAAATAAAATTTTGAAAAAAATTTCTATTGAAATGAAATTTTAACAAAATTTTCTATAGAAATAAAATTTTAACAAAATTTTCTATAGAAATAAAATTTTAACAAAATTTTCTATAGAAATAAAATTTTGACAGAATTTTCTATAGAAATAAAATTTGGCAAAATTTCTATAAAAATAAAATTTTGGTAGATGATTTTCGGCTCGAGTGGCAACCATGATTATGAACCGATGTGGACCAATTTTTGTGTGATTCGAGATCAGCTATATATATATATATATATATATATATATATATATATATATATATATATATATATATATATATATATATATATATATATATATATATATATATATATATATATATATATATATATATATATATATATATATATATATGTATATATATATATATATAAATATATACATATATATATATATATATATATATATATATATATATATATATATATATATATATATATATATACACACATATATATATATCGATATGGACCAATTTTTGTATGGTTGTTAGAGACCATATACTGAGTCGATCTAAGCATGTCCGTCCGTCCGTCTGTTCAAATCACGCTAACTTCCGAACGAAACAAGCTATCGACTTGAAACTTCGCACAAGTAGTTGTTATCGATGTAGGTCGGATGCTATTGAAAATGGGCCATATCGGTCCACTTTTACGTATAGCCCCCATATAAAGGGACCCTCAGATTTGGCTTGTGGAGCCTCTAACAGAAGCATATTTCATCCGATCCGGCTGAAATTTGGTATATGGTGTTGGTATGTGGTCTCTAACAACCATGCAAAAATTGGTCCACATCGGTTCATAATTATATATAGCCCCCATATAAACCGATCCCAAGATTTGGCTTGCGGAGCCCAAAAGAGAAGCAAATTTCATCCGATCCGGCTGAAATTTGGTACATGGTGTTGGTATATGCTCTCTAACAACCATGCAAAAATTGGTCCATATCGGTTCTAATTATATATAGCCCCCATATAAACCGATTCCCAGATTTGGCTTGCGGAGCCTCAAAGAGAAGCAAATTTCATCCGATCCGGCTGAAATTTGGTACATGATGTTGGTATATGGTCTCTAGCAACCATGCAAAAATTGGTCCACATCGGTCCATAATTATATATAGACCCCATATAACCCGATCTCCAGATTTGGCTTGCGAAGCCTCAAAGAGGAGCAAATTGCATCCGATCCGGCTGAAATTTGGTACATGGTATTGGTATATGGTATCTAACAACCGTGCAAAAATTGGTCCACATCGGTCCATAATTATATATGGCGCCCATATAAACCGATCCCCAGATTTGGGTTGCGGAGCCTCAAAGAGAAGCAAATTTCATCCGATCCGCCTAGAATTTGATACATGATATTGGTATATGGTCTCTAACAACCATGCAAAAATTGGTCCACATCGGTTCATAATTATTTATAGCCCCCATATAAACCGATCCCCAGATTTGGCTTGCGAAGTCTCCAAGAGAAGCAAATTTCATCCAATCCGGTTGTAATTTGGAACATGGTGTTAGTATATGATCTTTAACAACCGTGCCAGAATTGGTCCATAATTATATATGGCGCCCATATAAACCGATCCCCAGATTTTGGTTGCGGAGCCTCAAAGAGAAGCAAATTTCATCCGATCCGCCTGAAATTTGATACATGATATTGGAATATGGTCTCTAACAACCATGCAAAAATTGGTCCATATCGGTCCATAATTATATATAGCCCCCATATAAAACATTCTCCAGATTTGACCTCCGGAGCCTCTTGGATGAGCAAAATTCATCCGATCCGGTTCAAATTAGGCACGTGGTGTTAGTATATGGTCGCTAACAACCATACCAAAATTGGTCCAATCACACAAAAATTGGTCCATATCGGTTCATAATCATGGTTGCCACTAGAGCCAAAAATAATCTACCAAAATTTTATTTCTATAGAAAATTTTGTCAAAATTTTATTTCTATAGAAAATTTTGTACAAATTTTATTCGGTTCATAATCATGATTGCCACTCCAGCCAAAAATAATCTACCAAGATTTTATTTCTATAGAAAAATTTGGCAAAAGTTTATTTCTATAGAAAATTTTGTTAAAATTTTATTTCTGTAGAAATTTTTGTCAAAATTTTCTTTCTATGGAACTAATGCTATTTAAAATTGTGATATAGCTCTCATATATATCTATCTCCCGGATTCGTCAAATAGGATCATAAAACCATTAGTTCCTATATCTCCGGAGTTTGGGAAATGAGACAATCTTACTTAAAGTTGACAGAGGAACGAATCATCAAAAATCACTTATTGATATCTCTAGAACAAGAGCCTGTCGAATCAAAATTGCTTCGGTTTTCGATAGTTAATCATAAGGGATGAGTTCTTGATAAAGTGCGAGGTTTTGTGGCAAATATATGTATCTAAAATTGTTTTGGTTTCACTGTAGACGAACGATTCGTCTCGGATTTTGGGTTTCATGAACTAGCAGTTAATATTCTATTGTATTAACCAAACCTGCCAAATGTCATACAAATCCAAACCATAGATCCACCGTGTTGCAATGGTTAGCATGTCCAAATTGTATAGAGAGGGTACTGCTTTCAATCCCTGCCTCGGCTGATTACCCAAAAATTTCAGCGGTGGTTTATCCCCTCTTAGCAATTCTGGTAACATCTCTGAGTGTTTCAAAGGTTCTCTAAGTCGTTTCACTGCAATGTGGAACGCCGTACGGACTCGACTATAAAAAGGAGCAGGAACCTTGAGAATATTGATTGGCGGCAGCTTCATTCTCTGCACATCTCTATGCAATTTACACAAACATTAAAAAGTTATTAATTAAAATCCAGTACTGTAAATATCTTTATTAATTTAATAAATATATATTTTAGAAAATCTTCCAATTTGAATCCACCTTATCAACTGAATAAATAAATAAATTATAAAATATTTAATAATTCATTTAACACGCGTTCTTTTCTCCAATGATATATTAAAACCTCCAGTCATTTTTAAAATAATATCAGCTTGTAATTTAAATTCCGAAGGCTTTAAACGACAATCTACCGAATAATTACGCAAAATCGTAGAAAGTAAAACCTTTAACTTTAACATGGCAAATTTGCGACCGACACAACTACGAGGACCGGCACTGAAGGGTATAAAACTGTAATAATGTCGCTTGTTCATAGTTTCAGCATTAAAATGCTCCGGATTAAATTCATGAGGGTTGGGGAAATCTGTAGGATTACGATGAACAGAATATTGGGCGATAACAACTGTAGTATCCTTGGGCACAGTATAGGGACCCGAAGCTAATTTAAAATCATGTGCTGCTTTGCGAGCAATAATTGGTACTGGTGGATACAAACGCAATGTTTCCAAAATTACGCATTCCAAATATTTCATTTCCAGCGTATCGTTAAAAGTACAGTCACGCAAAAAGTCATTGCCAAAAATGGCCTCTTGTTCAGCCATAACTTTGGCCTGAACATCTTTGTGAATACCCAGCATACAGAGAACAAAACTGGAACCAGCCGAAGTGGTATCATGACCCTGTTAGAGGTAAAAGGCCAAATACTGTTTGGTTATCAACGATAGTCTTATGATATGATAGTTACCTCAAACATAATGGTATTGACTTCATCGTAGACATCTTTATCGGTCCATTCAATTTCGGGATTTTTGGACATAGCCATCATGGCATCCAAAAGAGCCAAACGTTTCTTAACACCTGGTATGGGGACATTATCATCAGAGATTTGCTTTTACAAAAAATTCAATATCCATATCTCACTTACCCACATCTTGCTCATCTATATCATCGAGATCATCCCGTAAACCTTCCTTCTTTGCTTTTAATTTCTGTTTTGCCATCTCATTTTCATCATCAACTATGGCTCTGGCATCAGCATCGAAATTCTTGCGTCTATCATTCACCACTTTTCTGGTCATTGTCAATATGGTTTGCAATAGGTCCTTATTGGCTTTACTTAAGTTGCTCATATTGAAGATGGAATCTAGGCGATAATAGAATTTGGTTTGACGCCTATGAATGATATCGCACATATCGACTACAGCTTGAGCATATTCCAGACATTTATCACCATCCATTTGTTCCTTAACACCCATGGCTGTGGCCAATAAAATCTCCACCGTTGTTTGGGACATATATTCATGGACATCGAATTCCTTGCCCAATTTATTCGATAGACGCTGGACAACGGCTTTTGAATGTTGGGCAAATGTTGGAACAAAACTTTTCAAAATACTCTGATGAAATGTTGGAGCAATCATTTTACGATGATGTTTCCAATGATGTCCTTTCGAAATTAGCAAGCCATCACCGAACCAAGGTTGAAAATAGCGATATTCTTCGGACTTCTCCAAATGGACACTGCCACCAAGGACAAGCTCTATGTCACGAGGATCTGTCAAGAATACAATCACCACTGGTCCCAACCATGCACATATGGTTCTGCCATACTGTTCATGGTATTTCAGAGCATCGGACATCATTTCTGAAAGGAAGAATGATATGAGATTTCGTCATAATTGTAAAGTACCAAAATCGCTTTTAATCTTAATTTAAATTTTGAGATTTCTCTTGCTTCCTTTCCCTGTTATCATTTCATTACCAATCAAAAAATAGGATCCTCTTACCATGATTCGTTTTATTCAATAATAAATGTGCATTGCCTATAAGTGGAAGTTTCGGTGGACATGGCATATTTTTCAGCAGTTTATATTTTCGTGTATTTCTTATCATCACTTCATAAAGAATTGCAATTACCGCAATACCCAAGAGGCTTGTATATAATGGTGACCAAGAAAATGTTGCTGAAACATTTTCTGTCATTTTTTGTGTGACAATATCCTCCGACATAATGCACTGGATTATATCCTAGTTTTGATTAAATGTAACAAAAAAAAAAACGCGTATACACTATTCCCGGTTCAAAAACCGACTTAATCCATTCTATTGCACTTTACAATAGCTAATGGTGTAATGATTTCTAAAATAGTCCATTACATACGTCTAAGTCTGAAAGTTTAATGAATTCATAAAAATATGTCTTAATGCGAATCAAGTTCATTAACATACGAATAATCAAACTATAACGTCGAAGCTAATTAATTTGTTCTTTTAATATGCAGTGAATTAGGCATAACAAGAATGAGGTAGACATAGGGTAAAATGAAAAATACTTCATGAAATGGTATAAATTCATATAAAATACTGCATTAATTTAATAGAGTATTAAGCCTTACATAAAATAAGGAAATATCAACAGTCCGCCAAGGATATTATAAGAGGAATGGATTTTAATTTATTCGATAGAGCTCTTAACGTAGTAACTACATATCAGGGCGGTTGATATGCAGTGTAACCCATTCAAATTAGCATAATTCTTTGCACTCAAAAAAAAAAAAAATTTTACTTCGATCCAAAGATTTTAGGAATGTCAAAAGGATTTTGGTATTGACTCCGAGCCAAAGTTGCGACCTCTTTAAAATAAAATTTTTTTATCACTTAAAAGTCTTTAAATATAAGATAAATAAAATCAAAATCAAATTTTACCAAAAAACTACTAAACAAAAAATCTTATTTTGCAAAATTTTATTTTTATAGAAAATTTTGTCAAAATTTTATTTCTATAGACAAATTTGTCAAAATTTTATTTCTATCAAAAAATGTGTCTGAATTTTATTTCTATAGAAAATTTTGGCATTTTTTTTCTATAGATATTTTTGACAAAATTTTGTTTCTATAGAAATTTGGCAAAATTTTGTTTCTATAGCAAATGTTGTCAATATTTTATATCTAAAGAAAATTTTGTCAAAATTTTATTTCTATAGAAAATTTTGTCAAAATTTTATTTCTATCAAAAAATTTGTCTGAATTTTATTTCAGGTGTGGATCACTTTGGGTTTAGCCTGAATTTATTCTGATAATTTCTTGATAGTTTTGCTGCAAGTAGAGGATGCTGATGAGGAATGTGGTAATTCCGAAACATGCGTCCATCCAACCATCTTGCAGTCTATAGGGCTTTGCCCAAATAAATTTGACAAATATTATTTTCCTTTGTTGGTTAAGCTACTCTTGTAGTTTAGTCAACAAAATGGTTTTAAACAAATATGATTGAGGTACAAACCAACAATAAAAAACAAAACACGAAGGAAAATTTTATTTCTATAGAAAATTTTGTCAAAATTTTATTTCTTTAGAAAATTTAGTCAAAATTGTATTGTTTCTATAAAAAATTTTGTCAAAATTTTATTTCTATAGAAAATTTTGTCAAAATTGTATTTCTATAGAAAATTTTGTCAAAATTTTATTCTATTGAAAATGTTGCACAAATTTTATTACTATAGAAAATTTTGTCAAAATTGTCGAAATATTATTTCTATAGAAAATTTTGCGCAATTTTTATTACTATAGAAAATTTTGTAAAAAATTAATTTCTTTTGTTTTTATTGTTTGTTTGTTTTTTAAGCGTATTCGTTCTTTTAATTTCAGCTTAAAAAAATATTTCTATATAACATTCTGTCAAAATTGTATTACTCTTAGCTGAAAATTTTGCCTAAATTTTATTACTATAGAAAATTTTGTCAAAATTTAATTTCTATAAAAAAATTCTCAAAATTGTATTTCTATAGAAAATTTTTCAAAATTTTATTTCTTTACAAAATTTTGTCAAAATTTTATTTCTATAGTCAAAATTTTATTTCTATATAAATTTTTGTTAAAATTTTATTTCTATAGAAAATTTTGTCAAAATTTTATTTCTATAGAAAAATTTTAAAAACTTTTATTTCTATAGAAAATTTTGTCAAAATTTTATTTCTATAGAAAATTTTTCAAAATTGTATTTTATATAAAATTTTGCCCAAATTTTATTTTATATAAAATTTTGCCCAAATTTTATTTCCATAGCCAAATTTGTCAAAATTTTCTTTTTATAGAAAAAGTTTGTCAAAATACTATTTCTATAGAAAATGTTGCTCAAATTTTATTACTATAGAAAATTTTGTCGAGATTTTATGTCTATAGTAAATTTTGTCAAAATATTATTTTTATAGAAAATGTTGCCCAATTTTTATTACTGTAGAAAATTTTGTAAAAATTTTATTTCTTTTGTTGTTTATTGTTGTTTTATTCTTTAAGCATTTTCGATGTTTTAATTTCAGCTTAAAACAAGTATATACTGCCGTAAGTTCGGCCAGGCCGAATCTTATGTACCCTCCACCATGGATTGCATAGAAACTCTACGAAAGACTGTCATCCACAATCAAATTACTTGGATTGTGGTATCTTAAAACTTCTTAACATCGTTTTCTAAATTGTGAGTTAGTCCATACGTGGTATATATTAGACAAAAAAAGGTATGTATAGGTAGTCCACAAATAATTAAGAATCGATATGGACTTTTGCACTGTACGTAGAGAGCCAGATACAATTATGAACTTGATATGGACCAATTTTTGTGTGATTGGGGATCGATTTATCTGACGGTTATATATAACTATAGACCGATTTGGACCTAGTTAGGCATGGTTGTTAACGGCCATGTACTGGCACATTGTACCAAATTTCAACTGACTCGAATGAAGTTTGCTCCTTCAAGAGGCTGCAAAACCAAATCTCGGGATCGGTTTATATTGGGGGCTATATATGATTATGGACTAATATGAACCAATTCCTGCATGCACTGAAAAAAAAGCATACTCGGTTCCAAAGATTTTGTCTTTACTTTAAAAAAATTGGTATTGATTCCGAGCCAAAGAAGCGGAGAATACAAGTAAGGATACTTTTAAGCCACAATTCTCTTTTAAATTTGGGTTTTGTGCACTTGCTTCTAGGAAGCAAATTTTAATTTTTCGCTTTCTCAGCTTTTTTTCTTCATATGCTATCAAAGTCCTTTAAAAACGAGTTAACGGCAACTTTATTTTCCAAATTAAGACTCGACTTCCAGCAGACTTCCAGCTATGTTTGAAGCAAAAAACTTCTTTAAAATAAAGTTTTGAAAAACATGTCCTATATATGAACGATTTTTTGCTTTGTAGTAAAGATGCAAGAAGACAAAAAATTTAAAGACAATTTCATTAAATTTAAAGAATTTTTCTGAATTATTAAAGTCAAGTTGACCTTAGCCTATACATTTTTTCTTTCATGTTAAGATACCCTTTTTTAAATCATATCACTTATTTATAAGGACAATACGACTTCATTGAAAAGTTTATCGACTTTTGGACAAGAAAATAACTTTATTTTAGAGAAATGCGTCTTCTATGCTAAGCAAAATTTGTATTCGTATTTTAAAGACATGAAATCTTTGACCTCACGACAATATTTTTTTCAGTGTGGTTGTTGAATACCATATACTAACATCACGTACCAAATTTCAACCGAATCAGATGAATTTTGGTCTTCCAAGAGGCTCCGGAGGTCAAATCTGGTGATCGGTTTATATGGAGGCTATATATAATTATGGACTGATATGAACCAATTCATGCAAGGTTGTTGAATACCATATACTAACATCACGTACCAAATTTCAACCGAATCGGATGAATTTTGGTCTTCCAAGAGGCTCCGGAGGTCAAATCTGGTGATCGGTTTATATGGGGGCTATAGATAATTATAGACCGATGTGGACCAATTTTTTCATTAGAGACCATATACTAACACAAAGTACCAAATTTCAGCCGGATCGGATGAAATTTGCTTCTCTTAGAGGGTCCGCAAGCCAAATCGGGGGATCAATTTATATGGGGGCTATATATAATTATAGACCGATGTGGACCAATTTTTGCATGGTTGTTAGAGACCATATACTAACACCATGTACCAAATTTCAGCCGGATCGGATGAAATTTGCTTCTCTTAGAGGATACGCAAGTCAAATTTGGGCGTCCGTTTATATGGGGGCTATACGTAAAAGTGGACCGATATGGCCCATTTGCAATACCATCCGACCTACAATTATAACAACTACATGTGCCAAGTTTCAAGTCGATATCTTGTTTCGATCGGAAGTTAGCGTGATTTCAACAGACGGACTGATGGACGGACGTGCTCAGATCGACTCAGAATTTCACTACGACCCAGAATATATATATATACTTTATGGGATCTTAGAGCAATATTTCGATGTGTTACAAACGGAATGGCAAAGTTAATATACCCCCATCCTATGGAGGAGGGCATAAACATATTTCTATAGAACATTCTGTCAAAGTTTTATTTCTATAGAACATTCTGTCAAAGTTTTATTTCTATAGAAAATTTTGTCAAAATTTTATTTCTATAGAAAATTTTGTCAAAATTTTTATTTCTATAGAAAATTTTGTCAAAATTTTATTTCTAAAGAAAATTTTGTCAAAATTGTATTTCTATAGAAAATTTGTCAAAATTTTTACTATAGAAAAATTTGTAAAAAATGTATTTAGTTTTTTATTGAAAACACCAAGAATTCTACCAATCTTCCAAACAGAAAAAACTATATCATTTTTGGTAGAATTCAACCAACTGTTGCAATTGTGATACAGGTACCCATAGAATATAGAATTCTCAGTTTTTTTTGCGATGTATTAATAATGCTATTCATGTACAAACAAATGCTGGTATAAAAATACAAATTATAGCGGGTACTTCTTCTTTCCAAAAACAAAAAAAAAACTCTAAACCAAAAATACTAAGTCCTCCAAATAAGTCGTGTTTCCAATGAAATTCCACTTTAACGAAGGGCAGCACATTTGCAAAATTGGTATCCTATATTTAATAAAAAATTAAACAATTATTATAAACTTTATTGTAATTATACAAATTTAATTTTGTGACGTTTTGGGAAATTTGGGAAATTGTTTCTATAACAAATTTAATTGCTTAAGCTTAATTGCTGAAGTTCTATAGAAAATATTCATTGGTGAATTTTTTCTATAGAAAGAGTTCATTGGTGATTTGGTTTCAAGTAAAAACGTCTTTAAAATAAAGGGTTGAAAAACATGTCCTATATTTGAAAGATTTTTTGCTTTGTAGTCAAGATGCAAAAAGACAACAAATTTAAAGACAATTTCATTAAATTTAAAGAATTTTTCCAAATTATTAGATTCAAGTTGAACTTAGCCCAATTTTTTTTTCGACTTTTGGTTGATCTTAGATCTTATGGACTTTTGGTTGATCTTAGCCCAGAAATTTTTATACCCTGCGCCACACTATGGAACAGTGTATATATATATATATATATATATATATATATATATATATATATATATATATATATATATATATATATATATATATATATATATATATCCCAATATGGACTTATTTGGTCCCAGAAGCCAGAGTGGCAGCCCGGTGTATCAGGCTCACTTTGACTATTCACTCCATTGTGATACCACATTGGTGAACTTCTCTTTAATCACTGAGTGCTGCCCGATTCCATGTTAAGCTCAATGACAAGGGACCTCCTTTTTATAGCCGAGTCCTCAGAAATGTCACCAGCATTCTGAGGTGGGATAATCCACCGCTGAAAAATTTTTGGATGTTTGGTCGAAACAGGAATCGAACCAACGTCCTTGTGTATGCAAGGCAGGCATGCTAACCATTGCACCACGGTGGCTCCCTAATTTGCTTAAAAATTTTGCACAAGAAAAACACTTAGTGCTATAGTCAAGTGTGCCAAATTTTGTTGAAATCGGTTTAGATTTAGATATAGCTCCCATATATATCTTTCGCCCGATATGGACTAATACGGTCCAAGAAGCCAGAGTTTTACCCCAATATGGTTGAAATTTTGCACTAGGAGTACAATTAGTAGTGTAGTCAAGTGTACACAATTTTATTGAAATCGGTTCAGATTTAGATATAGCTCCCATATATATCGTTTGTCCGATTTACACTCATATGACCACAGTGGCCAATCTTTTACTCCGCTTTAATTGAAATTTTGCACAGGGAATAGAATTAGCATTGTAGCTATGCGTGCCAAATTTGGTTGATATCGGTTCAGATTCAGATATAGCTCCCATATATAGATTTCGGCCTATTTACACTCATATGACCACAGAGGCCAATTTTTTACTCCGATTTAGGTGAAATTTTGCACAGGGAGTAGAACCAGCATTGTAGCTATGCGTGCCAGTGACATTGCCAATGAGATCCCCTACACTTATTTTTACATTTTCGCACTTTAAGAAGATTTGCCATAAATTCATCTCCTCTATCTTGCGCCCGTTTCAATCGGCGGCATGCCAATATGGGATCGTAGGTTTTGTCACTGATCAGTAAAAGCTGTTTTCAATCACCTGTATGTGGTAACAGGTTGGCTGATAAGTCCCCAGTCTGACACATAGATGGCGTCGCTAGTATTAAATGCATATTATTTTTATATAGTACCAACCTTCAAATGATTCGTGTCAAGATTTGACGTCTGTAAGTCAATTAGTTTGTGAGATAGAGTGTCTTTTGTGAAGCAACTTTTGTTAATGGGAAAAAATTGAAAAAAAAGGAATTTTGTGTTTTGATAAAATACTGTTTTCTGAAGGGAAAAAATACGGTGGAAGCAAAAACTTGGCTTGGTAATGAGTTTCCCAGGGACATCAACAATAATTGATTGGTATGCAAAATTCAAGCGTGATGAAATGAGCACGGAGGACGGTGAACGCAGTGGACGCCCGAAAGAGGTGGTTGCCGACGAAAACATCAAAAAAATCCACAAAACGATTTTGAATAACCGTAAAATGAAGTTGATCGAGATAGCAGAGGCCTTAAAGATATCAAAGGAACGTGTTGGTCATATCATTCATCAATATTTGGATATGCGGAAGCTCTGTGCAAAATGGGTGCCGCGCGAGCTCATATTTGATCAAAAACAACAACGTGTTGATGATTCTGAGCGGTGTTTGCAGCTGTTAACTCGTAATACACCCGAGTTTTTCCGTCGATATGTGACAATGGATGAAACATGGTTCCATCACTACACTCCTGAGTCCAATCGACAGTCGTCTGAGTGGACAGCGACCGGTGAACCGTCTCCGAAGCGTGGAAAGACTCAAAAGTCCGCTGGCAAAGTAATGGCCTCTGTTTTTTGGGATGCGCATGGAATAATTTTATCGATTATCTTGAGAAGGGAAAAACCATCAACAGTGACTATTATATGGCGTTATTGGAGCGTTTGAAGGTCGAAATCGCGGCAAAACGGCCCCATATGAAGAAGAAAAAAGTGTTGTTCCACCAAGACAACGCACCGTGCCACAAGTCATTGAGAACGATGGCAAAAATTCATGAATTGGGCTTCGAATTGCTTCCCCACCCACCGTATTCTCCAGATCTGGCTCCCAGCGAATTTTTCTTGTTCTCAGACCTCAGAGGAGGTAGGGAAAAAATTTGGCTGCAATGAAGAGGTGATCGCCGAAACTGAGGTCTATTTTGAGGCAAAACCGAAGGAGTACTACCATAATGGTATCAAAAAATTGGAAGGGCGTTATAATCGTTGTATCGCTCTTGAACGGAACTACGTTGAATAATAAAAACGAATTTGGACAAAAAAAAAGCGTTTTTCTTTGTTAGACCGGGGACTTATCAGCCAACCTGTTATATGAAACAAAGACATACAATCACGATAAAACCAATTGATTTATTACTTAATTTATTATTACTACAAATTATAACAAACTAGCAACTACAGGCTATTGGCCTAAAAACACATTGAGAGCCCACCAAATGGCTCTCGTTTTTTTTTTTTTTTTTTTTGTTTTGAAATAATTCTGCAACTTTTGAAAGGATAAACATGTCAATGTGTGTTGTTTTAACAACCCCGCAAACCTGTAACCAAGTGGCGCCCAACTATGGGATCGCGCAAGAGTTAGATACCTCGTGAACAAATGATCCAAAAATGAATAAATTTAAATTGTTGTTAAAATAGAATTGCGTCTTGAATGCAACCCATATGTTATTCTTCTCTTCTTTGGCATAAATACCAAAATCATTTTAGTAATGACAAACTCTATGGAATCGCTGATGGTACTTTTCATTATTTCTTTTTTATTTTAAACGATTTGTTTTGATTTTAGTTGTAGTTTTCCCTCTAACTTGGCTCGCATCATATAAAGGAAATTCGTCTATTTACCCACGTACCCTTCCAAATTCGTCAAGATTTAGGATCTAAATATTTATACGTAATCCAACAGCATGCCGTCGCCAACATCATAATGCGAAAATAAGAATACTGAAGCAGGGAAATACTGATTGCATATTTACTTTACGAGTACTTGAGCTAACAGAAATTTGCATATTTCATAAGAAATTACAGCGATTTTGTCCATAGAGAACCTACAAACTTGAATATGGTAGAGTGGTAGATATACTCCGTCTTATGTTACTTAGCAAATACAAGTGAAATTTTCCAGTAATGTCTATTGTAAATACCTCGTAAGGCTTGAAGTAGATATACACATACACACACACACTCATAGACATATGTGTACCCACTAGCTCCCCAAAATATTCTCGCTAAGTAATCTATCTCTACTATAATCATACTTATAGTGGAGTGGTACATACACCCACTTTCTCACTGCCCCTCTCTCTCACATACCATTTAACCCACATTTGCTATGATCTAGCATCTGCTTTGCTTAGTTCGTTGTCGCATTTCTATGGTGTATGAGTAAGACATGCCATACAGGCATTTATAAAGGCCTTTGTGTGATACTCTGAGTGTAAGAGTGTGCCTGTGTGTATGTTGGCCTATGGGAAGTAAACACTTTATTAGGCTTAAAAAGAAAATCCTTTGAGCAAATAAAATGAATGAGACCTAAACTCTAGTTTTCGAGGGAAACTCAAATAAAACAAATTTCCTCTTTGCGTATTTTCATCGTTTTCTATTCGTTTCATGTGATTGTTTTCCACCCCACTCTTAGAAAATAGACTAAAACGGCGTAGTAGGAAAAATTATAAATGCGTTGATATTTGAATAGAATTTGTTAAAGGATTTCAGAGCAATCGTTTCAACTTAATTGAGTGCAATTGTTCGAACAAATAAACAAGATTTCCTTAAGTACCAAACGATGAGACAGTCAGGTGGATAAATCTTTACATTTCTTTGAAAGTGTATAACATGTGTAGGGATAGAAACCAATATTTTGTATACGGACCAATATTTTGTATACGCATAACCATGAAATAGTAATATCCCAGCAAAAAAAAAAAAGTATATACGGCCGTAAGTTCGGCCAGGCCGAATCCTTTGTACCCCCCACCATGGATTGCGTAGAAACTTCTACGAAAGAATGTCATCCACAATCGAATTACTTGGGTTGCGCTAATACTTGCCGATGGCAAGGTATCTTAAAACTTCCTAACACCGTAATATATACCACATAGTCCATACGTGGTATATATTAAACTAAATACGGCCGATTAAATACGTATATAATTAAGTTTAAAGTTTCTATACATATAAAATAAAATTTGGAAAAAAATTACTAAAGAAATAAAATTTTGACAAAATTTTCTTTAGAAATAAAATTTTGACAAAATTTTCTATAGATATAAAATAAAATGTTGACAAAATTTTCTATAGAAATAAAATTTTGACAAAATTTTCTATAGAAATAACATTTTGACAAAATTTTCTATAGAAAGAACATTTTGACAATGTTTTCTATAAAAATAAAATTTTGGTAGATTATTTTTGGCTCGAGTGGCAACCATGATTATGCACCGGTATGGACCAATTTTTGTGTGATTGGGGATCGGCTATATATAACTATAGACCGATATGGACCAATTTTGGCATGGTTATTAGCGGCCTTATACTAACACCACGTTGCAAATTTCAACCGGACCCGATGAATTTTGCTCCTCCAAGAGGCTCCGGAGATCAAATCTGGGAACGGTTTATATGGGGGCTACATATAATTATGGACCGATATGGACCAATACTTGCGTGTTTGTTAGAGACCACATTCTAACACCATGTTCCAAATTTCAACCGAATCGGATAAATTTTGCTCTTCCAAGGGGCTCCGGAGGTCAAATCTGGGGATCGGCTTATATGAGGGCTATATATAATTATGGACCAATATGGGCCAATACTTGCGTGTTTGTTAGAGACCACATTCTAACACCATATTCCAAATTTCAACCGGATCGGATGAATTTTGATCCTCCAAGATGCTCCGGAGGACAAATCCGGGGATCGATTTATATGGGGGCTATATATAATTATGGACAGATATGGACCAATTCTTACATGGTTGTTATACTAACACCACGTACCAAATTTCAACCGGATCGGATGAATTTTGCTCCTCTAAGAGGCTCCGGAGGTCAAATCTGGGGATTGACTTATATGGGGGCTATATATAACTATAGACCGATATGGGCCTAGTTAGGCATGGTTTTTAACGGCCATATACCAGCACAATGTACCAAATTTCAACTGACTCGGATGAAATTTGCTCCTCCAAGAGGTTCTACAACCAAATTTCGGGATCTGTTTATATGGGGGCTATATTTATATGATTGTGGACTGATATGGACCACGTACAAAATTTCAACCAGATCGGATGAATTTTGCTTCTCCAAAAGGCACCGGAGTTCAAATCTGGGGATCGGTTTATATGGGCGCTATATATAATTATGGACTGATATGAACCATTTCCTGCATGGTTAATGGATACCATATACTAACACCACGTACCAAATTTCAATCGGATCGGATGACTTTTGCTTCTCTATGAGGCTCCGGAGGTCAAATCTGGGGAGCGGTTTATATGGGGGCTATATATAATTATGGGCCGATGTGAACCAATTTTTGCATGGTCATTAGAGAACATATACCAACATCACGTACCAAATTTCAGAAGAATCGGATGAAATTTGCTTCTCTTAGAGGCTCCGCAAGCCAAATCGGGGGATCGGTTTATATGGGGGCTATATGTAATTATAGTCCGATATGGACCAATTTTTGCATGGTTGTTAGAGACCATATACTAACACCATGTACCAAATTTCAGCCGGATCGGATGAAATTTGCTTCTCTTAAAGCAATCGCAAGCCAAATTTGGGGGTCCGTTTATATGGGGGCTATACGTAAAAGTGGACCGATATGGCCCATTTGCAATACCATCTGACCTACATCAATAACAACTACTTGCGCCAAGTCTCCAGTCGATAGCTTGTTTCGTTCGGAAGTTAGCGTGATTTCAACAGACGGACGGAACGGACGGACATGCTAAGATCGACTCAGAATTTCACCACTACCCAGAATATATATATACTTTATGGGGTCTTAGACCAATATTTCGATGTGTTACAAACGGAATGACAAAGTTAATATACCCCCCATCCTATGGTGGAGGGTATAAAAAGCGTCGCCAAAAAAGTAGTGAAAATGTTCTTTTTGGATCCGGAAGTAGTGCAAAATTGGCGCTGAAGGGATGCATTTATCATGGGCTTGTCATAGGACGTATGACCACTATGTCAACAGCCATTGCACTGAATTTGCATCACTTCTTAAGGTGTGGTCCGAATTCAATGTTTCGGATGTGAATTATAAAATTGTGTCATATTTTGCCAAATAAAAAATTTTTAAATTTTTTTATTATTTTTAATGCATTCTAATGCTTGTCGAAAACGTTTGACTTCAAATATTTTCAAAAATGTAAAATTTTTCTAGAATGGATTTATCATTTTTTTCGATAAAATTTAAATATCTTGTACCATTTAATTAATTCTTACTTTTTTAAGCTTGTTAAAACAAAATAATTTATTTTTTTTTTTTTTGTTAATATGAAAAAAGCGAGTTTTTGAATCAAAAGAACTTCCTGTGTAGTTAAAATAAACAACATCTTTGGGAGGGCACGGTCGCACCTTCAATTACGAATGACTTAAAAATGAAGTTTCTTGCTTCATATCTACCGTACAATGCCCTCCAAGACCTTTGAAGGTTACCTTTAAAAGATAAATCATTTCAAGAATTCGCTTCACCGGAAATGTGTCAAAATACCACAAAGTCATTTTTGTGCAGCGTGTAATGGCCACAAAAAACCGTTAAAAGTTCATAATTTGTGCCAAAGGTTACGACTTCAAACAAATCGAAACTGATTCTAAAATTTGATATTATTTCCGACATTTTTGATTTTAAACAATGTAAACTGGCTCAACGAATTTTTCCTTATCCGAAGTATATCTAAACAATGTTATGAACTAAATGCCAGTAAAATTTAAGTGACATAGAAATAAGTTAAATGCGAATTAAAACAGAAGAAATTTTTTCGTACACTTTTCAAAAATAGTAAAAATAAACTACATCGTGTTTAACATGGTAATTATTTGGCGCCTAAGAAAATTTTTCTTTATTTGTATTTTTTTTTTTACTTTTCGAGAAGGATGATAAAAATTCAAAAATTTCAAAAAAAAATGTTCGTTAAATTAATTATTCTCAAAATCTTGAATACAATTTAGTTAAATTTTCTTACGAGAGTTAATGTCTCCCATAACTTAGTTTACTTTTTTCTGTGTAGAAATTGTTTCAGTGGAACCAAAAAGTTAAGATGTTTCCCAAATGCCAAAGTTATTTTCTTCACTTTACTTCATTGTTGTTGACATCAAACGTACTTGCTGCTACAAATAAAATTCAATTATTCCTAGTTTGCTATTCTAAATGGTATATGGTATATATAACCAAATACCAATAACATATTTTCCAAAAAAACGGAAATCATAAAAACGTTCAAATAAAACGTTTTCAATTCAAAAAAAAAGCATCCTTTGAAGTTCCACCATAATTCCATTGAATTCTATATCATAATTTTACATTTTATTTATGATGAAACTCAAAAGGAAACTCTTCATATGATAGGGCCAATTCCCTAGAATCACATGCCATCTTTTGATACCCTTCGCATATGGTACGGGAATAAATAGCTGGGTATATCTATGTTAAGTCCTGCATTGAGGATATGTTTCCAGTTTTGGTATATGTTTGTGTGTATGTAAAAGGAAATTTGCAACAAATTTGCATAGGAAATTGCAAAATTTGACTTATGGCCAAAACACCAAAAAAAAAGTTGTAGAAAAGCTAGGAAAAATATAGAAAGCAAAAACAGAGACAGCCTCTGAACAACAGCTGCAAATGGTTGTAATTTTACCTAGAAAATATCCCTTTCCCTTCATGCACACGAGATGAACATTTTCCAAATGTATGCAGAACAGTTTAAAATATGTACATTTCTTATGTTTCCACTTTTCCTTAAACAGTAAGAGATCGCTTTTCAAATTCATAATTTTTTTACTCACAGGAAAAAAGGCCGCCGAACAGTGGCATATGTGAAGATTAGAAAGAACAAGTATATACGGCCGTAAGTTCGGCCAGGCCGAAGCTTATGTACCCTCCATCATGGATTGCGTAGAAACTTCTTCTAAACACTGCCACCCACAATCGAATTACTTAAGTTGCGGTAACGCTTGCCGATGGCAAGGTATCTTAAAACCTCCTAACACCATCTTCTAAATTGTATGTAAGTCCATACGTGGTATATATTAAATCAAAAAAAAAAAGATCGATCCAATACGTATATAATTCAGTTTGACAAAGTAGACATAAAATTTTGATAAAATTTTCTACAGAAATAAAATGTTCTATAGAAATAAACTTTTGACAAAATTTTCTATAGAAATAAAATCTTGGTAGATTATTTTTGGCTCGAGTGGCAACCATAATCATGGAACCGAATAAAATTTGAACAAAATTTTCTATAGAAATAAAATTTTGACAATGATGAAAATTTTATTATAAACCGAATAAAATTTTAACAAAATTTTCCCTAGAAATAAAATTTTGACAAAATTTTCTATAGAAATAAAATTTTGGTAGATTATTTTTGGCTCTAGTGGCAACCATGATTATGAACCGATATGGACCAATTTTTGTGTGATTGGACCAATTTTGGTATGGTTGTTAGCGACCATATACTAACACCACTTTCCTAATTTGAACCGCATCGGATGAATTCTGCTCCTCCAAGAGGCTCCGGAGGTCAAATCTGGAGAACGTTTTATATGGGGGCTATATATAATTATGGACCGATATGGACCAATTTTTGCACGATTGCTAGAGACCATATACCAATACCATGTACCAAATTCCAGCCGGATCGGATGAAATTTGCTTCTCTTAGAGGCTCCGCAACCCAAATCTGGGGATCGGTTTATATGTGCGCTATATATAATTATGGACCGATGTGGACCAATTTTTGCACGGTTGCTAGAGACCATATACCAACACAATGTACCAAATTTCAGCCGGATCGGATGAAATATGCTTCTCTTAGAGGCTCCACAAGCCAAATCTGGGGATCGGTTTATATGGGGACTATATATAATTATGGACCGATATGGACCAATTTTTGCACGGTTGTTTGAGACCATATACAAACACCATGTGCCAAATTTCAGCCGGATCGGATGAAATATGCTTCTCTTAGAGGCTCCACAAACCAAATCTGGGGATCGGTTTATATGGGGGCTATATATAATTATGGACCGATGTGGACCAATTTTTGCATGGTTGTTAGAGACCATACACCAACATTATGTACCAAATTTCAGCCGGATCGGATGAAATTTGCTTCTCTTTGAGGCTCCGCAAGCCAAATCTGGGGATCGGTTTATATGGGGGCTATATATAATTATGGACCGATGTCGACCAATTTTTGCATGATTGTTAGAGACCATATGCTAACATCATGTACCAAATTTCAGCCGGATCGGATTAAATATGATTCTGTTAGAGGCTCCACAAGCCAAATCTGGGGATCGGTTTATATGGGGGCTATATATAATTATGGACCGATATGGACCAATTTTTGCATGGTTGTTAGAGACCATATACCAACACCATGTACCAAATTTCAGCCGGATCGGATTAAATATGCTTCTGTTAGAGGCTCCACAAGCCAAATCTGAGGGTCCCTTTATATGGGGGCTATACGTAAAAGTGGACCGATATAGCCCATTTTCAATACCATCTGACCTACATCGATAACAACTACTTGTGCCAAGTTTCAAGTCGATAGCTTGTTTCGTTCGGAAGTTAGCGTGATTTCAACAGACGGACGGACGGACGGACGGACGGACGGACGGACGGACGGACGGACGGACATGCTTAGATCGACTCAGAATTTCACCACGACCCAGAATATATATACTTTATGGGGTCTTAGAGCAATATTTCGATGTGTTACAAACGGAATGACAAAGTTAATATACCCCCATCCTATGATGGAGGGTATAAAAAAAAAGATCGATCCAATACGTATATAATTCAGTTTGACAAAGTAGACATAAAATTTTGATAAAATTTTCTACAGAAATAAAATGTTCTATAGAAATAAACTTTTGACAAAATTTTCTATAGAAATAAAATCTTGGTAGATTATTTTTGGCTCGAGTGGCAACCATAATCATGGAACCGAATAAAATTTGAACAAAATTTTCTATAGAAATAAAATTTTGACAATGATGAAAATTTTATTATAAACCGAATAAAATTTTAACAAAATTTTCCCTAGAAATAAAATTTTGACAAAATTTTCTATAGAAATAAAATTTTGGTAGATTATTTTTGGCTCTAGTGGCAACCATGATTATGAACCGATATGGACCAATTTTTGTGTGATTGGACCAATTTTGGTATGGTTGTTAGCGACCATATACTAACACCACTTTCCTAATTTGAACCGCATCGGATGAATTCTGCTCCTCCAAGAGGCTCCGGAGGTCAAATCTGGAGAACGTTTTATATGGGGGCTATATATAATTATGGACCGATATGGACCAATTTTTGCACGATTGCTAGAGACCATATACCAATACCATGTACCAAATTCCAGCCGGATCGGATGAAATTTGCTTCTCTTAGAGGCTCCGCAACCCAAATCTGGGGATCGGTTTATATGTGCGCTATATATAATTATGGACCGATGTGGACCAATTTTTGCACGGTTGCTAGAGACCATATACCAACACAATGTACCAAATTTCAGCCGGATCGGATGAAATATGCTTCTCTTAGAGGCTCCACAAGCCAAATCTGGGGATCGGTTTATATGGGGACTATATATAATTATGGACCGATATGGACCAATTTTTGCACGGTTGTTTGAGACCATATACAAACACCATGTGCCAAATTTCAGCCGGATCGGATGAAATATGCTTCTCTTAGAGGCTCCACAAACCAAATCTGGGGATCGGTTTATATGGGGGCTATATATAATTATGGACCGATGTGGACCAATTTTTGCATGGTTGTTAGAGACCATACACCAACATTATGTACCAAATTTCAGCCGGATCGGATGAAATTTGCTTCTCTTTGAGGCTCCGCAAGCCAAATCTGGGGATCGGTTTATATGGGGGCTATATATAATTATGGACCGATGTCGACCAATTTTTGCATGATTGTTAGAGACCATATGCTAACATCATGTACCAAATTTCAGCCGGATCGGATTAAATATGATTCTGTTAGAGGCTCCACAAGCCAAATCTGGGGATCGGTTTATATGGGGGCTATATATAATTATGGACCGATATGGACCAATTTTTGCATGGTTGTTAGAGACCATATACCAACACCATGTACCAAATTTCAGCCGGATCGGATTAAATATGCTTCTGTTAGAGGCTCCACAAGCCAAATCTGAGGGTCCCTTTATATGGGGGCTATACGTAAAAGTGGACCGATATAGCCCATTTTCAATACCATCTGACCTACATCGATAACAACTACTTGTGCCAAGTTTCAAGTCGATAGCTTGTTTCGTTCGGAAGTTAGCGTGATTTCAACAGACGGACGGACGGACGGACGGACGGACGGACATGCTTAGATCGACTCAGAATTTCACCACGACCCAGAATATATATACTTTATGGGGTCTTAGAGCAATATTTCGATGTGTTACAAACGGAATGACAAAGTTAATATACCCCCATCCTATGATGGAGGGTATAAAAATAAAAATATATTACACGAATTTTCTCAAAGTGAATATGGAAAATTTGCCACAACTAATAGAAAACAATTTGATTCTAAGAACACGCACAGAAAAACATGTTTGGACATGGTTGCCGCATCCATTTAATGCTTATCTAGAGTACGTAATTGTCGCGAAAACCATGTATTTTGTCTTTGTAAAAAAAATCTTCGAGCGGAGAAAAATATATGGTGGCAATAAGCATTTAAATGGTTCTCAAATTCCGCAAACATTTTCTATTATTTAACCCTCTAATGCCCCAATTTTTTTGCCAGCTGATTAAATTTTCAATGTTAACGACACAAAACCAAGAGAACTAAGCAAGAAAAGTGCTACAAAGCCTCTTGAATAGTTTCAAATAAGTATTCTTTTTATTTTGCCCATTTTTGTTGTCTTAAGGTGTGTTTTACTAAAAGCTTCCTTATAAAATGAAGCCCGCCTACAGGCGGGCTTGGGCATTAGAGGATTAAATGATAGAATTTGAGACCATTACATGGTCGGGAAAATCAAGTACCTGACAATCCTATTTTTTTACTTTTTTGCAAGGAAAAAAGTATTTTTATGGCCATATTTTTATGACCATAAAGACCATGTACATTTTGTTCGTGACCATTAAATTTTTTAACTCTTTTGCAGTGAAAAGAATTTTATAAAAGCATTCATTTGGCGCGTCAGTCGTGTGTTGATTGTTTCTTGGAATGAACGGAGAATACGGAATTACTGTGTTTTGTGTTAATTTATTTATTCAGAAGTGGCACGTGGTTTTATATGCTTTCTGCTTTTTGATGTATGGTATAATTTATTTTTATTTGCAGTTACATGATGTCTGCGTTGGTACATTTGGGCACGAAGTAAATATGGAATGATTACTTATTGTTGAAATTGAACCAAAATAGAATAGAATGAATTAGTTTATAAATAAAGTTAATTTTGTGTTTTCTTTTCTCATGCGGCGTCCTTTTCTCGACGACGAAAAAAGTTTTTTCATAAAGATCAAAACATTTTAGGTTGTGACCATGTTCTTTTAACTGGAAGAAAAACTTTTTTGATGAATACCATAACATTTTAGATCCTGACCATTGTCTTTTAATGGAAACAAAAATTTTTTTTTATCAATATGAAAACATTTTAGATGAGGACAATTTTATTTTTCTTAGAACCATGTTCACTGGGCCAACATGGTTGCCGGTGGAAATCTTACATGGTCGCCGCAAAAATAGCTCCTATCATATTATTTTGCTCTTCGAATATGATTGTGACAATCATGTTTCTTCTCTGCGTGAACATTCCAAAATCCAAACAGTTTGCCACAAAGTATAAGACTCCACTTATGGAACAAGAGAAATTAGGGAGTCTATCCAGATATAAAAAATTGGGCAACTCTATTTTCACTTAAAGAACTCCTTCACTGTTACAGTGCAAATAAATCACTTCAATTATGATGACTAGAAATAATAAAGTCCCGGCCATACCGAATCTTAAATACCCACCCCTATGGAACAATTTTGTTTTGACTTCTATGCCCTCAAGAAGTCAAATCAATAGATCAAATCGGACGCACCCCGCTGGGTATGGCTGAGAGTGTGTCGGTCGAAATGCATCGAAATAAAAATAAAAGAAATAAAAACACAAACATTCTTCCCATCCGAACTGTGCGAATAAGCTCCTAAGAGAGTTATAGAAACAGAAATGATCTTAGGCGAAGTTCCACTACAATCCGTTCTAAGCGAATAAGTCTAAGGAGCGGGTACAGGAGAACCCCCAGAAATAGGGCAATAAACAAAATTCTAGGCAGGTGGTAGGGAAACCACTAGAGCACCTCGTACCCTTTTTAGGTCGAACCAAATGAACCAGTTCCAAGGGAGTCGTGAAGAAAACTTCTAATAAACATTTTCCAACAATGATTAGCAAGATCGCCTTGCATACAAAGGATCGTGAATTCAATACCAATTTCGTCCAAACACCAAAAAGTTTTTGAGCGATGTATGATTATACCCTCTCAGTAATGCTGATCACATTTCAGAGTGTTTCAAAGCTTCTCTAAGTGGTTTCACCGAAATGTTGAACGCCGTTAGGGCTCGGACTATGAGCTAAATATAGAACCGGCCAGCTCTCAGTGATAAGAAAGAAGTTCACCACTGTGGTATCACAATGGACTGAATATTCTAAGCGAACCTGAAATATCGGGCTGCTCCTATACTTAACCAACCTAGGCCTGAAGTTACTCAACCAAATTTCGTATATTGGGCCGTAGGAAGCCCTTGCTGCGACAAGATACAAGGTTCAATTATGCCAGCATAAACTTCTGATAGAAATATGGACCTGAGCTATACAAATATGGATCGTTTAACTTAAAACCCACAAATGACTCCCGAAGAGAAGATGACAACGAAAAAGGGGGCCTCAATCCACACATTAACCTCGCGACCCTAGCAGTGAAACGATGCCCTTGTGATACGTCCAGTATAACCGTGAAGCCATAGTTCTAACAGGTTGGCTGATAAGTCCCCGGTCTAACAAAGAAAAGCACATTTTTTTTTTGGTCAAAATTCGTTTTTATTATTCAACATAGTTCCCTACAAGAGCGATACAACGATTATAACGACTTCCAATTTTTTGATACCATTTTGGTAGTACTCCTTCGGTTTTGCCTCTAAATAGGCTTCAGTTTCGGCGATCACCTCTTCATTGCAGCCAAATTTTTTCCCTGCGAGCATCCTTTTGAGGTCTGAGAACAAGAAAAAGTCACTGGGGGCCAGATCTGGAAAATACGGTGGGTGGGGAAGCAATTCGAAGCAGAATTCATGCATTTTTGACATCGTTCTCAATGACTTGTGGCACGGTGCGTTGTCTTGGTGGAACAACACTTGTTTCTTCTTCATATGGGGCCGTTTAGCCACGATCCTTCAAACGCTCCAATAACGCCATATAATAGTCACTGTTGATGGTTTTCCCCTTCTCAAGATAATCGATAAAAATTATTCCATGCGCATCCCAAAAAACAGAGGCCATTACTTTGCCAGCGGACTTTTGAGTCTTTCCACCCTTCGGAGACGGTTCGCCGGTCGCTGTCCACTCAGTCGACTGTCGATTGGACTCAGGAGTGTAGTGATGGAGTCATGTTTTATCCATTGTCACATATCGATGGAAAAACTCGGGTGTATTACGAGTTAACAGCTGCAAACACCGCTCAGAATCATCAACACGTTGTTGTTTTGGTCAAATGTGAGCTCGCGCGGCACCCTTTTTGCACAGAGCTTCCGCATATGGAGCTATTGATGAATGATATAACCAACACGTTCCTTTGATATCTTTAAGGCCTCTGCTATCTCGATCAACTTCATTTTACGGTCATTCAAAATCATTTGTGGATTTTTTTTTATGTTTTCATCGTTAACCACCTCTATTGGGCCTACACTGCATTCACCATCCTCCCTGTCCATTTCACCACGCTTGAATTTTGCATACCAATCAATTATTGTTGATTTCCCTGGGACAATTTCACATGAAGACGATATGTGCGTAAAATCTGGTAAGAATCAGACTGTACTTATAAATAGATAACCGAGCATTGGGCTAACGAGAATGTCCATGCAAGATGTTGTGGTGAAGCTCATAGGTTAAAGTGGCAGCCCGATTTATGGTCAGGCTCACTTAGACTATTCAGTCCACGGTGAAGCTCCTAACACACTTTACAACATGGAATGCGAGTGCTCGCCGACAACGAATGGTCCCTATATAGGCAATTAGAACAAAAGCCGTGCAAATTGACGATCCTCAAGCGCTTCGCATGTGCCATTCTCTTGAAGACCCCGCAGTTTGAAAGCCCGTGATTCCTTTGACACACCTGAGAATTTGATGTGATGCGATTCACTCGTTGTGAGATGATCGCCAATAGTTCCTCGGATCGCGTTGCCCTGCTAACCGCAGATAGCGAAGATGGATCCACCGACATTTCTTGTGTCATTTTAACCAGCTCTGGTGCCACTGGGAAAGTATCGAGTTCTCTTTCCCCATCGGAAATATATCCGACAACGAATGCATAGCTAAACAAAAGAAAAGTAGACGAAGTTAAAAATGCCAAATATTAACTGGTCAATGTTACCAACTTAGCAAACGGCCGCCTTATGATCCTCTGTGCAGTGCGAACGTCTACGACCGCGACTCTTCTGAACAATACAAGCGAGCCGCCAAAAAGTCGGCAGCAATTGTTCGTGGCGAATGACCACTAGTCATCCGAATCTTGCAAATCACATTACGGACATTTCCACTTATAATACTTTATGAGGCTATGCAAATTCTGCTCCATCCAAAGAATTCAGATACTGAGGAGTTAGAGCTTGTACCTTGCGGTACCGATTCACTAAACTAAGACGGGACTCGTCAACTGATGGTTCAGCAGGCGAAAGAAGAGAAAAGCCATACACACGAGGGAGTAGTCCTGTACCTGTTTTGGGGTTGATTAATTTCTCGTATGGTAGTTTGAAAGTTTTTTTTTTGCATAAGTTTTTCTGCTACTTTTCAAAAATAATTGTGTCACTTTTTTCGACGCTTGTCACTTTTTGAAAATGCCCAACGGTAACACAGATATAATCTTACTAAAATAATCCCAATGTGCATCAATGGGATGCCGCTAGCGGCTGAAACCATAACCGGAAGAGCATTTGCAAGGACCAACGGGAAACACACAAAACAATTTGCATGCAATTTTCAACACTTGTTTTATTCTAATTTTTGTGAAGAATATATACAAATCATTTTGTATACGTATACTATTGTGATGAAGAAAAATGGATTCTACTACACCTAAATGCCATGCATATTTTTCCTCCCCAAGTGTACGGGATGAGAGGGTACCATAAGGCAGAAGGGTCCCAAATACGTAGAGAAACACAAAATTTGAGGTTCACATTCTCTTGGATTTTATGCAAATTTATTGCAAACGTTAACATATGTTGACCATACTACTGTGTATTAAGTATGCTAACCGAATAGGTAAACAATATTGTAGATTAGTGGACTAACTGGTTATTAGGGAAGGAGGAGGAGGGGGTTTTTAAGTTTGACATGATGGCAAACCAAATTGATACAAACACAAAAATACCGAGCTAGGCAATTGTGAGACGAGCTATTATCGCCCGTTTTTATTTTATTTATTTCAAGTTTTTTTTTTTTTAGTAAGCAAAATGCAGAGATTTGTAATTTATTTCCATGTTATATGTCTTCTTTTAATACACTTTTTTATACCCTGGGCCACACTGTGGAACAGGGTGTTTGCAGCACCTAGAGGGACACAAAATTGACATAAAGGGTGATAGGTCAAAATTTGGTCAAGGGAAAACGCGTGTAAATCGGTGAAATCGTTTATTTACAAAATCAAATTAAATTTCTTTTTCAAGTTCAATTAGTATAAAATTCAGGAAAAATATTCAGTTAGGCTTTCGCTTCTCCAAATCTGAATTGCCGGGCCTCACGCTTGACACCTGCCATCAGATTTTGTACAGCCTCCTTGTCCAACTTCTTCGCCGCAGAAAGCCAGTTTGCCTTGAACTGCTGCTCGTCCTTAGCAGTTTTTTGGTCTTCTTTAGGTTCCGCTTGACAATAGCCCAGTATTTCTCAATTGGCCGGAGCTCTGGCGTGTTGGGAGGGTTCTTGTCCTTGGGAACCACCTGCACGTTGTTGGCGGCATACCACTCCATGGCCTTTTTACCGTAATGGCAAGATGCCAAATCCGGCCAAAACAGTACGGAACAACCGTGTTTCTTCAGGAAAGGCAGCAGACGTTTATTCAAACACTCTTTCACGTAAATTTCTTGGTTGACAGTCCCGGAAGCTATGAAAACGCTGCTTTTCAAGCCACAGGTACAGATGGCTTGCCAAACCAGATATTTCTTTGCGAACTTTGACAGATTTATGTGCTTGAAAATATCTGCTACCTTTCCCCTTCCTTTTGCCATATAAAACTCCTGTCCCGGAAGCTGCTTGTGGTCGGCTTTGACGTAGGATTCGTCGTCCATTACCACGCAGTCAAACTTCGTCGTTTGGCCGTCGTATTTTGTTTATCATCGCAATTTGGAGTCCCTACCTTCTTGTAAGTCGATAGTTCTGCTCGTTTTTCGGCTCGATGCACGGTTGTAGACGATACACCCAGCTTATTTGCGGCATCTCGGAGAGAGAGGTTAGGGTTTCGCTTGAAACTACCGGCAACTCTCTTTGTCGTCTCAGCGGCTTCCGGTTTTCGATTGCCCCCCGATCCAGACTTCCTGGCTGTCGACAAACGTTCCCCAAACACTTTAATTACATTTGTAACGGTTGATTTGGCAACTTTTAGTGATTTTGCCAGCTTTGCGTGCGAGTAGCTCGGATTTTCGCGATGCGCGAGCAAAATTTTGATACGCTGCTCTTCTTGCTTGGACGGCATTTTGACAACTGAAGAGTGAATTCCAAAATCAAAACAGTAGCAACATTCTACACACAAACACCTTCAAAATGAGAGGTGTTCAGGTTTTTTAAATGCAAAGTTGAAAGAAATACGTCAAGTTTATATTGACCAAATTTTGACCGTATCATCCTTTATGGTGTCTTTGGCAATATTGCTCAGGTACGGCCCATGAGCACGGTTGCCATAGGTGGTAGAATTCTAGATATTTTATTGTTTGGTAGAATTATTAACGTTTTGTTAGATTTGGAAAATATTCCTCTCCATCTAAGATCTACTTCGTAAATTTTCTCTAGAAATAAAATGTTGACATAAAATTTTCACAAAATGTTCTATAGAAATAAAATTTTGACAAAATATTGTATAGAAATAAAATTTTGACAAAATTTTCTACAGAATTAAAATTTTGACAAAATTTTCGATAGAAATAAAATTTTGTCAAAATTTTCTATAGAAATAAAATTTTGACAAAATTTTCTATAGAAATAAAATTTTGACAAAATTTTTTACAGAAATAAAATTTTGACAAAATTTTTTACAGAAATAAAATTTTGTCAAAATTTTCGATAGAAATAAAATTTTGTAAAAATTTTCTATAGAAAAAAATTGGACAAAATTTTCTATAGAAATAAAATTTTGTAAAAATTTTCTATAGAAATAAAATTTTGTCAAATTTTTCTATAGAAATAAAATTTTGACAAAATTTTCTATAGAAATTAAATTTTGACAAAATTTTTTATAGAAATAAAAATTTTGTCAAAATTTTCTATATAAAAATATTTTGACAAAATTTTCTATGGAAATAAAATTTTGACAAAATTTTATATAGAAATAAAATTTTGTCAAAATTTTCTGTAGAAATTAAATTGTCAAAATTTTCTATAGAAACAAAAATTTACAAAATTTGCTATAAAAATTAAATTTTGACAAACTTTTCTATAGATATAAAATTTTAATAAAAAGGTCTATAGAAATAAAATTTTGACAAAATTTTCTATAGAAATAAAATTTTGACAAAATTTTCTATAGAAATAAAATTTTGTAAAATTTTTCTATAGAAATAAAATTTTGACAAAATTTTCTATAGAAATAAAAGTTTGTTAAAATTTTCCAAAGCAATAAAATTTTGTCAAAATTTTCTATATAAATAAAATTTTGTCAAAATTTTCTATATAAATAAAATTTTGACAAAATTTTCTATCGAAATAAAATTTTGACAAAATTTTCGATAGAAATAAAATGTTGTCAAAATTTTCTATTGAAATAAAATTTTGTCAAAATTTTCTATAAAATTTTGTCAATTTTGTCTATAGAAATAAAATTTTGACAAAATTTTCTATAGAAATAAAATTTTGACAAAATTTTCGATAGAATTAAAATTTTGTCAAATTTTTCTATAAAAATAAAATTTTGTCAAAATTTTCCAAAGAAATAAAATTTTGTCAAAATTATCTATATAAATAAAATTTTGACAAAATTTTCTATAGAAATAAAATTTTTACAAAATTTTCGATAGAAATAAAATTTTGACAAAATTTTTTATAGAAATAAAATTTTGTCAATTTTGTCTATAGAAATAACATTTTGAGAAAATTTTCTATAGAAATATTTTTTTTTTCAAAATTTTGTCAATTTTGTCTATAGAAATAAAATTTTGACAAAATTTTCTATAGAAATATTTTTTTTTTCAAAATTTTCTATAGAAATAAAATTTTGTCAAAATTTTCTATAGAAATGAAATTTGGTCAAAATTTTCTATAGAAACAAAAATTTACAAAATTTTCTATAAAAATTAAATTTTGACAACATTTTCTATAGGTATAAAATTTTAATAAAATTTTCAATAGAAATAAAATTTTGACAAAATTTCTATAGATATAAAATTTTGACAAAATTTTCTATAGAAATAAAATTTTGACAAAATTTTCTATAGCAATAAAATTTTGACAAAATTTTCTATAGGAAAAAAATTTGGACAAAATTTTCTTCTTCTTGCTAGAATATATTTGACTCGAGTGGCAACCGTGCCCCTGAGTCGATCTAGGCATGTCCTTCTGTCTGTGAATAAATTTTTGTAATCAAAGTTTAGGTTGCAATTTTAACATAAACTAATCGACTTCAAACTTGGCACAAGTATGTGTTTTGGGTCAGTGTTGAATTTGGAAGAAATTGGTTCAGGTTTAGATATTGCTCCCATATATTTCCTTCGTCCGATATCTACTAATATGGCCCCAAAAGCCAGAATTTAAGCCTAATTTGCTTTCAATTTTGCATAAGCAATACAACTGAAAGTGCCGTAAAGTGTGCCGAATTTGGTTGAAATCGATTTAGATTTAGATATAGCTCTCATATATATTTTTGCCCGATAAGCACTTATATGGCCCAGAAAACAGAGTTTTACCCTGATTTGCTTTAAAATTTGTACATAGAGTACAATTGACATTCTCGACATACATGCCGATTTAAATCGGTTCAGATAAAGCTATAGGTCCCATATATATCTTTCATCCGATTTCCACTCACATGACCATCAAATTTGAATTCCGATTTAAGTGAAAATGTGCACAGATAGTAGAATTAACATTGTATCTAACATATGCATGTCGAATTTGGTTAAAATCGGTTCAAATTTAGATTTGGCTCGCAAATATTTTTCTCTTATTTCGGCAAAAATGACCAAAATACCAACGTTTTCTTTGAAAAATCGCCACTGCTATGTTAGGTTAGGTTAGGTGGCAGCCCGATGTATCACACTGAAAAAAAAAGCATACCCGGTTCCAAAGACTTTGTCTTTACTTTAAAAAATTTGGTATTGATTCCGAGCCAAAGAAGCGGAGAATACAAGTAAGGATACTTTTAAGACACAATTCTCTTTTAAAATCGGGTTTTGTGTACTTGCTTCTAGGAAGCAAATTTTAATTTTTCGCTTTTTCAGCTTTTTTTCTTCAAATGCTATCAAAGTCCTTTAAAAACAAGTTAACGACGACTTTATTTTCCAAATTAAGACTCGACTTCTAGAAGAAATTATGCTGTGTTTCAAGTAAAAAACGTCTTTAAAATAAAGTGTTGAAAAACATGTCCTATATTTGAACGATTTTTTTCTTTGTAGTCAAGATGCAAAATGACAACAAATTTAAAGACAATTTCATTAAATTTAAAGATTTTTTCTAAATTATTAAAGTCAAGTTGACCTTAGCCCAAACATTTTTTCTTTCATGTTATGATATCCATTTTTAAATCAAATCACTTAATTATAAGGACAATAAGACTTCATTGAAAAGTTTATCGACCTTTGGTCAAGGAAAAAAACTTTATACTAGAGAAATGCGTCTTCTATGCTAAGCAAATTTGAATTCGTATTTTAAAGACATGAAATCTTTGACTTCACGGCAATATTTTTTTCAGTGCAGGCTCACTTAGGCTATTCAGTTCATTGTGATTCCATGTTAAGCTCAATGACAAGGGACCTCCTTTTTATAGCCGAGTCCGAACGGCGTTCTACATTGCAGTCAAACCACTTAGAGAAGCTTTGAAACCCTCAGAAATGTCACCAGCATTATTGAGGTGGGATAATCCACCGCTGAAAAACTTTTTGGTGTTCGGTCGAAGCAGGAATCAAACCCACGACCTTGTGTATGCAAGGCGGGCATGTTAACCATTGCACCACGCCTCTGCTAAGTCGAAAACTTGTAAAAATGAGCTAAATTTTCATATACTTCTAATACATACCAGGGATGGAAAATGCAGTACTATAGTACTTTTTTCAATACTTTTTCACCTTGGTCAGTACCGTATTACCCCCGCGAATTATTTAGTACCTTTTGTGTAGACATTTTTGAGCCGATATCAAATGTATGGTACAATGGTTTTGACATAATATTTTAATATTTTGAGGCAGTCTTTAACAAACTTATTTGCTAATAGTCTTTTTCAAATTAGGCAAAGCAGACAAGTTCATGCGGGAAGAAAATCTCGATTTTTATAGAAGCCATTACAGTCACGGTCGAAACATGAGAGAAAAATAATCTACATTTGGAGAAAATCTTACCAAAAACTATCAAAAAAATATTATTTTGCAAAAATTAATTTCTTCAGAAAGTTTTGTCAAATTTTTGTTTCTACAAAAAATATTCTTTTGGAAAATTTTGTCAAACATTTATTTTTTTTTATTTTTTGTCAACATTTTATTTTTATAGAAAATTTTGCCAAAACTTTATCTCTATAGAAAATTTTCTATGGAAAATTTTGTCAAAATTTTATTTTCATAGAAAATTTTGTCAACTTTTTATTTCTATAGACAATTTTGTCAAAATTTTTTTTCTATAGAAAATTTTGTAAAAATTTTATTTTCATAGAAAATTTTATGAAAATTTCATTTCTATAGAAAATTTTGTCAACATTTTATTTCTAAAGGAGCCCTTGACAATAATTTTCCAATAGAAGTTTATTTTAAATTTGGTGAAAAGTACCTTTTCGCTCAAAAAATACCTTATTTGTACTTTCTTAAAAATTGTTTTTTGCCATCCCTGATACAAACCTATCGACTAAAAATGTCCTTAGATTTAAATGTCTCCCATATTTTTTATTAACATTGTGTTCCACACCAGGGCATTAGCAGACTTAAATTTTAAGTCTATAGATTTTGTAAAAGTCTAACAAATTTTGTCCACATCGAATCAGATTTTAATATATGTATATGGGAACAAAACTCGTTAATACATAGCAACCAACACATTTGACAGATTTGATATGTTATCGAAAATATGGATCTAGAAAGTGGTGCAGGGAATAATATAGTCGGCCCACCCAATTTAAGACTTTCCTTACTTGTACATAATAGTCTAAAGCGTTTCCTTTATCTTCATATATGAAACAAATATTGAAATATATTGTTCGAGTAACAAAACGATTCACACTTTATATTTCTCCCCTTTCCAAATGGAACTACATGTAATTGCTCAATGGTTAAGCAATACAACTTTATTTCATCAATATTTTTTAAATTAACAATTTTACACTCCATTTTCGTAATCTAGGCTAAAAAAAAAAAATAAGTAACTATGGGTTAAAAAAACACAAACTGTAACACTTTATCCATTTAAATTATAGCCATGACAATATTGTCGTTTAAAGGTGATGGTTTGATAACCTGAATACATGAACATTAAACTTGTAACAATTTTTCATTGGACCTCTCTTTATATTTTTTTTTTATTCCTTACAATACTTGTTACTGTTGTCGATGTTGTAGGGTTAATATTTAATATATGTAACATGGTTTTGTACTTTTAACTTAAAACAAATATTGCGTATATTGGTTTTGCAGGCAATAAAAATGTAGGAATTGAGTTCATTTACAACGACTAGTGAATGACCTATCGGTGGTAAAAATATTTGACTTAAATGGAAAATTAGGAATACCAAACAAAATATATAAATAACGTAAAATATATCACATCAATCATTACATTAAAAAAAGGATATTAAAAAAATAAAAATTAACAATGGGTAGGTACTAAATGGTGTTTTTCCCATAGCTTGCTGATTTGAAATTTAAATAAAACACATGCCAAATTATGATATGACCCAAAAAAATTAGTTATCAGATAATTTCTTGTCATCTAACAATTAAATATAATTATAGGCTATGACCACCACGACTATTTTGCATAAAGGTCATATTGGAGGTCCATCCATCGACCACCTTTTCAAACATTTAAGGACATATTTCAGCAATGACACGTTGTATATTGGTTTCCAAAGCGCCAATCGTTGATGGATCATCCACTTAAACCAATGACTTCAGGTATCCCCGCAAACAATAGGTTAGGTTAGGTTAAAGTGGCAGCCCGATTAAATTTCAGGCTCACTTAGACTATTCAGTCCATTGTGATACCACATTTAACTAAAAGTACCTATTACATATGGGCACTTCTAGTCTTAACCACTGAACCTTCTCTATTATTTACTTTTGTGGAACCAACCAGATTGCTCCAAAAACATTAACAAACTGCTTAAGTTAACGTTTTCCAGGTCAGCCAGTAATCTAAAGCTATATGATCCTAAAATTCGCTTACGCCTTACACAAAAAGCAGGACACTCACACAAGAGGTGTTTAATTGATTCCTTTTCCTCCACGTCATGACAGCTTATACAATAGTCATTATACTTCGCACCTACAGTTTTTGCAAATTCGCCTATCAGGCAGCGACCCGTTATAGCAGATATTAGGAGTGCTATCTGACGCCTTGAGAACACTAGCATATCTAGTGTGCGGTTTAAGTTTAAATGGGGCCATATTTGCTTGGTGTCGTTACAACCCTTGCAATTTTCCCATCGAATATTGGCCATCATAACAGCCTTCTCACGCAGTAAGAGCTTGCAGGTGGCCAGAGGCATACCAACAGATTCTAGTTCCCCTGGAATATGTAAGGTAGTTCCTAGCCTTGCTAACACATCTGCTTCACAGTTCCCCGGCATGTTCCTATGACCAGGCACCCATATTAGGTGAATATTGTACTGCTCAGCCATCTCGTTGAGAGATTTGCGGCAGTCTATGGCCGTTTTTGAGTTAAGGAACACAGAGTCCAAGGATTTTATTGCAGGATGACTGTCTGAGTATATATTAATGCCAATATTTGTTGGAACATTACTTCTTAGCCAATTCACCACCTCTCTTATTGCCAATATTTCAGCCTGAAAAACACTACAGTGATTAGGTAATCTTTTCGCTATTCGAATTTCCAGATCTTTAGAATATACTCCGAACCCCACTTGTCCATTCAATTTGGAGCCATCAGTATAGAAATCTATATATCTTTTATTCCCCGGGGTCTGTGTACACCACGCCTCACTGTTGGGAATTAGAGTTTCAAACTTTTTGTCGAAAAGTGGTTTTGCCAGGGTGTAATCCACTACGTTAGGTACATCTGGCATTACTTTGAGGACCGAACTATGACCGTACATTTTTTCCGACCACAGCGATAGCTCGCGCAACCGCACAGCCGTTGTTGCAGCTGACTGTTTGGCCAAAATGTCTAAAGGCAATAGATGTAGCATGACATTAAGGGAGTCTGTTCCTGTCTTACTAAATGCGCCTGAGATACATAAGCTCGCCACACGCTGAACTTTATCTAAACAAGTCGGTTTCTGAAGTGCCGGCCACCAGACTACAACACCATATAGCATTATAGGTCTAACTACTGCCGTGTATAGCCAATGCACAATTTTTGGTCTTAGTCCCCACTTTTTCCCTATTGCCTTTTTGCACGAGTACAAAGCTACCGTGGCTTTTCTCGCCCTCTCTTTAATATTAAGCCTAAAATTCAGCTTCCTGTCCAAAATAACGCCAAGGTATTTTGCACACTCACCAAAGGGAATTTCAGTACCCCCTAAGGAAATGGGCCTAACCGTGGGAGTTTTGCGATCTTTGCAGTACATGACTATTTCTGTCTTTGCTGGATTTACACCAAGACCATTATCTTTCGCCCATTTCTCAGTCATCCGGAGAGCTCTCTGTATAATATCTCTGATTGTGGATGGGAATTTTCCCCTGACTGCTAGCGCCACATCATCTGCGTATGACACCACTTTTATCCTTTCTTTTTCTAGAGAAACCAGAAGGTTGTTTATAGCAACATTCCAAAGAAGAGGTGATAGAACTCCTCCTTGGGGAGTGCCTCTGTTCACATACCTTTGTATGTTTGCTTGCCCTAGTGTGGCTGAAATACGTCTCTTCATTAGAAGTTCGTCTAACAGCTTAAGTATACCTGGATCAACATTCATAGTTGTCAGTCCATTTAATATCGAGCTCGGATGGATATTATTGAACGCCCTTTCGATGTATAGAAACGCCACGATTGTGTATTCTTTGACAGATAGTGAGCTTTCAATAAAGCTGACCAGTTCATGCAATGCGGTCTCAGTAGACCTGCCCTTCGAGTATGCATGCTGTCGTTTCGAGAGCAAACCTGAATCCACGCTAGTTCTAAGATACATGTCTATCATCCTCTCCAGGGTCTTAAGTAGGAATGAGGATAAGCTGATTGGTCGGAAATCCTTCGCACTCGAGTGAGAGGCTTTTCCTGCTTTAGGTATGAAGACGACTTTTGTTTCCCTCCACTTTTGTGGAATATATGCTAAGTTTACACATCGTTTACATATCACCGTCAACCAGGGGATAATTCTTTCAGCCACTGCCTGTAACTCCGCCGGAGTAATTCCATCAGGTCCGGGGGATTTGAATGGTCCAAAGCTATTTAAAGCCCATTTTATTCTAGATTCCGACACAATTTCCTCGATAGGAAATGATCGCTAAGCCTCTGTTACACCGCCGGAACATGATTCAACCGTCTGATTTCCAGGGAAGTGTGTGTCCAAAAGTACCTCCAACGTCTCCTCACTGGACGTTGTCCAATTTCCCTCCGATGTTTTAATGAAACCTGGAGCGGTGTTAGTGGATGCTAGTACCTTCCGTAATCTGGAAGCCTCTGACGTATTCTCAATACTGCTACAGTAATCATCCCAAGAGTTTTGTTGAGACCTTCTCAGTTCTCGTTTATATTCTCTCAGATTCATCTTGTAAGTGTCCCAATCCTCCGGAGCTCTTGTGGACTTTGCTTTGTTAAAGAGCTTCCTGCAGGATTTCCTCATATTACTTAACTCCGTAGTCCACCATGGCGGCCGATTTTTTCCCCTTGGCTTTCCTCTAGGGCAAGCAGTGAAATGTTGAAGGCCTTAGTAATCCGCTCCACTGCGTGTTCGATATCTTGCACAGTGCTCATATTTGTCTCCGGCACTTCCGGTATCATCAAATTGAACGACTCCCTATACCTATTCCAATCAGCTTTCCTAACATTTGGCGGAAATATGGTCTTTGAAGTACGAACAGCCAATCTGAAACTGATGTAGCGATGATCTGAGAAGCTATGTTCCCTCAAAACTTGCCACTCAGATATCTTATCATTCAGTTCCGGAGAGGTCAACGTTACGTCCAAAACTTCTTGTCTGTTCCTGGTGACGAAGGTTGGTGCATCTCCCTTATTGCAAACTACCAGGTTAGTACGCAAAATAAACTCTATTAGCGACTCTCCCTTGCATTAGTATCACTACTTCCCCAAATACTATGATGTGCATTTGCATCGCATCCCATAATGAGTTTTGTCTTTGTTTTTAGTGACTCCTCAACTAAGGTCTTAACGGCACAAACAATAATCGAGTGGCGTCAAATCACACGAACGCGGAAACTAATTCACCGGTCCATTTCTCGAAAACTTGTCCTTCTTCTTGCATACGACGACGAATCGATAAATTGCTATTTTCTTCGATATTGGCCTCAACGACAGCAAAATTTTCTTCGCATTTTTTCGGTGGTTTGGCATCCAAAAGAGTTAATGTGGACCGAAATTTGGTGTTTATGGTGGTCTTAGTGCACCATAAAATTCACAAAATGCTCTATAAACATTTTTAATTGAACACTGTTTTTATACCCTCCGCCATAGGATGGGGGTATATTAACTTTGTCATTCCGTTTATAACACATCGAAATATTGTTCTTAGACCCCATAAAGTATACATATATATTCAGGGTCGTGGTGAAATTCTGAGTCGATCTAAGCATATCCGTCCATCCGTCCGTCTGTTGAAACCACGCGCACTTCCAAACAAAACAAGCTATCGACTTGAAACTTGGCATAAGTGGTTGGTATTGATGTAGGTCAGATGGTATTGCAAATGGGCCATATTGTAATGGGTCATACGTATAGCCCCCACATAAAACGACCCCCAGGTTTGGCTTGCGGAGCCGATCCGGTTGCAATTTGGTACTTGGTGTTAGTGTATGGTCTCTAACAACTATGCAAAAATTGGTCCTTATCGGTCCATAATTATATATAGCCCCCATATAAACCGATCCCCAGATTTGACTTCCGGAGTCTCATGGAAGAGCAAAATTCATCCGATCCGGTTGAAATTTGGTACGTCGTGTAAGTATATGGTCTCTACTAACCATGCTAAAGTTGGTCCATATCGATCCATAATTATATATAGCCCCCATATAAACCGATCCCTATATTTGACTTCCGGAGCATCTTGGCGGAGCAAAATTCACCCGATCTGGTTGAAATTTGGTACACTCAAAAAAAAGGTTTACTTGGATCCAAAGATTTTGACCTTCCCTTAAAGATTTTGGTATTGATTAAGAGCCAAAGATGCGGCTTCTTTAAAATAAAGACAATTTTTAGCGACCTATATGGCTTTAAATCTGGGACCAATAAAACTAAAATTAGGATACATATCTCATTTATCAAATTTTCATTCTCTTTTCGCGGTTTATTAAAAAAGATACTCACGTACAAACAAATACCAGTTTAAAAATCCAAATTATAACAGATACTTCAAACTAAAAAATGTTTTTTTAATTCCCAAAAAACTTTGAACTAAAGATGCTAAATTCTCAAAATAACTCTTAGCCTATATTTGAAGCGTTTTTATCTTAAATCTAAAGTTTCAATATTTCAGTTAATTTAAGGACAATTTCTTTAAATCAAAAATGTGTTTTTTTTTTACTTTAAGGAAAATTAGGCTTAGTTCAAAGACATAAAAGGAGGGACGAAAACTTAAAAAATTTTTATTACTATAGAAAATGTTGTCAAAATTTTATTTCTACAGAAAATTTTGTCAAAAATTTTAGTTCTTTAGAAAAGTTAGTCAACGTTTTATTTCTATAGAAAATTTTGTCACCATTTTATTTCTATAGAAAATATTGTCAAAATTTTATTTCTATAGAAAATTTTTTAAAAATTTTATTTCTATAGAAAATATTGTCAAAATTTTATTTCTATAGAAAATGTTTTAATAATTTTATTTCTATAGAAAATTTTGTCACCATTTTATTTCTATAGAAAATATTGTCAAAATTGTATTTCTATAGAAAATTTTGTCAATCTAAATTATATACGTATTTAATCGGCCTTTTTATACCCTTCACCATAGGATGGGGGTATATTAACTTTGTCATTCCGTTTGTAACACATCGAAATATTGCTCTAAGACCCCATAAAGTATATATTCTGGGTCGTGGTGAAATTCTGAGTCGATCTGAGCATGTCCATCCGTCCATCCGTACGTCCTTCCATCTATTGAAATCACGCTAACTTCCGAACGAAACAAGCTATCGACTTGAAACTTGGCACAAGTAGTTGTTATTGATGTAGGTCAGATGGTATTGCAAATGGGCCATATCGGTCCACTTTTAAAGGGCGATACGGTCAAAATTTGGTCAATATAAACTTGACGTATTTCTTTCAATTTTGCATTTAAAAAACTTGAACACCCCTCATTTTGAAGGTGTGTGTGTGTAGAATGTTGCTCCTATTTTGATTTTGGAATTCACTCTTCAGTTGTCAAAATGCCGTCCAAGCAAGAAGAGCAGCGTATCAACATTTTGCTCGCGCATCGCGAAAATCCGAACTACTCGCACGCAAAGCTGGCAAAATCGCTAAAAGTTGCCAAATTAACCGTTACAAATATAATTAAAGTGTTTGGGGAACGTTTGTCGACAGCCAGGAAGTCTGGATCGGGGGGAAGTCGAAAACCGAGAGCCGCTGAGACGACAAAGAGAGTTGCCGGTAGTTTCAAGCGAAACCCTAATCTCTCTCTCCGAGATGCCGCATATAAGCTGGGTGTATCGTCTACAACCGTGCATCGAGCCAAAAAACGAGCCGGACTATCGACTTACAAGAAGGTAGGTAACTCCAAATCGCGATGATAAACAAAATACGACGGCCAAAGCGCGATCCCGGAGGCTGTACACGACGATGCTGACTGCAAGGTAATGGACGACGAAACCTACGTCAAAGCCGACTACAAGCAGCTTCCGGGACAGGAGTTTTATACGGCAAAAGGAAAGCGAAAGGTAGCAGATATTTTCAAGCACATAAAACTGTCAAAGTTCGCAAAGAAATATCTGGTTTGGCAAGCCATCTGTACCTGTGGCTTGAAAAGCAGCATTTTTATAGCTTCCGGGACTGTTAACCAAGAAATTTACGTGAAAGAGTGTTTGAATAAACGTCTGCTGCCTTTCCTGAAGAAACACGGTTGTCCCGTACTGTTTTGGCCGGATTTGGCATCTTGCCATTACGGTAAAAAGGCAGGTGGTTCCCAAGGACAAGAACCCTCCCAACACGCCAGAGCTCCGCCCAATTGAGAAATACTGGGCTATTGTCAAGCGGAACCTAAAGAAGACCAAAAAAACTGCTAAGGACGAGCAGCAGTTCAAGGCAAACTGGCTTTCTGCGGCGAAGAATTTCATCCGATCCGGTTGAAATTTGGTAGATGGTGTTAGTATAGGGTCTTCAACAATCATGCAAAAATTGGTCCACATCGGTCCATAATTATATATAGCCCCCATATAATCCGATCCCCAGATTTGGCTTGCGGAGCCTTTAAGAGAAGCAAATGTCTTCCGATCAGCCTGAAATTTGGTACATGGTGTAAGTATATGGTCTCTAATAACTATGCAACAATTGGTCCACATCGGTCCATAATTATATATAGCCCCCATATAAACCGATCCCCCGATTTGACCTCCGGAGCCTCTTGGAAGACCAAAATTCACCTGATTCAGTTAAAATTTGGTTCGTGGTGTTACTATATGGCCTCAAACACCCATGCAAAAATTGGTCGAAATCGGTCCATAATTATATATAGCCCCCATATAAACCCATCCATAGATTTAACTTCCGGAGCCCCTTGGAAGAGCAAAATTCATCCGATTCGGTTGAAATTTGGTACGTGATGACAGTATATGGTATTCAACAGCCATGCAAAAATTGGTCCACATCGGTCCATAATTATATATAGCCCCCCTATAAACCCAGATTTGACCTCCGGTGGATAAGCAAAATTCATCCGATGTGATTGAAATTTAGTACGTGGTGTTAGTATATGGTCTCTGACAACCATGCAGGTATTGGTCCATATCAATCCATAATTATATAGCCCCCATATAAACCGATCCCGAGATTTGGTTTTGGAGCCTCTTGGAGGAGCAAATTTCATCCGAGTCAGTTGAAATCTGGTACATTGTGCTAGTATATGGCCATGCCTAACTAGGTCCATATCGGTCTATAGTTATATATAGCCCTCAGATAAATCGATCCCAATCACACATAAAGTGGTCCATATCAAGTTCATAATTGTAGCCCCCATATAAGCGACCCCCATATTTCAATTCTGGTTCTCCACGTACCGCGCAAAAGTCCATATCCATTCGTAAGTATTTGTAGACATACAAATAACTTTTTTTTTAATATATACAACGTATGGACTAACACACAATTTATAAAACGATTTTAATTATTAGCACAACGCAAGTATGTTAATTCGATTGTGGATGACAGTCTTTAGTACAAGTTTCTACGCAATCCATTGTGGAGGTTACATAAAATTCGGCCTGGCCGAACTTACGGCAGTATATACTAGTTTTTGTTTTCTAATTAATTCTATGATTGATTCTATCACTTTCTTGATTGAAGCAATTTCGATTAACAGTTTTAATTGGATCAATTAATTTGATGATTAAATCAGAAAAATTCTTTTCTGTGTATGTTACCAACTCAGTTGTAATGCACATATACCATGATTTCTACTTTATTGTATTGTAATTTACACATACACAGACATTTACATAGCCATTATTTTTGGTCATTTAGTTGTTTCTGACTGAATTTTTTGTTGCGATTTTAATCGATATCAGAATGTACACCGAATACATGAGGGTGTATTCAATAGTCGCGTACATGAATCTTTTATAGGTAAATGTGTGTCTGAGTCTATACATTCCATATTGTAATGTCAATGTTGTATGTATGGTTTCGGTTAACAGCCGTATTGGTATGTGGTAAATCTTTATGGTTGGAAAAAAACTGGAAAAGTTTTTTAGGCCGCAGCATCTCACTATGAAACTACATTGGCGCGCTTTCAATACACTACAATACACACTTCCAATTATATTTATGGAAAATAAATATATTCGATTTAAAGTTCGGACGGGACAAATCTTAAATACACACCACCATAAAGCAAAAATAATATTTTTTTTAACTCTTTGTCGCAGCGGGTTACTTTAAAATATATTTTCTGATGGGACACCATATTCAGCCCAGTTATGAGTGGTCCTAAAATACTTCTAGATTTCCAATTGCGTATAAATCGGATAAAAATTGTCCAGAAGCCCAAGAAGTCAAATGGGGTTATCGGACTACACCGAAACTTGGACCGATATACACCAATACGGATAAAAATTGCGTTGTCTACAAGCCCAAGTAGTCTAATCGGGGGCTATACTAAAACATGGACCAATTCACACCTTATTAGCCACACTTATTTATGGACCCATAACACTTCCACAGTTTGAATTTGGAAAGGGATACAAAAAATTTCTTTTCTAGGTTGACAGATGATGATTTCAGAGAAATCTCTATATTTAGGCAACTAAGATCTTTAAATCAGGTATAATTTAATCATTAGACTGAGGGGAAAATTGAATCTGTATTTTACCATATCCAAAACACTTCCTCATATGATTACAGAACAATACCAACCATTGAAACTTGGGGTTCTGCTCCAATAACGAGTTAAACAAGAGCCTTTTTTTCCTTCATCCTAGAAGACAAACATACAAACTTCTCTATATCAAAGTGAAATAACCGGATATCATCATCATCATACAGACAAAATATACATGCATCCATTCTTTAGCATCCTATTGTTTCCTGTACGAAACACTTGAAGTAATGCTCGGATGTATGGGTACCTGTAAAAAAGGTATAAAGGCATGTTTACATAAAGACATATTCATATAAAAATTTGCTGGTTTTTATAAAGACCAGTGAACATATTTCATATACAATGAAATAAGATCATTTTATCTTTATTGAAATTTCAAAAATTAGTAAAACTATATAAATAAGTTTTTAAAAAGTTAAAAAATGCATCACTCGAATAGATTAGCTCAAAATGTGTTCTCTCGTAAGAAGGAAATATTAGCTTTATAAAGCTTATACTGAACAAAATATCGACTCAATATTAAAGATTACGTAACCTAAATTAAATGCAAATTAATGAAACTAAAAAAAAATTAAATGTTTAATCTTGGCTTCAAATAATTTTTCATTAAATTTAGCACACAAATCTTGGGCACTTGTAAACTTATGAAATCATCATAAGGATGTAAGGTAAAATTTAATTTTTTTTATTTATCATTTAAACATAAAACGATTGCTTTAATATATACACTACAACTAGTCTTTAATTTCAAGTAGGACTAACTAGTAATTTATTTAGGTTAAATTATAAGTTAAGTGCAGCTTTGATTAGTTTGTTTAATCTATTTGCTGGGTGAAACGCTGCTTCAAATCATTCGGCTTGAATCGTCCCAATCGACGCAGTATTTGTTTGTCATCTAAGAGATTTGGGATTTCCTCATTTTTATGGGAAATAAGTCTTTTTTCGTGGGATTTTTCCAGAAGAGTTATTTCGTCTCTCACTGAATTTATTTTGAGGTCTCGGTGTAAATCCGTATTTCGTATGTACCATGGTGCTTTGACTACATTCCTCAATACTTTATTTTGGAATGTTTGAATAATATTAATAGTCTCGTCTTTGGCACAGCCCCAGAGTTGACTTCCATATGCCCACACTGGCTTTAGTACTTGCTTGTAAATCATTAATTTGTTCTGAGTGGAGAGTCTAGAATTTCTACCCATAAGCCAATTTAATTGCCGATACTTTATATCAAGGTGTTTCCTTTTCAACTTTACGTGTGGTTTCCATTTCAGTTTGGCGTCTAAAGTCATTCCAAGATATTTTGCCGAGTTTGCAACTGGTACTTGATTACCATTTATGAAAATAGGTTTATAATCTATATTATTGTAAGTGAAGTCTACATGGATTGATTTAGAGTGGTTTAATTTTAGCCCCCATTTCCTTGTCCAGTTTTCAATCTTTGTAACAGTATGTTGAAGTTTCCTTGTTGATATTGATGTATCTGTGCCTTTTGACAAGATAACTGTATCATCTGCGAAGGTTCCGAGTACACTATGCTCGTCATTCGGTAGATCATATGTGTAAAGAAGATATAGAATAGGTCCTAGTATGCTGCCTTGTGGTACTCCTGAAGATATTCGGTATAAGTCAGAGAATTCTCCACTGTTCTTAATCCGAAAATATCTATCAGTTAAATATGATTTCATAAGTTTACAAATATCGTCTGGGAGAATGGTATTTATTTTCCTTATTAGAGATGTATGCACTACTCCATCAAAAGCTTTTGAGATATCTAAAAATATTGCTGAGGTAAAATTTAATGAAAGAAAAAATTTTTTGTAACAAGTATTCGAAAGAAGCGACTTATTTTGACGTTTTTTGCATCTTTAGTTTAATTTTTTATACCCTCCACCATAGGAGGGGGGGGAGGGTATTTTAACTTTGTCATTCCTTTGTAACACATCGAAATATTGGTCTAAGACCCCATAAAGTATATATATTCTGGGTCGTGGTGAAATTCTGAGTCGATCTAACCATGTCCGTCCGTCCTTAGCATAAGTAGTTGTTATTGAAGTCGGATGGTATTGCAAATGGGCCATATTGGACCACTTTTACGTATAGCCCTCATACAAACGGACCCCAGATTTGGCTTGCGGAGCCTCTTAGAGAGGCCCATAATTATATATATCCCCCCATATAAACCGATCCCCAGTTTTGACCTCCGGAGCCTCTTGGAGGAGTAAAATTCATCCGATCCGGTTGAAATTTGGTACGAGGTGTAAGCATATGGTATCTAAAAACCACGCAAATATTGGTCCATATAGGTCCATTATTATATATAGCCCCCATATAAACCGATCCTCAGATTTGAACTCCAGAGCCTCTTGGAAGAGCAAACCTCACCAGATCCGGTTGAAATTTCGTACGTGGTGTTACTATATGGTCTTTAACAATCATGCATCCATATCGGTCCATAATTATATATAGCCCCCATATAAACCGATCCCCAGATTTGAACTCCGGAGCCTTTTGGAAGAACAAAACTCTTCCAAAACTCTTCCATGCTAACCACCATACCAAAATTGGTCCATATTGGTCTATAGTTATATATAGCCGATCCCCAATCACACAACAATTGGTCCATATCGGTTCATAATCATGGTTGCCACTCGAGCCAAAAATAATCTACCAAAATTTTATTTCTATAGAAAATTTTGTCAAAATTTTATTTCTATAGATAATTTTGTCAAAATTTTACTACTATAGAAAATTTTGTCAAAATTGTATTTCTATAGAAAATTTTGTCAACTTTTATTTCTATAGAAAATATTGTCAAAATTTTATTTCTATAGAAAGTTTTCTCAAAATTTTATTTCTATAGAAAATTTTGTCAAAATTTCATTCCTATAGAAAACTTTATCAAAAGTTTATTTCTATAGAAAATATTATCAAAATTTTATTTCTATAGAAAATATTGTCAAAATTTTTATTTCTATAAAAAATTTTCTCAAATTTTTATTTCTATTGAAAATTTTCTCAAAAATTTATTTTTATACAAAATTTTGTAAAAATTTTATTTCTATAGTAAAATTTGGCAAGATTTTATTTCTGTAGAATATATTATCAAAATTGTATTTCTATAAAAAATTTTGTGAAAATAGTGTATCTATAGAAAATTTTGTCAAAGTTTTATTTCTAGAGGAAATTTTGTCCAACAGAATTATATACGTATTTCACCGGCCTTGGGGGTATATTAATTTTGTCATTCCGTTTGTAACACATTGAAATATTGCTCTAAGAACCCATAAAGTATAAATATATACAGACAAATATATATATATATATATATATATATATATATATATATATATATATATATATATATATATATATATATATATATATATATATATATATATATATATATATATATATATATATATATATATATATATCCTGGGTCGTGGTGAAATTCTGAGTCGATCTGAGCATGTCCGTCCGTCCGTCTGTTGAAATCACGCTAACTTCCGAACGAAACAAGCTATCGACTTGACACTTCGCACAAGTGGTTGTTATTGATGTAGGTCCGATGGTTTTGTAAATGGACTATACCGGTCCACTTTTACGTATAGCTCCCATATAAACGGACCCTCAAATGTGGCTTGCGTATCCTCTAAGAGAAGCAAATTTCATCCGATCAGGCTGAAATTTGGTACATGCTGTTAGTATATGGCCTCTAACAACCATGCAAAAATTGGTCCAAATCGGTGCATAATTATATATAGCCCCCATATAAACCGATACCCCCATTTGGCTTGCGGAGCCTCTAAGAGAAGTAAATTTCATCCGATCCGGCTGAAATTTGGTACATGGTGTAACAACTTTGATACATGGTCTCTACAACTATGCAAAAGTTGGTCCACATCGGTCAATAATTATATATAGCCCCCATATAAACCGATGCCCCGATTTGGCTTGCGGAGCCTCTAAGAGAAACAAGTAAGGAAAGTCTAAAGTCGGGCGGGGCCGACTTTATTATAACCTGCACCACTTTGTAGATCTAAATTTTCGATACCATATCACATCCGTCAAATATGTTGGGGGCTATATATAAAGGTTTGTCCCAAATACATATATTTAAATATCACTCGATTTGGACAGAATTTGATAGACTTTTACAAAATCTATAGACACAAAATTTAAATTGGCTAATGCACTAGGGTGGAACACAATTTTAGTAAAAAAAATATGGGAAACATTTAAATCTGAAGCAATTTAAAGAAAACTTTGCAAAAGTTTATTTATGATTTATCGCTCGATATATATGTATTAGAAGTTTAGGAAAATTAGAGTCATTTTTACAACTTTTTGGCTAAGCAGTGGCGATTTAACAAGGAAAATGTTGGTATTTTGACCATTTTTGTCGAAATCAGAAAAACATATATATGGGAGCTATATCTAAATCTGAACCGATATCAACCAAATTTGGCACGCATAGCTACAATGCTAATCCAATCCCTGTGCAAAATTTCAACTAAGTCGGAGTTAAAAATTGGCCTCTGTGGCCATATGAGTTTAAATCGGGCGAAAGCTATATATGGGAGATATATCCAAATCTGAACCGATTTCAACCAAATTTATCACGCATAGTTACAATGCTAATTCTACTCCCTATGCAAAATTTCAACTAAATCGGAGCAAAAAATTGGCCTCTGTGGGCAAATGAGTGTAAATCGGGCGAAAGCTATATATGGGAGCTATATCTAAATCTGAACCGATTTGGCAGATATTTTGCAAGTTTTTCGAGACTCATAAAATATTTGGATGTACGGAATTTGAGAAAGATCGGTTGATATACACGCCAATTATGACCAGATCTGTGAAAAATATATATGGCAGCTATATCTAAATCTGAACCGATTTTTTCCAAAATCAATAGGGATCGTCTTTGAGCCGAAACAGGACCCTATACCAAATTTTAGGACAATCGGACTAAAACTGCGAGCTGTACTTTGCACACAAAACTACACCAACAGACAGACAGACGGACATCGCTAAGCCTACTCAGAATTTAATTCGAAGACGATCGGTAAATACACTAAACGATGGGTCTCAGACTTTTCCTTCTTGGCGTTACATACAAATACACAAACTTATTATACCCTGTACCACAGTAGTGGTGAAGGGTATAAAAATTACTATACACACAAAAAAAATTTTTTCTGATTCAATCAAGAAATTAATTGATCCAATTAATTTTTTAATTGAAATGTCTTCAATCACAGAATTGATAGTATCAATTAAAAAATTAATTGACAGTCAATTAAAAAATTAATTGATCCAATTAAATATTTAATTGATACTATTAATTTGTGTGATTGATTTTTATTTCAATTAAAAAATTTGTTGAATCAATTAAATTTTTAATTGAATATTTTTTCTAAGAACCCATAAAGTATAAATATATACAGACAAATATATATATATATATATATATATATATATATATATATATATATATATATATATATATATATATATATATATATATATATATATATATATATATATATATATATATATATATATATATATATATATATATATATATATATATATATATATATATATATATATATATATATATATATATATATATATATATCCTGGGTCGTGGTGAAATTCTGAGTCGATCTGAGCATGTCCGTCCGTCCGTCTGTTGAAATCACGCTAACTTCCGAACGAAACAAGCTATCGACTTGACACTTCGCACAAGTGGTTGTTATTGATGTAGGTCCGATGGTTTTGTAAATGGACTATACCGGTCCACTTTTACGTATAGCTCCCATATAAACGGACCCTCAAATGTGGCTTGCGTATCCTCTAAGAGAAGCAAATTTCATCCGATCAGGCTGAAATTTGGTACATGCTGTTAGTATATGGCCTCTAACAACCATGCAAAAATTGGTCCAAATCGGTGCATAATTATATATAGCCCCCATATAAACCGATACCCCCATTTGGCTTGCGGAGCCTCTAAGAGAAGTAAATTTCATCCGATCCGGCTGAAATTTGGTACATGGTGTAACAACTTTGATACATGGTCTCTACAACTATGCAAAAGTTGGTCCACATCGGTCAATAATTATATATAGCCCCCATATAAACCGATGCCCCGATTTGGCTTGCGGAGCCTCTAAGAGAAACAAGTAAGGAAAGTCTAAAGTCGGGCGGGGCCGACTTTATTATAACCTGCACCACTTTGTAGATCTAAATTTTCGATACCAATATCACATCCGTCAAATATGTTGGGGGCTATATATAAAGGTTTGTCCCAAATACATATATTTAAATATCACTCGATTTGGACAGAATTTGATAGACTTTTACAAAATCTATAGACACAAATTTAAATTGGCTAATGCACTAGGGTGGAACACAATTTTAGTAAAAAAAATATGGGAAACATTTAAATCTGAAGCAATTTAAAGAAAACTTTGCAAAAGTTTATTTATGATTTATCGCTCGATATATATGTATTAGAAGTTTAGGAAATTAGAGTCATTTTTACAACTTTTTGGCTAAGCAGTGGCGATTTAACAAGGAAAATGTTGGTATTTTGACCATTTTTGTCGAAATCAGAAAAACATATATATGGGAGCTATATCTAAATCTGAACCGATATCAACCAAATTTGGCACGCATAGCTACAATGCTAATCCAATCCCTGTGCAAAATTCAACTAAGTCGGAGTTAAAAATTGGCCTCTGTGGCCATATGAGTTTAAATCGGGCGAAAGCTATATATGGGAGATATATCCAAATCTGAACCGATTTCAACCAAATTTATCACGCATAGTTACAATGCTAATTCTACTCCCTATGCAAAATTTCAACTAAATCGGAGCAAAAAATTGGCCTCTGTGGGCAAATGAGTGTAAATCGGGCGAAAGCTATATATGGGAGCTATATCTAAATCTGAACCGATTTGGCAGATATTTTGCAAGTTTTTCGAGACTCATAAAATATTTGGATGTACGGAATTTGAGAAAGATCGGTTGATATACACGCCAATTATGACCAGATCTGTGAAAAATATATATGGCAGCTATATCTAAATCTGAACCGATTTTTTCCAAAATCAATAGGGATCGTCTTTGAGCCGAAACAGGACCCTATACCAAATTTTAGGACAATCGGACTAAAACTGCGAGCTGTACTTTGCACACAAAACTACACCAACAGACAGACAGACGGACATCGCTAAGCCTACTCAGAATTTAATTCGAAGACGATCGGTAAATACACTAAACGATGGGTCTCAGACTTTTCCTTCTTGGCGTTACATACAAATACACAAACTTATTATACCCTGTACCACAGTAGTGGTGAAGGGTATAAAAATTACTATACACACAAAAAAAATTTTTTCTGATTCAATCAAGAAATTAATTGATCCAATTAATTTTTTAATTGAAATGTCTTCAATCACAGAATTGATAGTATCAATTAAAAAATTAATTGACAGTCAATTAAAAAATTAATTGATCCAATTAAATATTTAATTGATACTATTAATTTGTGTGATTGATTTTTATTTCAATTAAAAAATTTGTTGAATCAATTAAATTTTTAATTGAATATTTTTTAAAACTCAATTAAGATTTTAATTGGAAAAATTTTCGTGAAATTTTTTTCTGTGTAGGGTCTCTGACAACCATGCAAAAATTAGTCCATATCGGTCCATAATTATATATACCCCCCATATAAACTAGTCCCCCGATTTGACCTCCGAAGCCAGATTTGACCTCCGAAGACTCTCACGTTACTTGTTTCCCTATACATACATTAAAATCTGACTCGATTTGGACAAAATTTATTAGACTTCTAAAAAAACTGTAGACTTAAAATTTCAGTCGGCTAATCACATTTAAATCTGAAGCAATTATAAAGCAACCTTGAAAAATTATATTTATGATTTATCGGTCGATAGCTATGTTTTAGAAGTATAGGAAAATTTAAGTCATTTTTCAAGGAAATTGTTGGTATATTGACCATTTTTGCCGAAATAAGGTAAACATATATATGGGAGCTATATATACATCTGAATCGATTTGAGCCAAAGTTGGTATGTATAGTTACAATGTTATTTCTTCTACCTGTGCAAAATTTCACGTAAATCGGATTACAACTTTGACCTCTGTGGTCATATGAGCGAAATCGGGGGAAAGATATGTATGGAGGCTATATATAAATCTGAACCGATTTCAACCAAATTTGGCATGCATAGCTACAATATTAATCCCTTTGCAAAATTTAAAGCAAATTAGGGCAAAATTCTGGCTTCTGGGGACATATGAGTGCATATCGGGCGAAAGATATATATGGGAGCTATATCTAAATCTAAATCTGAACTTCTGAGGCCGTAAATTCAGGTTGATTTGATTAAACATACTGCCGCAGAAGATGCCTTCACACAATACTGTTCTCAAAGTCCAATTTAAAGTGCTCACATATGGAGCAAAGTAAAGGCATACTTTTTCTTGAGCGAAAAAATTGACGGCTTCTGATTTATACAATCCATTCTGTGTTAAGCCATATTTTATTTTAATCATTTAGTTTGTTGGGTTCAATGAAGTTTACACATAAATATGCATTCATTCATCTCTACGCATACAGTCTTTGCATGCATACAAAAAAAAAGCTCGTTCTACTTCAAAAATCATTGAAAGGAAGTTACAGCAGTGGTTCCTGTTATTGTTTAGCTTCTTCGTCGTCTTGAACAACGGCAAGATAATGGTTAATGAAGAGTAAAAGACGGTAAAGTATATAAAGCTCCACTGCTTCAATACAACAATAGAGTATTTTTGTTTAAAACATGGAAATATGCCAAATATTTGGAATAACGACCTTTGAGTACCAAAAAGTCATCAACGTTGTTCCCCCGCCAATAAAGCACCTGTAACCTGTCAACAACATTCACTTGGCATGCAATGAATGAAAATATCGACATTATGGGGTGTCTTGAAGAAGGGAAATTGCAAAACGTGGAAAGCTATAGCAAAAATTAAAATATTTCTGTTTTTGCCAAAAAAGGAAAATAATTTCCTGCTGTTGATTGACTTAATTCCAGAAATTGTAGTAAAATAACTAAAGAGTTTTAGTGCATCTATAGACTGGCACAAGAGTTTGTCTATCGAAATAATTTTCTCTAAGGTTATTGGAGAGTTTGTATGAAGCTCTTTTTAAAAGAGCTGCATGGTGGTATAAATTACCCAGCAAAAAAAGCATAGCCAAAATAGTAGTGAAAATGTTCTTTTTGGATCCGGAAATGGTGCAAAATTGCTGCAGAAGCGACTAATTTAATATTGGCTTGTTATAGGACGGATGCCCACCATTTCAACAGCCATTGTAAAGTTCTTTCCATTCACATTCTTTCTATACACGAGTACGATCGGTTTGTCACGCAATGTACATGGAAAAAAGCTTAAGGTTAAATTTATTTAACTTATTTTTTATGATCTTTCATGGATGCATAAGATGAAGTAATTGATTCTATAAAGTTTTTGGAAAGAAAACATGTCTCACAGTCTGTTAGAACTACGAAATTTCTACTGAATATAGATAGAAGCTCCACAGAGAATTAAACCTTCCAAATCAAAACATTTCTACCACTAATGCATACTCAAAGAAAATTTCATTAAAACTAAGCCAACGTTTTATATGTTTTCAATGTTTTATGAAACATTTTAATTACGACAATGACAATGTTGGTTAATACAACGAAACGCTTCATTACTTAACAGAAAATTGTTTATAATAACGAAAAATTTCGTTGTGTTAAACAATTTCTTTTCGTTGTTCAATTTTAATGACACTATTCATTAATATAATGAAGGCTTTTCTACCAGTGTAAATCAACTTTTCATATAAATAGAATCCCTAAACCTTATTTTACCCACCACCATAGAATGGCGATAGTTTGTCATTTCGTTTGAAAGACATCGAAGTATCGATTTCCGACAATATATAAAGTATATAAAAAAATAAATATTCTTTATCAGGAAGAAATTCTAAGACGATACAACCATGTACGATTGTCTGTCTGTATGTTGTAATCACGCTACAGCCTTCAATAATGGCGGTTCTGAAAATAGGCTCAAATTCGTTGTTTGTTTGCAGACAGGCCAAGTTCGAGGATGGGCTATATCGGCCCAGGTTTTATAAACCGACCCACAATTTGTGGGTCGGCTTGCTTGAATATTGACATCTGAGATAATTTGGGACCACATTGGAAATCCAGAGGTATCCCAAACGATCTATATCGAATTTACATCCCTATCCCACTTATCGAAGGGATACAAGCAACACTGTCACTCTATCAAAACTTTAAAAATTTTGTCAAAATTTTATTTCTATAAAAAATTTTGTCAAAATTCTATTTCTATAAAAAATTATTGTCAAAATTTTATTTAGTGTATAGAAAATTTTGTCAAAATTTCATTTATACAGAAAATTTTTTCAAATTTTTATTTATATAGAAAATGTTGTCAAAATTTCATTTATATAGAAAATTTTTTCAAAATTTTATTTCTATAGAAAATTTTGCCAAAATTTTATTTCTATAGAAAATTTGGCAAAATGTTTACTTATAAAAAATTTTTGTCAATTTTTTTTCTATAGAAAATGTTAATATTTTATTTTTCTGGAATTTTGTCAAAATATTATTTCTATAGAAAATTTTATTTATATACAAAATTTTGTCAAAATTTTATTTCTATAGAAAATTTTGTCAAAATTTTATCTCTATAGAAAATTTTGTCAAAATGTTATCTCTATAGAAAATGTTGTCAAAATTTTATCTGTATAGAAAATTTTGTCAAAATTTTGTGTCTATAGAAAATCTTGTCAAAATTTTATCACTATAGAAAATTTTGTCAAAATGTTATCTCTATAGAAAATGTTGTCAAGATTTCACCTGTATAGAAAATTTTGTCAAAATTTTATGTCTATCGAAAATCTTGTCAAAATTTTATCACTATAGCAAATTTTGTCAAAATTTTATTTATGTAGAAAATTTTGTCAAAATTTTATTTCTATAGAACATTTTGTCACAATTTTATTTCTATAGAACATTTTGTCAAAATTTTATTTCTATAGAACATTTTGTCAAAATTTTATTTCTATAGACAATTTTGTCAAAATTTTATTTCTATAGAATATTTTGTCAAAATGTTATCTCTATAGCAAATTTTGTCAAAATTTTATCTCTATAGCAAATTTTGTCACAATTTTACTTCTATAGAAAATTTTGTCAACATTTTATTTCTATAGAAAATTTTTTCACAATTTTTTTTGGTATAGAAAATTTTCTTAAAATTTTATGTCTATAGAAAATTTTGTCAAAATTGTATCTCTATCGAAAATTTTTTTTTAATATTTTATCTCTATAGAAATTTTGTCAAAATTTTATTTCTATAGAAAATTTGGCAAAATTGTATTTCTGTAGAAAAGTTGGCAAAATTTTTATCTATAACAAATTTTTGTCAATTTTTTTCTATATAAAATGTTAATATTTTATTTTTCTGGAATTTTGTCAAAATATTATTTCTATAGAAAATTTTATTTTTATAAAATTTTTTTGTCAAAATTTTATGTATATACAAAATTTTGTCAAAATTTTATTTCTATAGAAAATTTTGTCAAAATTTGATTTCTACAGAAAATTTTGTCAAAATTTTATCTCTATAGAAAATTTTGTCAAAATGTTATCTCTATAGAAAATGTTGTCAAAATTTTATCTCTATAGATAATCTTGTCAAAATTTTATCTCTATAGCAAATTTTGTCAAAATTTTATTTATATAGAAAATTTTGTCAAAATTTTATTTCTATAGAATATTTTGTCAAAATTTTATTTCTATAGAACATTTTGTCAAAATTTTATTTCTATAGAAAATCTTGTCAAAATTTTATCTCTATAGCAAATTTTGTCAAAATTTTATCTCTATAGCAAATTTTGTCACAATTTTACTTCTATAGAAAATTTTGTCAAAATTTTATTTCTATAGAACATTTTGTCAAAATTTTATCTCTATAGAAAATCTTGTCAAAATTTTATCTCTATAGCAAATTTTGTCAAAATTTTATCTCTATAGCAAATTTTGTCACAATTTTACTTCTATAGAAAATTTTGTTAAAATTTTATTTCTATAGAACATTTTGTCACAATTTTTTTATGTATAGAAAATGTTGTCAAATTTTTTTTCTAGAGAAATGTTGTCAAAATTTTATCTCTATAGAAAATTTTGTCAAAATTTTATCTCTATAGAAAATTTTGTCAAAATTTTATTTCTATAGAAAATGTTGTCAAAAATTTATCTCTATAGAAAATTTTGTCAAAATTTATCTCTATAGAAAATCTTGTCAAAATTTTATCTCTATAGCAAATTTTGTCAAAATTTTATCTCTATAGAAAATTTGTCACAATTTTATGTCTATAGAAAATTTTGTCAAAATTTTATCTCTATCGAAAATTTGTTCAATATTTTATCTCTATAGAAAATTTTGTAAACATTTTATCTCTATACAAAATTTTGTCAAAATTTTATTTCTATAGAAAATTTTGCAAAAATTTTATTTCTATAGAAAATTTTATCACAATTGTTTTTCTATAGAAAATTTTGTCAAAAAATGCAAATTTTATCAATTTTTTTTCTATAGAAAATTTGGCAGCAGATTATTTTTATAGAAAATTTTGTAAAAATGTTATTTCTATAGAAATTTTTGTTTCTATAGAAAATTTTGTCGAAAGGCTTTCCAATATCGCCAATTCTGAGAAAGTTTTCTATAAAAATAAAATTTTGACAAAATTTTTTGTAGAAATAAAATTTTGACAAAATTTTCTGTAGAAAAAAATTTTTTATTAATTTTTCAATAGAAATGAAATTGTTACAGAAATTTGTATAGAAATAAAATTTTGACAAAGTTTTCCTATATCGGACCCAGTTTCTCCGAAAGTGGTTTCGTCTTCTAATCAAAGATTTTATTTCATTTGGCAGAGGTCTGTTGAAATTTTTTCTCGTTCTGTATGGCACACTATATGCAATTGCATCACTAAGGACACCTATGAAGTGGTCAAGATTATAATCGATCAGCTCAACGCAAGGTATTATTTGAACTGATGGTAGAGTAAGATGTATCTCTATAAATTGGCTGAAAGCTCGCCAGTTAGCATTTCTAAAGTCACAAAATCTCACATTCGTGTTTTCATACTGTTGTCTAACAGTCAGCTTAACCGGAAGATGTTCCGAACTCAATGCATTAATAACTTCCACGTGGTATATATTGCTCATACAGTTAGTTATAAAGATGTCCAGAACTGACCCTTGACGATTTAACTGGGTAGGAATGTGTGTGTTCTCCGAAGGACTCATCACACTATAATTATAGGAATGTTGCTTTTCGTACAAAATATTTCCCCAGCAGTTTGCCCGTATACAACCCTAAGATTGATGGCGACTGTTAAAGTCCCCACCTACAATATTCAAATATACCATAAATGTCGAATTTCAATTTGATCAATATTTGTCCATATAAGTTTTTAGACCATATTGGTAATAACATTTACTTTTATTGAACATTTCCATCATCAATGATAATAAAATTAAAAATATCATAATTTTATATACATTTATAATTATGCGAATTTTTGGCAACATATATATAACAAAGAAAAACATCACATCTTTAGGAAATATTTCACACATACTCATTAGTAGACACACAAATTAGGCTAAAAGTTGGCAAATTAATGTCAGCTATAAAAAGGACATTAAAAGTATATAATGGTTTACAAATTGTCCTCAATTAGAGGCAAAAGTAATAGTGTACACCAAAGAGCCATACCATCCGAACATATGAATATGCACGTAATTACACACTTACTCACATGTATGTTATGTCCTTATCCATCGCCAGTTAGGACATTGATGATCACACAATGGCACAACACACATATAAACAGACGGCGGCACATTCTCATTGCTTCTAATGCCATAAGCATTTTGAGAAAAGCCTAAATGTGGCCCATAAAATATGACCAAGTATATAAGTAAAAGGTGATTTGTTAAGAGCTTGATAACTTTTAAAAAAAAACAAGTATATACGGCCGTAAGTTCGGCCAGGCCGAAGCTTATGTACCCTCCATCATGGATTGCGTAGAAACTTCTTCTAAACACTGCCACCCACAATCGAATTACTTAAGTTGCGGTAACGCTTGCCGATGGCAAGGTATCTTAAAACCTCCTAACACCATCTTCTAAATTGTATGTAAGTCCATACGTGGTATATATTAAATCAAAAAAAAAAAGATCGATCCAATACGTATATAATTCAGTTTGACAAAGTAGACATAAAATTTTGATAAAATTTTCTACAGAAATAAAATGTTCTATAGAAATAAACTTTTGACAAAATTTTCTATAGAAATAAAATCTTGGTAGATTATTTTTGGCTCGAGTGGCAACCATAATCATGGAACCGAATAAAATTTGAACAAAATTTTCTATAGAAATAAAATTTTGACAATGATGAAAATTTTATTATAAACCGAATAAAATTTTAACAAAATTTTCCCTAGAAATAAAATTTTGACAACATTTTCTATAGAAATAAAATTTTGGTAGATTATTTTTGGCTCTAGTGGCAACCATGATTATGAACCGATATGGACCAATTTTTGTGTGATTGGACCAATTTTGGTATGGTTGTTAGCGACCATATACTAACACCACTTTCCTAATTTGAACCGCATCGGATGAATTCTGCTCCTCCAAGAGGCTCCGGAGGTCAAATCTGGAGAACGTTTTATATGGGGGCTATATATAATTATGGACCGATATGGACCAATTTTTGCACGATTGCTAGAGACCATATACCAATACCATGTACCAAATTCCAGCCGGATCGGATGAAATTTGCTTCTCTTAGAGGCTCCGCAACCCAAATCTGGGGATCGGTTTATATGTGCGCTATATATAATTATGGACCGATGTGGACCAATTTTTGCACGGTTGCTAGAGACCATATACCAACACAATGTACCAAATTTCAGCCGGATCGGATGAAATATGCTTCTCTTAGAGGCTCCACAAGCCAAATCTGGGGATCGGTTTATATGGGGACTATATATAATTATGGACCGATATGGACCAATTTTTGCACGGTTGTTTGAGACCATATACAAACACCATGTGCCAAATTTCAGCCGGATCGGATGAAATATGCTTCTCTTAGAGGCTCCACAAACCAAATCTGGGGATCGGTTTATATGGGGGCTATATATAATTATGGACCGATGTGGACCAATTTTTGCATGGTTGTTAGAGACCATACACCAACATTATGTACCAAATTTCAGCCGGATCGGATGAAATTTGCTTCTCTTTGAGGCTCCGCAAGCCAAATCTGGGGATCGGTTTATATGGGGGCTATATATAATTATGGACCGATGTCGACCAATTTTTGCATGATTGTTAGAGACCATATGCTAACATCATGTACCAAATTTCAGCCGGATCGGATTAAATATGATTCTGTTAGAGGCTCCACAAGCCAAATCTGGGGATCGGTTTATATGGGGGCTATATATAATTATGGACCGATATGGACCAATTTTTGCATGGTTGTTAGAGACCATATACCAACACCATGTACCAAATTTCAGCCGGATCGGATTAAATATGCTTCTGTTAGAGGCTCCACAAGCCAAATCTGAGGGTCCCTTTATATGGGGGCTATACGTAAAAGTGGACCGATATAGCCCATTTTCAATACCATCTGACCTACATCGATAACAACTACTTGTGCCAAGTTTCAAGTCGATAGCTTGTTTCGTTCGGAAGTTAGCGTGATTTCAACAGACGGACGGACGGACGGACGGACGGACGGACGGACGGACGGACGGACGGACATGCTTAGATCGACTCAGAATTTCACCACGACCCAGAATATATATACTTTATGGGGTCTTAGAGCAATATTTCGATGTGTTACAAACGGAATGACAAAGTTAATATACCCCCATCCTATGATGGAGGGTATAAAAAAAAAGATCGATCCAATACGTATATAATTCAGTTTGACAAAGTAGACATAAAATTTTGATAAAATTTTCTACAGAAATAAAATGTTCTATAGAAATAAACTTTTGACAAAATTTTCTATAGAAATAAAATCTTGGTAGATTATTTTTGGCTCGAGTGGCAACCATAATCATGGAACCGAATAAAATTTGAACAAAATTTTCTATAGAAATAAAATTTTGACAATGATGAAAATTTTATTATAAACCGAATAAAATTTTAACAAAATTTTCCCTAGAAATAAAATTTTGACAAAATTTTCTATAGAAATAAAATTTTGGTAGATTATTTTTGGCTCTAGTGGCAACCATGATTATGAACCGATATGGACCAATTTTTGTGTGATTGGACCAATTTTGGTATGGTTGTTAGCGACCATATACTAACACCACTTTCCTAATTTGAACCGCATCGGATGAATTCTGCTCCTCCAAGAGGCTCCGGAGGTCAAATCTGGAGAACGTTTTATATGGGGGCTATATATAATTATGGACCGATATGGACCAATTTTTGCACGATTGCTAGAGACCATATACCAATACCATGTACCAAATTCCAGCCGGATCGGATGAAATTTGCTTCTCTTAGAGGCTCCGCAACCCAAATCTGGGGATCGGTTTATATGTGCGCTATATATAATTATGGACCGATGTGGACCAATTTTTGCACGGTTGCTAGAGACCATATACCAACACAATGTACCAAATTTCAGCCGGATCGGATGAAATATGCTTCTCTTAGAGGCTCCACAAGCCAAATCTGGGGATCGGTTTATATGGGGACTATATATAATTATGGACCGATATGGACCAATTTTTGCACGGTTGTTTGAGACCATATACAAACACCATGTGCCAAATTTCAGCCGGATCGGATGAAATATGCTTCTCTTAGAGGCTCCACAAACCAAATCTGGGGATCGGTTTATATGGGGGCTATATATAATTATGGACCGATGTGGACCAATTTTTGCATGGTTGTTAGAGACCATACACCAACATTATGTACCAAATTTCAGCCGGATCGGATGAAATTTGCTTCTCTTTGAGGCTCCGCAAGCCAAATCTGGGGATCGGTTTATATGGGGGCTATATATAATTATGGACCGATGTCGACCAATTTTTGCATGATTGTTAGAGACCATATGCTAACATCATGTACCAAATTTCAGCCGGATCGGATTAAATATGATTCTGTTAGAGGCTCCACAAGCCAAATCTGGGGATCGGTTTATATGGGGGCTATATATAATTATGGACCGATATGGACCAATTTTTGCATGGTTGTTAGAGACCATATACCAACACCATGTACCAAATTTCAGCCGGATCGGATTAAATATGCTTCTGTTAGAGGCTCCACAAGCCAAATCTGAGGGTCCCTTTATATGGGGGCTATACGTAAAAGTGGACCGATATAGCCCATTTTCAATACCATCTGACCTACATCGATAACAACTACTTGTGCCAAGTTTCAAGTCGATAGCTTGTTTCGTTCGGAAGTTAGCGTGATTTCAACAGACGGACGGACGGACGGACGGACGGACGGACGGACGGACGGACGGACGGACGGACATGCTTAGATCGACTCAGAATTTCACCACGACCCAGAATATATATACTTTATGGGGTCTTAGAGCAATATTTCGATGTGTTACAAACGGAATGACAAAGTTAATATACCCCCATCCTATGATGGAGGGTATAAAAACGCATAAAATTTGCAAAATCTCATCGGTTCTTTATTTGAAACGTTAGATTGGTCCATGACATTTACTTTTTGAAGATAATTTCATTTAAATGTTGACCGCGGCTGCGTCTTAGGTGGTCCATTCGGAAAGTCCAATTTTGGGCAACTTTTTCGAGCATTTCGGCCGGAATAGCCCGAATTTCTTCGGAAATGTTGTCTTCCAAAGCTGGAATAGTTGCTGGCTTATTTCTGTAGACTTTAGACTTGACGTAGCCCCACAAAAAATAGTCTAAAGGCGTCAAATCGCATGATCTTGGTGGCCAACTTACCGGTCCATTTCTTGAGATGAATTGTTCTCCGAAGTTTTCCCTCAAAATGGCCATAGAATCGCGAGCTGTGTGGCATGTAGCGCCATCTTGTTGAATCCACATGTCAACCAAGTTCAGTTCTTCCATTTTTGGCAACAAAAAGTTTGTTAGCATCGAACGATAGCGATCGCCATTCACCGTAACGTTGCGTCCAACAGCATCTTTGAAAAAATACGGTCCAATGATTCCACCAGCGTACAAACCACACCAAACAGTGCATTTTTCGGGATGCATGGGCAGTTCTTGAACGGCTTCTGGTTGCTCTTCACTCCAAATGCGGCAATTTTGCTTATTTACGTAGCCATTCAACCAGAAATGAGCCTCATCGCTGAACAAAATTTGTCGATAAAAAAGCGGATTTTCTGCCAACTTTTCTAGGGCCCATTCACTGAAAATTCGACGTTGTGGCAGATCGTAAGTCTATTCATGATGAAATGTCAAAGCATACTGAGCATCTTTCTCTTTGACACCATGTCTGAAATCCCACGTGATCTGTCAAATACTAATGCATGAAAATCCTAACCTCAAAAGAATCACCCTTTATAACTATATCCCATAGCTCACTCCTGCATGGTTACAAAGTCAACTTCATTTAATATGGGCAAATAGCATTTCTTCCTTAGAATTTGTTGAAATATTTCAAGGCTTCTCCATGCGGCCAATACATTTGCTGGCATGAAGGACTATCATGGTTTAGTTTAGGACATAACTAAATTAAATTTATGACCTGGAATTACTGACGTCATAATCTAATTATAACAACAATTAAAATTTTCTCCCAAAAAAAAGCAAAACAAAATCTACGGAGCCTCCCTATTTGCTCCGCTCCCCTTTTGCTTGTACTGTCACCATGGTTATTAGACATTTGAACGCAATGTCATCCATAGCACTAGCAAAGAAATAAATGAAAGTAAAGGAAATTTATGGGAAACGGAAATGAAAAGAGTGAAAGAACATCACCATCAGCAAACAAACATGACCACTAAAAACTCCATAGTCGTTTATGTTACGTGGGACAGTATTGGTATGGTTATTACAATAGCATGGTTAATTAATAATTCATAACTCATTGAATATTAAATCATTTCTTTGTGGGAACAATTTATTCGCCATTATATTTTTGTAGCCTACACAACCCCACGAGGAGGAAAAGTTTAAAGTCGGGCAGGACTGAATATATTATACCCTCCCAGCAAAACCACAAAAAATTGGACAATTTTCCAAGGCATTGCTTTTAATGTACATCCATATATGCTCTTCTACAGATGGGCATAATTTTGACTTCACAAGTATTTATTTTGTAATGATATATAACAAGTATGTTATATACGGCCGTAAGTTCGGGTAGGCCGAATCTTATGTACCCTCCACCGTGGGATGGAAAATACAATTTTTAAGAAAGTACAAAGAAGGTATTTTTTTGAGTGAAAAAGTACTTTTCACCAAAATCAATAAAAATTCCGTTGGAAGATTATTGACAAGAGCTCCCTTAGACTAAATTTTAAAGAAAATAAAGTAAATTTTGTTGAGTTGATCCCAATTTTATAAAAAATAAAATCGTTTTCACAATTTTCTAAAGAAATAAAATTTTGACAAAATTTTCTACCGAAATAAAATTTTGAGAAAAAATTTCTATATATATAAAATTTTGACAAAATTTTCAATAAAACTAAAATTTTGACAAAATCTTCAATAAAAAAAAAATTGACAAAATATTTAATAAAAATAAAATTTTGACAAAAAATTTCTATAAAAATAAAATTTTGATAACATTTCTATAGAAATAAAATCTTGACAAAATTTTCTAATGAAATAAAATGTTGACAAAATTTTCGACAGGAATAAATTTTGACAAAATTTTCGATAGATATAAAATTTTGACAAAATTTTCTCTAGAAAAAAATTTTGATAAAACTTTCTGAAGAAATATATTTTTGGAAAATAATATGTTTTGGTAGTATTTAAAATAGTATTGAAAATAGTACTACTGTACTGCATTTTCCATCCCTGAAATTTACCAAATTTCAACCGAATCGGATGCATTTTGCTCCTCCAAGAGGATGCGGAGATCAAATCTGGGAATTGGTTTATATGGGAGTTATATCTAATTGGACCGATATAGACGAATTTTTTCATGGGTTTTAAAGACTAAATAATTAGGCCACGTACCAAATTTCAACCGGATCGGATGAAATTTGCTCCTCCAAGAGGCTTCGGAGGTCAAATCTGGCGATCGGTTTATATGGGGACTATATATAAATAATGGACTGATGTGGATAAATTTTTGCATGGTTCTTAGAGACCATATACTAGCACCACATAATAAATTTTAAACCGATCGGATTAATTTTGCCCATCCAAAAAGCTCCGGAGGTCAAATCTGGAGTTAGGTTTATATGAGGGCTATATATAATTATGCACCGATATGGACCAATTTTTGCATGGTTGTTAGAGACCATATAAAAACACCATGTCCCAAATTTCAAACTGATCGGATGAAATTTGCTCCTCCAAGAGGCTCGGGAGAGCAAATCTGGGTATCGGTTTAAATGGGGGCTAATATAATTATGGACCGATACGGACCAATTTTTACATAAATGTTAGGGACCATATACTAACGCCACGTACCAAATGTCAACCAGATCAGATGAAAGTTTCCCCTTCAAGAGGGTCCGCAAGCAAAATCTGGGGATAGGTTTATATGGGGCTATATATAATTATGGACCGATAGGGACCAATATTTGCATGGTTGTTAGAGATCATATAGTAACACCATGTACCAAATTTCAATCGGATCGGCTGAAATTTGCTCCTCCAAGAGGCTCGGGAGAGCAAATCTGGGTATCGGTTTAGCATGATTTCAACATACGGACGGACGGACATCGCTAGATCAACTCAGAATTTCACCACGATGCAGTATATCGTGGTGAAACTCTTAGACCAATATTTCGATGCATTACAAATGAAATGACAAAGTTAATATAACCCTCAGCCTATAGTGGAGGTTATAAAACGTTTTAATCAAATTAAAATATAAAATCATTTCAGAAAATGATTGCAAATTTTTAACATTTTTGATTAAATTATTAATTATCATACCTAATATTTTAATTCAAACAAAAATATCAAACTAAAGATATTATATTGACTCAAATCTAAAGAAAAATTCAACAATAGTTATAATAGGAAAATTATTTCATTTTTAAAGGAAATTATAAACAATATCACAATAAATAATTGATTGCCTTAATTAAAAAGTTAATTGAGTTTTTCGATCAAAATCAATAAATTTGTTTAATTAAGTATATTTTTATACCCTGCTCCACACTGTGGAACAGGGTATTATAAGTTAGTGCATATGTTTGCAACACCCAGAAGGAGACGAGATAGACACATGGTGTCTTTGGCAAAAATGCTAAGGGTGGGCTCCTGTGTCGATATAGCGATGTCCGTCTGTCCGTGAACACATTTTTGTAATCAAAGTCTAGGTCGCAGTTTTAGTCCAATCGACTTCAAATTTGGCACAAGTATGTGTTTTGGCTCAGAATAGATCCCTATTGATTTTGGAAGAAATCGGTTCAGATTTAGATATAGCTCCCATATATATATTTCGCCCGATATGGACTTATATGGCCCCAGAAGCCAGAGTTTTACCCTAATTTACTTAAAATTTTGCACAAGAAGAACAATTAGTACTATAGTCAAGTGTGCCAAATTTTGTTGAAATCGGTTCAGATTTATATATAGTTCCCATATATACCTTTCGCCCGATTTACACTCATATGGCCACAGAGGACAATTGTTTGGTCCGATTTAGTTGAAATTTTGCACAGGGAGTAGAATTAGCATTGTAGCTATGCTTGCCAAATTTGAAATCGGTTCAGATTTAGATATAGCTCCCATATATAGTTTTCGCCCGATTTACACTCATATGACCACAGAGGCCAATTTTTAACTCCGATTTAGTTGAAATTTTGCACAGGGACTAGAATTAGCATTGTAGCTATGCGTAGCAAATTTGGTTGACATCGGTTCAGATTTAGATATAGCTCCCATATATATGTTTTTCTGATTTCGACAAAAATGGTCAAAATACCAACATTTTCCTTGTAAAATCGCCATTGCTTAGTCGAAAAGTTGTAAAAATGATTTTAATTTTCCTAAACTTCTAATACATATATATCAAGCGATAAATCATAAATAAATTTTTGCGAAGTTTCCTTAAAATTGCTTCAGATTTAAATGTTTCCCATATTTTTTTTTACTAACATTGTGTTCCACCCTAGTGCATTAGCCTACTTAAATTTTGAGTCTATAGATTTTGTAGAAGTCTATCAAATTCTTCCAGATCGAGTGATAGTTAAATGTATGTATTTGGGATAAACCTTTATATATAGCCCCCAACACATTTGACGGATGTGATATGGTATCGAAAATTAAGATCTACAAAGAGGTGCAGTGTATAATATAGTCGGCACCGCCCGACTTTAGACTTTCCTTACTTGTTTATCTATCTAATTAAATCTGTGATTGATGCTATCATTTTCTTAACTGCAGATGTCTCTAAAATTAATTGGATCAATTAATTTCATGATTGTAAGAAATTTCATATTTAACCCTTTCACTACCGAAATAAACCTAATGATAAAAACTTTTATTTTTCTTCTGTTTTTATTTGTAACTAGCGTAACCCGGCCCGCTTCGCTGCGCCTTCCGAAGCGTATTTGGAGGAACATTTTGCGTTAACTTAGTCAACTATATCCTTCGTGCTGAAAACAAATTCAAAAAGATTTGAATTCTTTTAAACAAATCGGACTACTTGATTTTTCGTTTATAGGTACAATACGGCGGGAGAGGGTGTACCCTTTCCTCCAAATTTTTTTAATAATGTTCTGTATTCAAGTAGTTGGACAATCTTCTATATTTCTTGTGAATTTTAAGTGTGGTTTGTCAAGGAAAGGTATCCTTTTCCTCAACAAATCTGAAAACTAAGCACTATATTATCCAATAAATCGGAAAAAGCAAACGTAGTAAAAAATTGTACCACATTAACGTTTGCTAAAACGTTGGCTACCAATTTCATGTAAATTTAAGTTCTTTACTAAAAAGAAGTCTGGCAGAAGCCTGTGCAAAAATCATAAAATTATGTACCGAGTTCCCATTTATGGACAACCCTCTACTTTCAATTTAAGAAAAAAAAACGGACAAAAGGGCACCCTCTCCCCACCTTCGCACCACTCCGACCTGATATCGGACTATCACGTACCCTATATTAATTTCGCAACTACTCAATGGTCCCTATAAATTCTATCGAAGTAAATCGAGAAAGTTTATTTCAATTTTCCCCTTCCCCAACCAGATATCGAAAAATCATATACCAATTTAAAAATCATGTATAAATTTAATCACCTCCTCCCACGTTCCCTGTAAATTTCAAGTAGATCGTCGATGTTTAAATTTTGCTCTAATGTTTTAAAGGGACGTCACTTTCCCCGATACAATATCGACAAACACCGTAGTGAATAGCACCCCTAACCTTCCCTGAAAATTCTTAAAACTTTCCTTCAAGTGTGGGGCAAGGAAGGTTGCCTCTTCGTTCATAACCTTCCCCCCACTGCTTTTGTAAATTTCAAGAAAACTTGATTTTTTTTGCAGTTTTAGAGGAGGACCTCCTCCCCGACCAAGTATCGAAAAGTAATGTAGCGTATCTTTTGTAAACGTCCCAGAAAATGTCAAACAAATTATAAGCCTAAAGGGGCGGCCTCTCTTCCGTCCAAATATCACAAAATCAGGTATCAACTATTAATATCGTAACCTCTCCCCAGTCCTCAAGTAACTCGGTAAAGTTTAATTGTTTCTCTGTATGTACTTAAGAGAAGCGGATGTCTCCCTATGCCCTTTTATTTTTATTAAAAAGTCAGGAACCTGATATAAATTTCATAACCCGTTTTTCCGTAAAATTTCAGTCGGGGGAGTTTAGTTTTGTTTGTACTTTCAAAACAAACAAAAAAAATCGGCAAAGGGGAGGTCCCCCTCCCCGACCAAATACCGAAAAATAATGTAGCGGATTTTTGTTTAGATGCCAACCCCAACATTCAATGAAAAGTTCAAGCAAATCGCATAATTTTGTTCCAAGTTTCAAAAAGAAGGGCAAGGGGGAGGTCCCCCTCCCCAACCACATATGAAATCATCAGGTACCCCATATTAATTCCATAACCTCACCACATGTTTTCTGTAAATCTCAGATAATTTAGAGAATTTTAGTTTTTTCACTGTACTTTAAAAAAGTCGAACAAAGGGGAGGCCCCCCTCTGCCGCCAAATATCGAAATAAAAAGTAGCGGATCTTTGTCTAGATGCCAACCCCAATCTTCAATGAAAATTTCAAGCAAATTGGTCAGCTTTGGTCTAATTTTCAAAAAGTCGGACAAAGGGGAGGTTCCTCTCCGCGACCATATGTCAAAAAATTAGGTACCCTATTTTCAGCACATGAGTGCCCCCCACGATCTCTGAAAGTTTCAAGTACATCGGTTCAGCCGTTTTCGCGCCAACCCGGAACATACAAATAAACAAACAAACAAACAAACAAATAAACAAACATAATTTGAATTTTATATATATAGATAACAGCATGTAGAATAAAAATTGTCATTTTGGAAACCTACCTCAATAACTTCAAGAGTTATATTAGCTTGTTCTGAAAACTTAATTCTTGAATTGTGAGCAAATGGCCTTACGAAAAGAAACGCTATTTGGTCTATAATATCCTTCAAAGTATGAGAAAAAATACAAAAAAGAACCCGTAAAAGTATCAGCTATAGCTTTTGTATAAATGTCCATTTACTAGAAACATACAGTACAAAAATTGTCTCAAATTTTCGTATTTTTCGTTTATCGTTAAAGAAGTTTATAAAAATGTATTTTAGACCTCACCAATATGGACACCATTTATAGTTTATTTGGATTAAAGCCTCTACTTTAAACTAATATCGAGAAATAAATCGAAACTAAGTGGGAAAATATAATTTGGTATCTTTCTCAGTGGACATCGGTAGTGAAAGGGTTAAGTGTGGAAAACATACCATTAAGAATTAAATTTCCATACGTCTCAATGGTGAGTTCAAATTTATTATGTAATTTTTCAAAAATATATCATATGCCAATACATTTGTCATATTTAAACGAAACGATTTGGAATAAACCAAGGGCTAGTTGTCTAATCAAACAAATGTTAATTGCAAAAAAATCCCATTTACAATACAATGCCGACAGAATGCAAGTCATTGTTTTTTTTCGGAAGAGCGGATTTAATTTGAGGCAATCGAATTCATTTCCACTTAAAATCATATGACGAATATAAACAAGTATACACATACAGCCGATAGTTCGGCCTGGTCGAATCTTAAATATTCACCACCATGGTGGGTATTTGATGACACTTCCTCAGGTTCAAGATGTTCGAAAATTATATCGAATCATTGACATAGCCATTTTTCGGTCTAAATTATGTACAGACTTAAACTTTCAGCCAAATCATATTTAAATATAATCTGACCCCTATTAATGTACAACACCAAATGAAAATATTGCATCTTTGGCAAACTAGCAAAACTCAAAGAAAAACAAACGTTAACATAGGAAATTAAAAATTGTTCAGTAATAATTAACAAATGACATGAAGTCCAAATTTGGAAAATAAATTCATAAATGATTGTCTTCCATATTTGACAACTTCCATCATTCTGCAGTCAATATGCTGTTTTGTATTGAAATAAAATTGTAATTAGTAGATTATTTAATATTCTTTGCATTTGCTTCGTAAATAAAAATCTAAAATTCCCATACTCATGTATAATGCAATTAATTCAAATTAATAAAATTCTTCCAATATTATAGAATATCGCTTAATATTCTATCGCAGACATTGACCTTTGTATAATTAAATTTTCTGTATTGAATATTCAATAACTCATTTGTTTACGTATGTAAATTTTAAGTGTCATCATAGACTATTTGTGAATTGTTTGTTTTTATACCCTTCGCCATAGGATGGGGTGTATAAAAATTTTATTATTCCGTTTGTAACGCTTAGATACCCAGCAAACAAAGAGTTTCCAAAAAAGTAGTTTGGATCCACAATCTGTGATCCGAAAGTAGTACAAACTTGGATCATCTCGAATGAATTTGATTTGCTTTAGAAGTTGTACTTTGGAAGTTCATTTGAATGAAGAAATTTAAAAAGTGAAAAAAAATTCAACAAATTTCATCTTTTTTCATCCATATTTATAGCCTGCGCCACATTGTGGAACAGGGTATTATAAGTTAAAGCATATGTTTGCAACACCCAGAAGGAGACGAGATAGACACATGGTGTCTTTGGCAAAAATGCTCAGGGTGGGCTCCTGAGTCGATATAGCAATGTCCGTCTGTCCGTGAACACATTTTTGTAATCAAAGTCTTGGTCGCAGTTTTAGTCCAATCGACTTCAAATTTGGCACAAGTATGTGTTTTGGCTCAGAATAGAACCCTATTGATTTTGGAAGAAATCGGTTCAGATTTAGATATAGCTCCCATATATATATATTTCGCCCGATATAGACTTATATGGCCCCAGAAGCCAGAGTTTTACCGTAATTTGCTTAAAATTTTGCACAAGAAAAACAATTAGTACTATAGTCAAGTGTGCAAAATTTTATTGAAATCGGTTTAGATTTAGATATAGCTCCCATATATATCTTTCGCCCGATATGGACTAATACGGTCCCAGAAACCAGAGTTTTACCCCAATTTAGTTGAAATTTTGCACAGGGAGTAGAATTAGCATTATAGCTATGCGTGCCAAATTTGGTTAAAATCGGTTCAGATTTAGATATAGCTCCCATATATATCGTTCGCCCGATTTACACTCATATGACCACAGTGGCCAATCTTTTACTCCGATTTAATTGAAATTTTTCACAGGGAGTAGAATTAGCAATGTAGCTATGCGTGCTAAATTTGGTTGAAATCGGTTCAGATTTAGATATATCTCCCATATATAGCTTTCGGCCGATTTACACTCATATGAACACAGAGGCCAATTTTTTGCTCCGATTTAGTCGAAATTTTTCACAGGGAGTAGAATTAGCATTGTTGCTATGCGTGCCAAATTTGGTTGAAATCGGTTCAGATTTAGATATATCTACCATATATAACTCCGATTTAGTTGAAATTTTGCACAGAGAGTAGAATTAGAATTGTCGCTATGCGTGCCAAATTTGGTTGAAATCGGTTCAGATTTAGATATAGCTGTCATATATAGCTTTCGGCCGATTTACACTCATACGACCACAGAGGCCAATTTTTTGCTCCGATTTAGTTGAGTAGAATTAGCATTGTAGCTATGCGTTCCAAATTTGGTTGAAATCGGTTCAGATTTCAATATAGCTCCCATATATATGTTTTTCTGATTTCGACAAAAATGGTCAAAATATCAACATTTTCCTTGTAAAATCGCCACTGTTTAGTCGAAAGTTGTAAAAATGACTCTAATTTTCCTAAACTTCTAATACATATATATCGAGCGAAAAATCATAAATAAACTTTTGCGAAGTTTCCTTAAAATTGCTTCAGATTTAAATGTTTCCCATATTTATACCCTGCGCCACACTGTGGAACAGGGTATTATAAGTTAGTGCATATGTTTGTAACACCCTGAAGGAGACGAGATAGACACATGGTGTCTTTGGCAATAATGCTCAGGGTGGGTCCCTAAGTCGATATAACCATGTCCGTCTGTCCGTCTGTCCGTCCGTCCGTCCGTCCGTCTGTCTGTGAACATATTTTTGTGATCAAAGTCTAGGTCGCAATTTAAGGCCAATCGCCTTCAAATTTGGCACATGTTCCTAATATGGGTCAGAATAGAACCCTATTGATTTTGGAAGAAATCGGTTCAGATTTAGATATAGCTCCCATATATATCTTTCGCCCGATATGCACTAATATGGATCCAGCAGCCGGAGTTTTATACCGATTTGCTTGAAATTTTGTACAAACATAACACTTAGTCGTATAGTCAAGTGCGCTAAATTTGATTGACATCGGTTCAGATTTAGATATAGCTCCCATATATATCTCTCGCCCGATATGCACTAATATGGACCCAAGAGCCAGAGTTTTATACCGATTTGCTTGTAATTTTGTACAAACATAACACTGCGTCGCATAGTCAAGTGTGCAAAATTTGATTGAAATCGGTTCAGATTTAGATATAGCTCCCATATATATCTTTCGCCCGATATGGACTTATATGGCTCCAGAAGCCAGATTTTTGGCCGAATTTAATTGAAATCTTGCACTAGAAGTACAATTAGTATTATAGTCAAGTGTGCAAAATTTTATTGAAATCGGTTCAAATTTAGATATAGCTCCCATATATATCTTTCGCCCGATATGGACTAATATGGTCCTAAAAGCCAGAGTTTTGGCCCAATGTAGTTGAAATTTTGCACAGGGAGTATATTTAGCATTATAGCTATGCGTGCCAAGTTTGGTTGAAATCGGTTCAGATTTAGTTATAGCTCCCATATATATCTTACGCCCGATATGCACTTATATGGACCCAGAAGCCAGAGTTTTATCCCGATTAGCTTGAAATTTTGCACAAGGAGTACAATTGGTAGTATAGTCATGTGTGCCAAATTTGATTAAAATCGGTTCAGATTTAGATATAGCTTCCATATATACTTTTCGCCTGATATGGACTTATATGGCCCCCGAAGCCAGAGTTTTGGCCCAATTTGGTTGAAATTTTGCACTAGGAGTACAATTAGTAATATAGTCATGTGTGCCAAATTTGATTGAAACCGGTTCAGATTTAGATATAGCTCCCATATATATGTTTCTCCACTCAGAAAATTTAACGTCGTAACTACAAGTAAATTCCATAATATTGAGTAGTTCAAAATTTTACTCACAGTTAGTTAAATTTAACTATTGATGAACTAAATTAACTCAGTGAAAGTAAATTGAACTTACGGCCATTACCAGCAAAATGGTTAAGAACTCCCAATGAGTTCGTAAATGGACTGAAGTAAATATAATAATAGGGAATACGTATTTTCTCGAACGTACGAAGAAGTTTCTCAGCGTTACTGAACTTTTACTGTGCAATATTACGAACTCTAGTTGGACACGAAATTTCCATTTTTAGTATAAATAAACTAACGATGAATGTCAATTCTAACTACCGTTGAGTGAATCTATTTCTAGACAATAGTTCGTCTCCGAAACATGTGCTCGTGTGGTGTTTCTATAAATAGACACCCTTGACTGTGTGTGTTAATGAATAGATGCAACCAAGCAAGAAAAGAATAAACAAAGTCACATTTGGTTGTTGAAGAGTATAAGAGCTAAGTGGCCCAGTGGATAGTGTGTTTAGTTAGAAAACTGATGGTACGCGGTTCGATCATCCGTCCGGACAAAAGGTAAAATTTTATAAAATGATAAAAAATAAAATCTAATAAATGATTCTAAAGGATTTGTACTACAGAAGAGTAAGTGGTTTGTACTAAATATAATATGACATGTAGAAATGGGGATCCTCCCCCTTGATGTATCCTTGCTCCAAGTCACCAGGTGGTCTAGGAAATCCGGAACATTAATTTTATCGTTTTTAACAAATTTATTATTTAGTTAATTTTTTACTTCTGAACAGTTAAATTTGAACTTGACAAAAGTTAAAACAAATTACTAACGTATAGGAAAATGTTGAACTTACTATGGGTACATGCTTCTTTAGCGACATACGAAGTTCAATATTAACACTGGTTAGTTAAAAATAACTCGCTATTGGGTTCACTCTTCTCTGAGTGTCTGATTTCGACAAAAATGGTCAAAATACCAACATTTTCCTTGTTAAATCGCCACTGCTTAGTCGAAAAGTTGTAAAAATGACTCTAATTTTCCTAAACTTCTAATACATACATATCGAGCGATAAATCATAAATAAACCTTCGCGAAGTTTCCTTAAAATTGCTTCAGATTTAAATGTTTCCCATATTTTTTTACTAAAATTGTGCTCCACCCTAGTGCATTAGCCAACTTAAATTTTGAGTCTATAGATTTTGTAAAAGTCTATCAAATTCTGTCCAAATCGAGTGATATTTAAATGTATGTATTTAGGACAAACCTTTATATATAGCACCCAACACATTTGACGGAGTTGATATGGTATCGAAAATTTAGATCTACAAAGTGGTGCAGGGTATAATATAGTCGGCCCCGCCCGACTTTAGACTTTCCTTACTTGTTATACCCTCCATCATAGGATGGGGGTATATTAACTTTGTCATTCCGTTTGTAACACATCGAAATATTGCTGTAAGACCCCATAAAGTATATATATTCTGGGTCGTGGTGAAATTCTGAGTCGATCTAAGCATGTCCGTCCGTCCGTCTGTTGAAACCACGCTAACTTCCGAACGAAACAAGCTATCGACTTGAAACTTGGCACAAGTAGTTGTTATTGATGTAGGTCGAATGGTATTGAAAATGGGCCATATCGGTCCACTTTTACGTATAGCCCCCATATAAAGGGACCCCCAGATTTGGCTTGTGGAGCCTCTAAGAGAAGCATATTTCATCCGATCCGGCTGAAATTTGGTACATGGTGTCGGTATATGGTATCTAACAATCATGCAAAAATTGGTCCACATCGGTCCATAATTATATATAGCCCCCATATAACCGATCCCCAGATTTGGCTTGCGAAGTCTCCAAGAGAAGCAAATTTCATCCGATCGGGCTGAAATTTGGTACATGGTGTTGGTATATGGTCTCTAACAACCATGCAAACATTGGTCCATATCGGTCTATAATTATATATAGCCCCCATATAAACCGATCCCCAGATTTGACTTGCGGAGCCTCAAAAAGAAGAAAATTTCATCCGATCCGGCTGAAATTTGGTACATGATGTTGGTATATGGTCTCTAACAACCATGCAAAAATTGGTCCATATCGGTCCATAATTATATATGGCGCCCATATAAACCGATCCCCAGATTTGGGTTGCGGAGCCTCAAAGAGAAGCAAATTTCATCCGATCCGCCTGAAATTTGGTACATGATATTGGTATATGGTCTGTAACAACCATGCAAAAATTGGTCCACATCGGTTCATAATTATATATAGCCCCCATATAAACCGATCCCCAGATTTGGCTTGCCAAGTCTCCAAGAGAAGCAAATTCCATCCAATCCGGTTGTAATTTGGAACATGGTGTTAGCATATGATCTTTAACAACCGTGCCAGAATTGGTCCATATCGGTCCATAATTATATATAGCCCTCATATAAAACGTTCTCCAGATTTGACCTCCGGAGCCTCTTGGAGGAGCATCCGATCCGGTTCAAATTAGGCATGTGGTGTTAGTATATGGTCGCTAACAACCATACCAAAATTGGTCCAATCACACAAAAATTGATCCATATCGGTTCATAATCATGGTTGCCACTAGAGCCAAAAATAATCTACCAAAATTTTTTTTCTATAGAAAATTTTGTCAAAATTTTATTTCTATAGAAAATTTTGTTCAAATTTTATTCGATTCATAATCATGGTTGCCACTCGAGCCAAAAATAATCTACCAAGATTTTATTTCTATAGAAAATTTTGTCAAAAGTTTATTTCTATAGAAAATTTTGTTAAAATTTTATTTCTGTAGAAATTTTTGTCAAAATTGTCTTTCTACAGAAAATTTTGTCAAAATTTTTATTTCTATAGAAAATTTTGTGAAAATTTTATTTCTATAGAAAATTTTGTTAAAATTTTATTTCTGTAGAAAATTTTGTCAAAATTCTATGTCAACTTTGTCAAACTGAATTATATACGTATTGTATCGATCTTTTTTGATTTAATATATACCACGTATGGACTTACATACAATTTAGAATATGGTGTTAGGAGGTTTTAAGATACCTTGCCATCGACAAGCGTTACCGCAACTTAAGTAATTCGATTGTGGATGGCAGTGTTTAGAAGAAATTTCTACGCAATCCATGATGGAGGGTACATAAGCTTCGGCCTGGCCGAACTTACGGCCGTATATACTTGTTTTTTACTAAAATTTATACTTTCCCTACTTGTTTTTTTTTTTTTTTTTGTTAATTAAGAGAACATATTTATACCCTTCATAATAGGTTGTCATTCCGTGTGTAACACATCGAAATATTGCTCTCAGGCCCCATAAAGTATATATATTCTGGATCATGGTGAATTTCTGAGTAGATCTAGTTTTGTCCCTCCGTCTGTGCGGCTATCCGTCGTGCTGTGGAAATCACTCTATCTTCCGAACGAAACAAGCTATCGACTTAATACTTGGTATAAGTAGTTGTTAGTGATGTAGATCTGATGGTATTGCACATGGCTAATATCAGACCAATGTTGGTTAAAGCCCCCACATAAGCCGTACACACAAAAAAAAAATTCTGATTCAATAACGAAATTAATTAATCCAATTAATTTTTTTATTGATATGTCTTCTATCACAGAAGTGATAGTATCAATTAAAAAATTAATTGACAGTCAATTAAAAAATTAATTGATCCAATCCAAAAATTAATTGAGACAATTAATTTGTGTGATTGAGTTTTATTTCAATTAAAAAATTTGTTGAATCAATTAAATTTTTAATTGAATATTTTTTAAAACTCGATTAAGATTTTAATTGGAAAAATGTTCGTGAAATTTTGTTCTGTATACACCAGATTTGTCTTGCGTACGCTCTTGGAAAAGCAAATTTCATCCGATTCTGTCGAAATTTGGTACGTGCTTTTAGTATATGCACTTTAACAAACATGCAAAAATTAGTTCATATCGGCCCAGAATTATATAAAGCCCCCATATAAACCGATCCCCAGATATGGCTTACGGAGACGGAAACAATATTTTGTTTGGACCGATCCGGAAAATATATATGCTTAAAGCAGAGTGTGTTTGGGAGTATATGTTACAGAAGCAATTTTTTTTAGGGTATAGGAGACAGAGCTCTTTTATACTGAACTATTTGACCGATTCAACGAAAAAAAGGTCCAATTGACGAAGTTGTGTTTTTATACGTTCTTTTCTATTTTCAAACTTAAAAACATCTCTTACGGGCACAAATATGAATGGAATGAAGAGATCATCAATGCCAGAGAGGCATATTTTTTTATTCCTTATACACCCAGAGAAGGAATATGATCACCTCAACCATGTTTCGAGAGTAAAATGTTATTTTTGGACGGAGAACTTGTAACATGTTTGCGGCAACCATGTTATTTTCTCAAAAAGCATATGTCTGACTTCGGCAACCATGTATATGTTTGCCGAGAAAACAACATTTTTGCGACAAAAATGTTCCATGGTCACCGTCCAAAAATAACATTTTGCTCTCAAAACATGGTTGAGGTGATCATATTCCTTCTCTGCGTGTATAGACAAAAATAGTTGACCTTTGGCTGGTCAAACAGCATAAAATTAAACTACATTGAGAAAAAAAATATAGTTCTTTTTGTAGACTATGTATTTATACGGACAGACGGACGGACACAATATCAAGATCTAAATCGACTAAGCATATGCTTTTTAGACAACAATTAATAGAACACTCTGACCCCATAGTGGTTAGTGTATCTAAATCTAATTCTGCTCGAGCTCAAACATTGCCTTAATATTCAAATTTAACTAATCGAATGTCACCTACAAATATCAGTGCTACAATGCTATCATTGTATGCAAATGTTTCTAAGCTATCACAAACGTCTATGTAATAGATGCCAATACAGTCATACTTGTGGGAATATCTAACACACACTCTGATTGAAAAAATATCTGGCTTTACTAACAAAAAGCCAACAAAAAACCATCTTCTACAATAGCGACGTGTCCTATCCCAAACACATGAATATTCAAAGGAAAAACAACATCGCATTTTTATACTCACCACCATAGGATAGGGTGTATAATCGGTTTGTCATTCCGTTTGCAACACATCGAAATATCAATTTCCGACTATATAAAGTATATATATTCCTGATGATAAAGAAATTGTGAGACCATACAACGATGTCCTTCTGGCCGTCTGTCTATTGCAATAAAGCTACACTGTTAGAAAAATATGTTTTTCATATGTTCCGATATAAACAAAATGAATTTCGGGCACGATTTTAAACCACAATATATTTAAGTGCGAACATGTAATGTTCCTAAACTAACACTAAATGTTTGGGACATCTATGTTAATATGTTAGAATATATTATGTTTGGGGCATGAATGTTTCATAAAAATCATATGTGTGAATACAAACATATATAAATTTACAAATTTCGACTAAACATACATATGTTGTGATACTTTATTCAAAGCGACAGAGAGAGAGAGAGTATAGAGAGAAATAGAGATGGAAAACGGGAGAGTTGACGAAAGATATCAATATAACACAGCAAAAGAGTCAAAAGAGAACAATTTCTGTGAAACCGCTTGTATGTTGATTCGGAAAACTGTTTTATGATAAGGCCAAAAATTTGATATGCTTAAGTCTAAATATTATTTAATTTGAATAAAGAGAATAGACATTCGGAACCAAGAGAATAGACATTTGAAAAACAAACAGCATATGTTTTCGCTTTGAGAGCAGCATTTTATGTATGTGTGGACATGTGTTTTGTTTATCATTTTGGCATTATGGGCACAATTTTTTTCTTGGTTCCTTAAAAGAAATCAGGGGTCTTCATAAAAATAGCGAAAGGGCACTATACACTTTTTAGAGTTGGGACAGTAAAATGAAATAAAAAAAAAACAAACTTTAGTTCCTCTTTAGTAGTCCACGAGGAGGTGACGGACACCATCAAATATAAAAGCGGGCATTAAGTTCGAGTTTTACAGTTAAAACAATTTAAAAAGTTTATTTTCTTTAAAATGAATTATTAAGAAAAATAAAAGGAAATTTAGAGCGATGGTGTTAAATGCTAGTAAAAAACTTTTCACTCCTAAATAAATGTATGTTTATATTATAAAATTATGTATGTATGTTTATACTCGACTCCACGTTCTTCTTTTGTTAGTTTTTGAATTCCTTCCAAATTTTAAAGTTTTGTCCAAAAACAGTTTTTTATTACAAAATTGTTATTTTTGCAATAAAAAATAATATTTTATCCAAAAATCAGTCAATTTCGTTTATATCAAGCACTGTTACTGACTATAAATCTTTAATAACGCACATTTCGAAGTTTCATTTAAAAAAATTTAATATAGTATAAATATAAATGTGTAAATTAAAAAAAAAAAATGTTCGGTCGGAGCAGGGATTGAACCCACGACCCTTTGCATGCAAGGCAGACATGCTAACCACTGCTCCACGTGGCAAACAAATGTATGTTTCTGTTAAATAATGTTATGTTTGCATGGGCTCGTGGGCGCTGCAAACTATGCTATATAAATGTAACTTAAAACGATAATTATCTACTGGTGACTATAACAGCTACGTAGCCCAATGGATAGTGTGTTGGCTTACAAACTGTATGGTACTCGGTTCGATTCTCCGTGCAGGCGAAAGGTAAAATTTAAAAAATTTATAAAAGTGAATAATTTCTTCAACATTATTTGTATTACAGAAAAAGGTGCCAATAACTAAAAAATTTCGTGGAAGTGAAAATTACGAGTATGTTAGGGAATGAGCACAATCGTGTTTGGGAAAAATTCTTCCAAGCATATAATATTTTTGGCTCAAAATGCTTCCAAACATATAATATGTTCACATAAAACAAACATATTAATGTTTCGGCAGTATGCAATAATATATGTGCTTCCTGCAAAATATGTTTGGAACATATGTTAAAGAAGCGATTTTTTTTGAGGGTGTACAAATTTCGATAATGGTGTGTTGAAATTTGGCACATAGTAGTTTTGGTAGTATGGTATATATCGGGACCATATTTTAATACAATTCATATTATGAGCAATCCCTTCAATTCTTCAACGTAGATTTTAAATTATCTTCCACACATAGACCAGAAATTCCGCTAACGAAAAACAACGTAATCTAGAAATTATTCGATAATTGATGGCTAGATTTGGTCGAACTCCACGTGCCGGATTTTGGGGCATTTTTGAGAGTAAGGTTGGAACTAAAGAATACCAAGGTGTCGATATTCTCAAGATGGTGCCTCGCCGGGAATGGACCAGAATACCGCAGAGCCACTTTCGTGCAGCGTTTGATGGCCTTGTCGGCCATTGAAAAGCTATAATTCGTGATATAGGTGGCAAACTCGAATATATCTAAACTGATTTTAAAATTTGATGTTATTTTTCATTCTTTGCTTTTGAACAATTAAATTAAAAAATAAGTATATACAGCACTAATTTCGGCCGGGTCGAATCTTAAATACCCACCATCATGAACCAAATATTAGGGTTTCCTTTGAAATTTCAGGAGGACTTGAGGACACTTCCCGAAGATAAATTTAAAGATTTCACCTGTGAGAACTATATCCGATTCTGGATTTATAAGAACCATTTTTGTTTGAGTTTTAGAGGAATCATTAACATCTCTTGTAAGTGTGCAAGAAAATTATAAAATAACGTCTTGATTTGAAATCTTAAATCTGTAGAACTAAAATCTGGAAATTTTACATTGAGTTTCAAGCAATTTTCATGATCAGTGGGCCTTCTACACCCTGAAGAAGTGAAGTCGGTCTATATGGAGGCATTACCAAATGCACCGATAAAAACTTAATCCGATACACGTTTTTGTGAGCCTAAAATATCAGAATATTTACAATTTCAGGCAAATCAGATAAAAACTACGGTTTCTAGAAACAAAAGGAGTTAAATCGGGAGATCGTTCTTATGGGGGCTATACTAAAATATGGACCGATACTCACCGTTTTCGGCACACCTCTTTATGACCCGAAAATACCTCTAGATTTCCAATTTCAGGCAAATAGGATAAAAACTTCGGATTCTAGAAGCCCAAGAAGTAAAATAGAGAGATCGGTCTATATGGGGGCTATACCAAAATATGGACCGATACTCACAATTTTTGGCACACGTATTTGTGGTCCTACAATACCTCTAGATTTCCAATTTCAGGTAAATTGAATAAAAACTGCGATTTCTATAAGCCCAAGAAGTAAAATCGGGAAATCGATCTATATGAGGGCTATACCAAAACATGGACCGATACTCACAATTTTTGGCACACCTCTTTATGGTCATAAAATACCTCTAGATTTCAAATTTCAGGCAAATTGGATAAAAACTACGATTTCTATAAGCACAAAACCCCAAATCGGGAGGTCGGTTTATATGGGGACTATATCAAAACCTGGACCGATATTGCCCATCTTCGAACTTGACCTGCCTGCAGATAAAAGAGGAGTTTGTGCAAAATTTCAGCACGATTGCTTCATTATTGAAGACTGTAGCGTGATTACAACAGACAGACAGACAGACGGACATCGTTATATCGTCTTAGAATTTCTCCCTGATCAACAATATATATACTTTATATAGTCGGAAATCGATATTTCGATGTGTTGCAAACGGAATGATAAACTTATTATACCCCCGTCACCATTCTATGGTGGTGGGTATAAAAACAAGTAAGTAAAGTCTAAAGTCGGGCGGGGCCGACTATATTATACCCTTCACCATTATGTAGACCAAAATTCGTGTTACCATATCAACTGCTTCAAATTTGTTGGGAGTTATTATCAAAATTTATATTCCTATGTACAAATATTTATATCTGAAACGATTTGGAGACAATTTTTTGTAATTCTACAAAATCGCTAGCATTAAAAATTAAATCGGCTAACACCCTGGGATGAAACATATACATATGTATTCGAGATATAGGACAATTTGTGTAATATTTAAAATTTTTGCTACTCAGCAGTGGCGATTTTACAAGGACATTGGTCAAATCTCGCCAAGATTTGGGGTCAATTGTGGGTTGTGATATATTATTTGGCCAATTCGGGTGATATTTCCACAAGCCGAAGCTTTATTTAAAATTCGACCATTCTGTGAAAAGTTTGGCATTGCATTGTGTAGAATATGACTACGATATGGGGAAATCATCGCAGAATGTTGTGTAAAATGTGGGTATTTTGGCCATATTAGATTAAGATGACACACTTAAATAGCATATTAAATGTATTCTCTGTGGAAACTATCGAGTCAATTGGAGGAAACTCCCATTGAAAATGTGTCTAAAATATGACACATTCTATCATATTTCCCCTACTCTGGCGTACATATATATGGGAGCTATATCTAAATCTGAACCGATTTCAACCAAATTTGGCACATTTAACAATACTAATTAACGTACTCCTTGTGCGAAATTTGAAGCAACTCAGGGCAAAAGTCTGGCTTTTGAAGCCATATAATTGCAAATCGGACTAAATATATATGGGAGCTATATTTAAATCTGAACCGATTTCAACCAAATTCAGCACAATTAACAATACTATTAAACGTACTCCGTGTGCAAAATTTGAATCAAGTCCGGATAAATCTCTGGCTTTTTTGCCATATAGATAAAAATCTGACAAAAACAAGTAAGGAAAGTCTAAAGTCGGGCGGGGCCGACTATATTATACACTTCATCACTTTGTGCTATATGCTATATGAATCCATATATGCTATATGAATCCATACACATATATTCTGTATATCTGAGCAGATCTGTACAAAGTTCTGCAATACTTATAGATTTTACATTAAAGTCGGCTAATGCGCTGGGGTGGAACACAATGTTAGTAAAAAACAAGTAAGGAAAGTCTAAAATCGGACGGGGCCGACTATATTATACCCTGCACCACTTTGTAGATCTAAATTTTCCATACCGTATCACATCCGTCAAATGTGTTAGGGGCTATATATAAAGGTTTGTCCCAAATACATACATTTAAATATCACTCTATCTGGACAGAATTTGATAGACTTCTACAAAATCTATAGACTCAAAATTTAGGTCGGCTAATGCACTAGGGTGGAACACAATGTTAGTAAAAAAATATGGGAAACATTTAAATCTGAAGCAATTTTAAGGAATCTTCACAAAAGTTTATCTATGATTTATCGCTCGATATATATGTATTAGAAGTTTAGGAAAATTAGAGTAATTTTTAAAACTTTTCGACTAAGCAGTGGCGATTTACAAGGAAAATGTTGGTATTTTGACCATTTTTGTCGAAATCAGAAAAACATATAAATCTGAACCGATATCTAAATCTGAACCGATTTCAACCAAATTTGGTAAGCATAGCCAACATGCTAATTCTACTCCCAGTGCAAAATTTCAACTAAATCGGAGTTAAAAACTGGCCTCTGTGGTCATATGAGTGTATATCGGGCGAAAGCTATATATGGCAGCTATATCTAAATCTGAACCGATTTCAACCAAATTTGGCACACATAGCTACAATGCTAATTCTACACCCTGTGAAAATTTTCAACTAAATCGGAGCAAAAAATTGTCATATGAGTGTAAATGTGGTCATATGAGTGTAAATCGGGCGAAAACTATATATGGGAGATATATCTAAATCTGAACCGATTTCAACAAAATTTGGCAAGCATAGCTACAATACTAATTCTACTCCCTGTGCAAAATTTCAACTAAATCGGAGTAAAAAATTGGCCTCTGTGGTCATATGAGTGTATATCGGGCGAAAGCTATATATGGGAGCTATATCTAAATCTGAACCGATTTCAACCAAATTTGGCACGCATAGCTACAATGCTAATTCTACTCCCTGTGAAAAATTTCAAACAAATTAGGCCAAAACTCTGGCTTCTAGGACCATATTAGTCCATATCGGACCAAAGATATATATGGGAGCTATATCTAAATCTGAACCGATTTCAATCAAATTTCGCACACTTGACTATACGACTAAGTGTTATGTTTGTACAAAATTTCAAGCAAATCGGTATAAAACTCTGGCTGCTGGGTCCATATTAGTGCATATCGGGCGAAAGATATATATGGGAGCTATATCTAAATCTGAACCGATTTCTTCCAAAATCAATAGGGTTCTATTCTGACCCAAATTAGGAAAATGTGCCAAATTTGAAGGCGATTGGACTTAAATTGCGACCTAGACTTTGATCACAAAAATGTGTTCACGGACAGACGGACGGACGGACGGACAGACGGACATGGTTATATCGACTCAGAGACCCACCCTGAGCATGATTGTCAAAGAGACCATGTGTCTATCTCGTCTCCTTCTGGGTGTTACAAACATATGCACTAACTTATAATACCCTGTTCCACAGTGTGGCGCAGGGTATAACTAGTAAGAATAAACTACCAAAACTAGTAAGAATAAACTACTGTATGGTTAAAATGTTTGGCGCCAATGATTTTCTTCTTTATTTTAACGTCATTTTTCTTTTATGAGAGGGTGCAATTTCGTGAGTTGTAGATAAAAAGTACAACAGGGCAATAAATTATAACATCGCTTTGTGGAAATCTCAAAATGTGGAGTGTAATTTAGTTCAATTTTCGCACGTGTTAGTTCCTATTTCCTATAAAAGAGTTTACTTTTTGTCGGTGTAGCATCCAGGAAACTATATCGACTGCGGTTTTTGAATAAAATATTGTTATTGCCGACCAAAAATAAAAATTGTGCAATAAACAGATTTTCTTTGATGGTAAAACAACAAAAGAATAACGTTATTTTCCAAAACCTTTTATTTTTGCTTGTGGGTACTTAAAATTCGGCTCGGCCGAACTTACATTCCCTGTACACTTGTTCTTTCTAATCTTTCGTTTTTTTCGAAGGGAATATTTTGGAGATACCAGTGACAGTATATTTTCATCACGTTCCACATGAAAATATGAACTGAACATTCAAACATACTGCAACGAAAAAATAACAAAAACAAACCAAAATTGTAAAAAACCAATGTGAATAACGACCACAAAAAATCACTCACATGCGATAAGTTTTGAATAAATGAAATATTTGACATTCGAGACCATTCAGAAACCAAGTTCACTTGGCATCATCCATTGCTCATTGGGAAAAATCATGATGACAATATTTGCAAATGTATTCACTATTCCATGCGAAAAAAGAATCGATTAGACCAAATCGTTGGGTATGGTTATTTTCGCACGTAGACCATAAAATTGAGTAAGCATAGAATTTAAGATCAAATTTGGGAAATAAGATATTAATTTCAATACGAACTAGATGCACGCAGAGAAGGAATATGAACACCTCAAACATGTTTCAAGAGCAAAATGTTATTTTTGTATGGTGACCATGTAACATGCTTGTCACTAAAATGTTATTTTCTCGTCAAATATAACCTGCTTGCTGAAATCAGTTACATGATTTCATAGAAAATAACATGGTTGCGAAAATCATGTTAAATGGTCACCAGCCAAAAATAACATTTTGCTCTTAAAACATGTTTGAGGTGATCATATTCCTTCTCTGAGTGTGGACAAGGGCTGGGTATAAATGAATTTTTTTTTTAATGAAGAAAATCATTATTTAAACCTAGGAAGCTAACCATACTTAAAGTTACGGAGAAAATAACCATATGTCTATGGGACGACTCATAATCTATCTTCATGGTAACAATATTCGTTGAAAACATTTTAAAATTTATGTACTTATATACATTTTTTATATAAATTCTTACCATAAAAACATGTTTTTGGATAAACTGTTATTTACAAAAAATCACATTTTAATATTCATTTTTACAAAAGGGAGAGCGAAACATTAAACAAGTATATACGGTCGTAAGTTCGGCCAGGTCGAATCTTATGTACCCTCCACCATGGATTGCGTAGAAACTTCTACGAAAGACTGTCATGCACAATCGAATTACTTGGGTTGTGGTATCTTAAAACTTCACGCAGAGAAGAAACATGATTGCCACAATCATATTCGAAGAGCAAAATAATATGATAGCAGCTATTTTTGCGGCGACCATGTAACATTTTAACCTGCAACCATGTTGGCTCAGTGAACATGGTTCTAAGAAAAATACAATTGTCCTCATCTAAAATGTTATTATATTGATAAAAAGAATTTTGTTTCCATTAAAAGACAATGGTCACGATCTAAAATGTTATGTTATTCGTCAAAAATGTTTTTCTTCTAGTTAAAAGAACATGGTCACAACCTAAAATGTTTTGATTTTTATGAAAAAACTTTTTTCGTCGTCGAAAAAAGGACGCCACTTGAGAAAAGAAAACACAAAATCAACTTTATTTATTTGTTTTTATTTATTTATAAACTAATTCATTGTTTATTTGTATTTATAATGTCGTGCAAGCAAACTTCACATATTTTTACACACTCTAGTTTGGTTCAATTTCAACAATAAGTAATCATTCCATATTTACTTCGTGCCCATCAAATGTACAAACGCAGACATCATGTAACTGCAAATAAAAATAAATTATACCATATATCAAAAATGCAGAACAAAAACCAGGTATATTTTTTTCAATTACACTTTCCTTTTTGGTATTCACATAAAACCACGTGCCATTTCTGAATAAATAAATTAACACAAAACACAATAATTCCGTATTCTCCGTCCATTCCAAGAAACAATCAACACACGACTGACGCGCAAAATGAAAATCGTGTGTACCTGCTCAATGTTTTTATAAAATTCTTGTCGCTGCAAAAAAATTAAAAAATTAAATGGTCACGAAAACAATGTACATGGTCTTTATGGCCATGTAATGGTTGTAGACATGTCTATACGTAAACTATAAAAATATTTTTTTCTCTGCAAAAAAGTAAAAAAATTGGATGGTCAGATACATGATTTTCCTGACCATATAATGGTCTCAAATTCTATCATTTAAATAATAGAACATGTTTGCGGCATTTGAGAACCATTTAAATATTTATTGCCAACATATATTTTTCTCCGCTCGAAAATTATTTTTACAAAGACAAAATACATGGTTTTCGCGACAATTACATACTCTAAATAAGCATTAAATGGATGCGGCAACCATGTCCAAGCATGTTTTTTCTGTGCGTGTTCTTAACATCGTTTTCTAAATTGTGATTTAGTCCATACGTGGTATATATTAGACAAAAAAGTTATGTATAAGTAAGTCTACTATAAGTAAGCCACCGTGGTGCAATGGTTAGCATGCCCGCCTTGCATACACAAGGTCGTGGGTTCGATTCCTGCTACGACCGAACACCAAAAAGTTTTTCAGCGGTGGATTATCCCACCTCAGTAATGCTGGTGACATTTCTGAGGGTTTCAAAGCTTCTCTAAGTGGTTTCACTGGAATGTGGAACGCCGTTCGGACTCGGCTATAAAAAGGAGGTCCCTTGTCATTGAGCTTAACATGGAATCGGGCAGCACTCAGTGATAAGAGAGAAGTTCACCACTGTGGTATCACAATGGACTGAATAGTCTAAGTGAACTTGATACATCGGGCTGCCACATAACCTAACCTAACCTAAGTCTACAAATAATTACGAATCGATATGGACTTTTGCACGATACGTAGAGAGCCAGAATTGAAATATGGGGGTCGCTTATATGGGGGCTATATCCAATTATGAACTTGATATGGACCAATTTTTGTGTGATTGGGGATCGATTGATCTGAGGGCTATATATAACTATAGACCGATATGGACCTAGCTGTTGTTGTTGTTGTTGTAACAGTTTATTGTGATTTGATCCATTTTTATGTTATACGCTTTGGTACTTCAGCTTGTGGTCAGATCGAGGAACTTGCGACTAAGGTGGGGTGCGTCCAGAGTGACCTGGCGGTAAGTTGGGTTGGTTTAGCTGGGCAAGAGAAAAGATGACGCGTGTCGTGTGGCCCTTGGTTGCAAATTGGACATATGTCAGCTACGCTGCTATCAATCACTGATAAATAGGAATTGAGGCGGCCGCACTTGCCTGATCTTAACTGGGCTAAAACTACCCTAGTCTGCCGTGGGAGGTCTCTTTCCTCCGGTGCTATGGGCGGTGGAAGGACTCCGAGAACAGGATTAACCTTGTAGCTTCTCACCGCTTCCGCTACAGTATCCTCATGAATCCTGTTCAATCCTGCCTGGTACACTGCTTGATCTAGAGGTTCTCTTTTGTAGCGCTGGATCTCGCGCTCTAGATTATGTATATCAACCCTTACGTTCCTGGGTGGTGGTTATGCATCCATGAGATGGTGGTTTGGATGATTACTGCGATAACCCCACCCTGGGGAACTCCCTGTTTAACTCTACGGGGTTTTGACTTTTTGTCCCTGAATTCCACGTACGACTGGCGTCCACACATATAATTCAGCACCCAACGTTTCACTCCTGCCGGTAGGGGCGTATTCTCGATGTCCTCAAATAATTTGGCATGGTTGACCGTATCGAATGCTTTCGATAGGTCAAGCGCCACGAGGACCGTCCTATGACACGGCCTGGGCTGATTAAGTCCCTTATTGATATGTGTCGAAATGGCATGTAAGGCTGTCGTCGTACTGTGTACCTTACGGAATCCATGTTGATGGTGGGCAGCTGGAAAATTCTCCACAAGGCTAGGGAGGAGTAGTGCCTCAAGTGTCTTGGCTACTGGCGAGAGAAGGGAAATCGGTCTGTACGATTCACCTTTACTCGAATCTTTGCCTGGTTTCAGTAGTGGAATCACCCTTCCCATCTTCCAGACATCGGCTATAATGAGTGATTCTAAGGACAAATTGAGGAGTCTGGTCAGGTACTCAACTCCCAGTATTCCCAGATGCTTCAACATTAGCATTGAAATTCCGTCGGGGCCCAGCGCCTTGGATGGTTTCGCGCTGTTGATGACACTGGTAACTTCGGCTGCAGTAAATTGTGGTGTGTCGTCGGCTCGGAGACCACGTATACGACGTGTGGCTCTCCTTTTCGCTCTATCACTCTCGGGATGCTCGACAAACTGTCGGTTGAAGTATTTGGCGCATCTCTTCGGATCAGTCACAGTCACGTCGCCAAAGGTGACTGAAATCCCATCATCCCTTGTAGCGGGGTTCGAGAGGGCTCTAACTGTTGACCACAATTTACCAGTCCCTGTGCCTAATTTACATTGCTTCAGGTGCTCTAACCAAGTGTTCCGCTTGTGCTCGTCGACTATCTTACTAATCTTTAGATTTAGTTCTCTGATTCTAGGATCAGCAGGATTAGCACGACGGCGTTCATCACGCTCGTCTTAGAGTCCCGCCGCTTCGGCTGGGAAGTTGGGCCTCACTTGGGCAATTCGACCAGCGGGTATGAAGCGAGCGGCTGCTGCGTTGATGATGTCCCGGAACGCCCTTTGGGCAACATAAACATGAGAGGGGGACGTTAGGTTAGGTTAGTTTAGGTTATGTGGCAGCCCGATGTATCAGGCTCACTTAGACTATTCAGTCCATTGTGATACCACAGTGGTGAACTTCTCTCTTATCACTGAGTGCTGCCCGATTCCATGTTAATCTCAATGACAAGGGACCTCCTTTTTATAGCCGAGTCCGAACGGCGTTCCACATTCCAGTGAAACCACTTAGAGAAGCTTTGAAACCCTCAGAAATGTCACCTGCATTACTGAGGTGGGATAATCCACCGCTGAAAAACTTTTTGGTGTTCGGTCGTAGCAGGAATCGAACCCACGACCTTGTGTATGCAAGGCGGGCATGCTCGGACCAACAGCAATCGAAGAAGGCTCCCCGGGATGCACCTTCTCCAACACAAAAAGACGGACGAAACAACACGTACACTGATGTGGCAGCCGCTGGCCAATGGATGGGGTCCATCGGGTCGATCCGGTCGATCCGGTACACAGAACCCGCCGCCGTGGGATCGTAAGGACCTAGCTAGTTAGGCATAGTTGTTAACGGCCATATACTAGCACAATGTACCAAATTTCAACTGACCCAGATGAAATTTGCTCCTCCCAGACCAAATCTCGGGATCGGTTTATATGGGGGCTCTATATGATTATGGACTGATATGGACCACTTTTGGCATAGTTGTTAAATATCATATACTACCACCACGTACCAAATTTCAACTATATCGGATGAATTTTGCTTCTCCAAAGGGCACCTGAGGTCAAATCTGGGGATCGATTTATATGGGAGCTACACAGAAAAAAAAGTGTCTTGTAAATTTAAGGACCATTTTGACTTCCACATAGTTCAACAAATTTACTGTAATATAGTTCATTTTTCGTAACCACAACGAAAATTAACTTAGCTAAAGTAAAACTTATAAAAATTCAGTAAATGTTTTTTAGTTCACTAACTACGAAATGGGAAGGATTTTTCCTTAAATAAATTTCCAACACAGTAGTTAATGCATCGTTGATTCTATTATAAAAATACATGGGCAATATAAAAATCTTACTACGAAATGTGGACAATTTACTAAGACAAAATTTTGTATGGAAAAAAAATTTTGTAGTAAAAATTAACTTAACGACATTACCGATTCGTACGATGACTACCTACAGATTATTTCCCTTTTTATTATATGTTGGAGTGTTTTTACTCACATTGAAAATTTTAGTTGAAATAGAATAAAAATTAGTTAATATAATCCTTGACAGGTGTATATAATTTTTATAGATTTCCGCCCAGCGTCGTTTCATAACTGTTGATGAGACATGGATCCACCACTATACTCCAGAGACAAAAGAACAATCCAATCAATGGACTGACGCTGGAGGAAATGCCCCAAAGAAGACAAAAACAATTCCATCGGCTGATAAGGTTATGGCAACGGTTTTTTGGATCTTCAAAGGTATTTTATCGATTAACTATCTGATAAAAGGTAAAACAATAAATTCACAGTACTATTGCAACCTTTTGGATCAATTAAATGTACAAGTTCGAGAAAAACGTCCTGGCTTACAACACAAAAAAATAATTTTTCATCAAGACAACGCACCAGCGCACAAGAGTGTTTTAACAATGGCTAAAATTAACGAATTAAAGTACGAGTTGCTTGACCACCCACCTTATTATCCTGATTTAGCTCCCAGTGACTTTTACTTGTTCCCAAATCTAAAAAAAAATCCTTGCTGGCAAGCGTTTTACCTCAAATGAAGATGCAATTACAGTTGTAAACCACTATTTTGAAGACCTTGAGGAAAACTATTGTAATCAAGGGATAGTATTGCTAGAAAATCGTTGGACTAAGTGTATTGACGTTTCAGGAGATTATATTGAAAAATAAAAATATTTTTGAAAAACTAATTATTCTCTTTCATTTAAGTTTAGACTTAAATATATGGCTATAATATCGGCCCCGCCAACTTTGGACTTTCCTTACTTGTTTCTTCTACGAGAAGGTGTTAAGGGTGAACTGCATTTAAAAAATACAACAGGGCATTGTTTTTTCACTTGTTAAAGAAAATTTTGTAGTTTGAAGGAAAAAATTGGAGTTAAAAATTGCAAGAATGTCACTTCATTTTTTTCACTTATTTTGAGTGTAAGAGCACATTTTGTAAAAAAGAGCACATGTGCTCTATAAAAGAGCACGTCTGGCATCCCTAAGTGGCAGCCTAATATTTCAGGCTCACTGAGACCATTCAGTCCATTGTGATATCACAGCGGTGAACTTCTCTCTTATCACTGAGTGCTGCCCGATTCTACACAGAAAAAAAAGTGTCTTGTAAATTTAAGGACCATTGTAACTTTCACATAGTTCAACAAATTTACTGTAATATAGTTCATTTTTCGTAACCACAACGAAAATTAACTTAGCTAAAGGAAAACTTATAAAAAATCAGTAAATGTTTTTTAGTTCACTAACTAAGAAATGGGAAGGATTTTCCTTAAATAAATTTCCAACACAGTAGTTAATGCATCGTTGATTCTATTATAAAAATACATGGACAATATAAAGATCTTACTACGAAATGTGGACAATTTACTAAGTAAAATTTTGTATGGAAAAAAAATTTTGTAGTAAAAATTAACTTAACGACATTACCGATTCGTATGATGGCTTCCTACAGATTATTTCCCTTTTTATTATAAGTTGGAGTGTTTTTCCTCACATTGAACATTTTAGATAAAGTAGAATAAAAAGTAGTTAATATAATCCTTGGCGGGTGTATATAATTTTTTATAGATTCCTCATAGATTTGATATATATTTTACCTTAACTTATAGATAGAATTCCTACTAATCAATAAACGTGCTACTGGAAAATGTGAGTGCATCATGCGAGGGAGTTTTTAGAGACATTTTGTGTATATCTCGTATGATTGTTTGTGTTTGTTATTGCGTCATTTATGCTGTTGTTGGTTGTTTTGATTCTAGAGACAATGGAATGTTTCTTGTGTGTTGTTGGTATCTTTTGTGGTGAGAGTTGTTTTTTTGCAATAGCAAGATCAGAAAGGGAACGTGTGTGTGTGTGGAGTTGTTTTTCTTTACGGCAGGTATGTATCCCTTATGACTATTTGTATCTTTCAGTTTTATTGTTGCATTCAGTTATGTTGATGCATTTATGAAGTGCAGACGTGGATTTAATTTTGCAAAATTGTACGTGCGGTATTGGTGTTTATTAATGAAAATACATTTATTTCGAAACATTTTAGAAACTGAGAAGTGAATGATGTGATGTTAGAGGAATCAAAAACGCTTTTTATTGATAAAAAACAAATAACAGATTAAGGAACTGTATATTTCTGTTAATATGTTAGTTTAAAATTAGTGCGGATTTTAAATTGATTTACATAAAAACAAGTATATACGGCCGTAAGTTCGGCCAGGCCGAAGCTTATGTACCCTCCATCATGGATTGCGTAGAAACTTCTTCTAAACACTGCCACCCACAATCGAATTACTTAAGTTGCGGTAACGCTTGCCGATGGCAAGGTATCTTAAAACCTCCTAACACCATCTTCTAAATTGTATGTAAGTCCATACGTGGTATATATTAAATCAAAAAAAAAAAGATCGATCCAATACGTATATAATTCAGTTTGACAAAGTAGACATAAAATTTTGATAAAATTTTCTACAGAAATAAAATGTTCTATAGAAATAAACTTTTGACAAAATTTTCTATAGAAATAAAATCTTGGTAGATTATTTTTGGCTCGAGTGGCAACCATAATCATGGAACCGAATAAAATTTGAACAAAATTTTCTATAGAAATAAAATTTTGACAATGATGAAAATTTTATTATAAACCGAATAAAATTTTAACAAAATTTTCCCTAGAAATAAAATTTTGACAAAATTTTCTATAGAAATAAAATTTTGGTAGATTATTTTTGGCTCTAGTGGCAACCATGATTATGAACCGATATGGACCAATTTTTGTGTGATTGGACCAATTTTGGTATGGTTGTTAGCGACCATATACTAACACCACTTTCCTAATTTGAACCGCATCGGATGAATTCTGCTCCTCCAAGAGGCTCCGGAGGTCAAATCTGGAGAACGTTTTATATGGGGGCTATATATAATTATGGACCGATATGGACCAATTTTTGCACGATTGCTAGAGACCATATACCAATACCATGTACCAAATTCCAGCCGGATCGGATGAAATTTGCTTCTCTTAGAGGCTCCGCAACCCAAATCTGGGGATCGGTTTATATGTGCGCTATATATAATTATGGACCGATGTGGACCAATTTTTGCACGGTTGCTAGAGACCATATACCAACACAATGTACCAAATTTCAGCCGGATCGGATGAAATATGCTTCTCTTAGAGGCTCCACAAGCCAAATCTGGGGATCGGTTTATATGGGGACTATATATAATTATGGACCGATATGGACCAATTTTTGCACGGTTGTTTGAGACCATATACAAACACCATGTGCCAAATTTCAGCCGGATCGGATGAAATATGCTTCTCTTAGAGGCTCCACAAACCAAATCTGGGGATCGGTTTATATGGGGGCTATATATAATTATGGACCGATGTGGACCAATTTTTGCATGGTTGTTAGAGACCATACACCAACATTATGTACCAAATTTCAGCCGGATCGGATGAAATTTGCTTCTCTTTGAGGCTCCGCAAGCCAAATCTGGGGATCGGTTTATATGGGGGCTATATATAATTATGGACCGATGTCGACCAATTTTTGCATGATTGTTAGAGACCATATGCTAACATCATGTACCAAATTTCAGCCGGATCGGATTAAATATGATTCTGTTAGAGGCTCCACAAGCCAAATCTGGGGATCGGTTTATATGGGGGCTATATATAATTATGGACCGATATGGACCAATTTTTGCATGGTTGTTAGAGACCATATACCAACACCATGTACCAAATTTCAGCCGGATCGGATTAAATATGCTTCTGTTAGAGGCTCCACAAGCCAAATCTGAGGGTCCCTTTATATGGGGGCTATACGTAAAAGTGGACCGATATAGCCCATTTTCAATACCATCTGACCTACATCGATAACAACTACTTGTGCCAAGTTTCAAGTCGATAGCTTGTTTCGTTCGGAAGTTAGCGTGATTTCAACAGACGGACGGACGGACGGACGGACGGACGGACGGACGGACGGACGGACGGACATGCTTAGATCGACTCAGAATTTCACCACGACCCAGAATATATATACTTTATGGGGTCTTAGAGCAATATTTCGATGTGTTACAAACGGAATGACAAAGTTAATATACCCCCATCCTATGATGGAGGGTATAAAAAAAAAGATCGATCCAATACGTATATAATTCAGTTTGACAAAGTAGACATAAAATTTTGATAAAATTTTCTACAGAAATAAAATGTTCTATAGAAATAAACTTTTGACAAAATTTTCTATAGAAATAAAATCTTGGTAGATTATTTTTGGCTCGAGTGGCAACCATAATCATGGAACCGAATAAAATTTGAACAAAATTTTCTATAGAAATAAAATTTTGACAATGATGAAAATTTTATTATAAACCGAATAAAATTTTAACAAAATTTTCCCTAGAAATAAAATTTTGACAAAATTTTCTATAGAAATAAAATTTTGGTAGATTATTTTTGGCTCTAGTGGCAACCATGATTATGAACCGATATGGACCAATTTTTGTGTGATTGGACCAATTTTGGTATGGTTGTTAGCGACCATATACTAACACCACTTTCCTAATTTGAACCGCATCGGATGAATTCTGCTCCTCCAAGAGGCTCCGGAGGTCAAATCTGGAGAACGTTTTATATGGGGGCTATATATAATTATGGACCGATATGGACCAATTTTTGCACGATTGCTAGAGACCATATACCAATACCATGTACCAAATTCCAGCCGGATCGGATGAAATTTGCTTCTCTTAGAGGCTCCGCAACCCAAATCTGGGGATCGGTTTATATGTGCGCTATATATAATTATGGACCGATGTGGACCAATTTTTGCACGGTTGCTAGAGACCATATACCAACACAATGTACCAAATTTCAGCCGGATCGGATGAAATATGCTTCTCTTAGAGGCTCCACAAGCCAAATCTGGGGATCGGTTTATATGGGGACTATATATAATTATGGACCGATATGGACCAATTTTTGCACGGTTGTTTGAGACCATATACAAACACCATGTGCCAAATTTCAGCCGGATCGGATGAAATATGCTTCTCTTAGAGGCTCCACAAACCAAATCTGGGGATCGGTTTATATGGGGGCTATATATAATTATGGACCGATGTGGACCAATTTTTGCATGGTTGTTAGAGACCATACACCAACATTATGTACCAAATTTCAGCCGGATCGGATGAAATTTGCTTCTCTTTGAGGCTCCGCAAGCCAAATCTGGGGATCGGTTTATATGGGGGCTATATATAATTATGGACCGATGTCGACCAATTTTTGCATGATTGTTAGAGACCATATGCTAACATCATGTACCAAATTTCAGCCGGATCGGATTAAATATGATTCTGTTAGAGGCTCCACAAGCCAAATCTGGGGATCGGTTTATATGGGGGCTATATATAATTATGGACCGATATGGACCAATTTTTGCATGGTTGTTAGAGACCATATACCAACACCATGTACCAAATTTCAGCCGGATCGGATTAAATATGCTTCTGTTAGAGGCTCCACAAGCCAAATCTGAGGGTCCCTTTATATGGGGGCTATACGTAAAAGTGGACCGATATAGCCCATTTTCAATACCATCTGACCTACATCGATAACAACTACTTGTGCCAAGTTTCAAGTCGATAGCTTGTTTCGTTCGGAAGTTAGCGTGATTTCAACAGACGGACGGACGGACGGACGGACGGACGGACGGACGGACGGACGGACATGCTTAGATCGACTCAGAATTTCACCACGACCCAGAATATATATACTTTATGGGGTCTTAGAGCAATATTTCGATGTGTTACAAACGGAATGACAAAGTTAATATACCCCCATCCTATGATGGAGGGTATAATATACAACATGAGTGGTAATAGGATGATTTATATTTATTCTACATCTGGATCACAGGTTGAGAAGCAACCATTTTTTTGAATCTATATTTTTTATGTTACAGCAATTCCTACAGGTGAGTACTAAGTTCGAGTTTAGCCGCTAAAATTAAAAATAAATCACTAAGCAAAGTATAAAATTATACGTCTTCGATACAAATTTAAATATAACTTGATGGAGAATAGCCCAAATCAAGTTTTTTATAAAGAATAAAGAATTATAAAAAATAATATAATGGATTATTAAAGAAAACTTATCATGGAAATTGCAATTTTAGCCGCTAAACTCGAACTTAATATCCACCTTAAATACTAAATGCTATACTGACAAGTGGAAATTATGTCTAATTTTATAATATTTTTATTTCAATTATATTCTGAGAATAATTTCAATAACGTCCCATTTGTCCATGGATATGATTCCAATAATGTACCTACTGGATGGATTTTTCAATGTGGTAAGTTTTTCTGTAAACGGTATTTTGTCCGTTTTTAATAAAACCAAAATTTCAATTTATTAAAAATTATTTTTTTCACTTGCAGGTAGACAGGTCAAGCGCCACGAGGACCGTCCTATGACACGGCCTGGGCTGATTAAGTCCCTTATTGATATGTGTCGAAATGGCATGTAAGGCTGTCGTCGTACTGTGTACCTTACGGAATCCATGTTGATGGTGGGCAGCTGGAAAATTCTCCACAAGGCTAGGGAGGAGTAGTGCCTCAAGTGTCTTGGCTACTGGCGAGAGAAGGGAAATCGGTCTGTACGATTCACCTTTACTCGAATCTTTGCCTGGTTTCAGTAGTGGAATCACCCTTCCCATCTTCCAGACATCGGCTATAATGAGTGATTCTAAGGACAAATTGAGGAGTCTGGTCAGGTACTCAACTCCCAGTATTCCCAGATGCTTCAACATTAGCATTGAAATTCCGTCGGGGCCCAGCGCCTTGGATGGTTTCGCGCTGTTGATGACACTGGTAACTTCGGCTGCAGTAAATTGTGGTGTGTCGTCGGCTCGGAGACCACGTATACGACGTGTGGCTCTCCTTTTCGCTCTATCACTCTCGGGATGCTCGACAAACTGTCGGTTGAAGTATTTGGCGCATCTCTTCGGATCAGTCACAGTCACGTCGCCAAAGGTGACTGAAATCCCATCATCCCTTGTAGCGGGGTTCGAGAGGGCTCTAACTGTTGACCACAATTTACCAGTCCCTGTGCCTAATTTACATTGCTTCAGGTGCTCTAACCAAGTGTTCCGCTTGTGCTCGTCGACTATCTTACTAATCTTTAGATTTAGTTCTCTGATTCTAGGATCAGCAGGATTAGCACGACGGCGTTCATCACGCTCGTCTTAGAGTCCCGCCGCTTCGGCTGGGAAGTTGGGCCTCACTTGGGCAATTCGACCAGCGGGTATGAAGCGAGCGGCTGCTGCGTTGATGATGTCCCGGAACGCCCTTTGGGCAACATAAACATGAGAGGGGGACGTTAGGTTAGGTTAGTTTAGGTTATGTGGCAGCCCGATGTATCAGGCTCACTTAGACTATTCAGTCCATTGTGATACCACAGTGGTGAACTTCTCTCTTATCACTGAGTGCTGCCCGATTCCATGTTAATCTCAATGACAAGGGACCTCCTTTTTATAGCCGAGTCCGAACGGCGTTCCACATTCCAGTGAAACCACTTAGAGAAGCTTTGAAACCCTCAGAAATGTCACCTGCATTACTGAGGTGGGATAATCCACCGCTGAAAAACTTTTTGGTGTTCGGTCGTAGCAGGAATCGAACCCACGACCTTGTGTATGCAAGGCGGGCATGCTCGGACCAACAGCAATCGAAGAAGGCTCCCCGGGATGCACCTTCTCCAACACAAAAAGACGGACGAAACAACACGTACACTGATGTGGCAGCCGCTGGCCAATGGATGGGGTCCATCGGGTCGATCCGGTCGATCCGGTACACAGAACCCGCCGCCGTGGGATCGTAAGGACCTAGCTAGTTAGGCATAGTTGTTAACGGCCATATACTAGCACAATGTACCAAATTTCAACTGACCCAGATGAAATTTGCTCCTCCCAGACCAAATCTCGGGATCGGTTTATATGGGGGCTCTATATGATTATGGACTGATATGGACCACTTTTGGCATAGTTGTTAAATATCATATACTACCACCACGTACCAAATTTCAACTATATCGGATGAATTTTGCTTCTCCAAAGGGCACCTGAGGTCAAATCTGGGGATCGATTTATATGGGAGCTACACAGAAAAAAAAGTGTCTTGTAAATTTAAGGACCATTTTGACTTCCACATAGTTCAACAAATTTACTGTAATATAGTTCATTTTTCGTAACCACAACGAAAATTAACTTAGCTAAAGTAAAACTTATAAAAATTCAGTAAATGTTTTTTAGTTCACTAACTACGAAATGGGAAGGATTTTTCCTTAAATAAATTTCCAACACAGTAGTTAATGCATCGTTGATTCTATTATAAAAATACATGGGCAATATAAAAATCTTACTACGAAATGTGGACAATTTACTAAGACAAAATTTTGTATGGAAAAAAAATTTTGTAGTAAAAATTAACTTAACGACATTACCGATTCGTACGATGACTACCTACAGATTATTTCCCTTTTTATTATATGTTGGAGTGTTTTTACTCACATTGAAAATTTTAGTTGAAATAGAATAAAAATTAGTTAATATAATCCTTGACAGGTGTATATAATTTTTATAGATTTCCGCCCAGCGTCGTTTCATAACTGTTGATGAGACATGGATCCACCACTATACTCCAGAGACAAAAGAACAATCCAATCAATGGACTGACGCTGGAGGAAATGCCCCAAAGAAGACAAAAACAATTCCATCGGCTGATAAGGTTATGGCAACGGTTTTTTGGATCTTCAAAGGTATTTTATCGATTAACTATCTGATAAAAGGTAAAACAATAAATTCACAGTACTATTGCAACCTTTTGGATCAATTAAATGTACAAGTTCGAGAAAAACGTCCTGGCTTACAACACAAAAAAATAATTTTTCATCAAGACAACGCACCAGCGCACAAGAGTGTTTTAACAATGGCTAAAATTAACGAATTAAAGTACGAGTTGCTTGACCACCCACCTTATTATCCTGATTTAGCTCCCAGTGACTTTTACTTGTTCCCAAATCTAAAAAAAAATCCTTGCTGGCAAGCGTTTTACCTCAAATGAAGATGCAATTACAGTTGTAAACCACTATTTTGAAGACCTTGAGGAAAACTATTGTAATCAAGGGATAGTATTGCTAGAAAATCGTTGGACTAAGTGTATTGACGTTTCAGGAGATTATATTGAAAAATAAAAATATTTTTGAAAAACTAATTATTCTCTTTCATTTAAGTTTAGACTTAAATATATGGCTATAATATCGGCCCCGCCAACTTTGGACTTTCCTTACTTGTTTCTTCTACGAGAAGGTGTTAAGGGTGAACTGCATTTAAAAAATACAACAGGGCATTGTTTTTTCACTTGTTAAAGAAAATTTTGTAGTTTGAAGGAAAAAATTGGAGTTAAAAATTGCAAGAATGTCACTTCATTTTTTTCACTTATTTTGAGTGTAAGAGCACATTTTGTAAAAAAGAGCACATGTGCTCTATAAAAGAGCACGTCTGGCATCCCTAAGTGGCAGCCTAATATTTCAGGCTCACTGAGACCATTCAGTCCATTGTGATATCACAGCGGTGAACTTCTCTCTTATCACTGAGTGCTGCCCGATTCTACACAGAAAAAAAAGTGTCTTGTAAATTTAAGGACCATTGTAACTTTCACATAGTTCAACAAATTTACTGTAATATAGTTCATTTTTCGTAACCACAACGAAAATTAACTTAGCTAAAGGAAAACTTATAAAAAATCAGTAAATGTTTTTTAGTTCACTAACTAAGAAATGGGAAGGATTTTCCTTAAATAAATTTCCAACACAGTAGTTAATGCATCGTTGATTCTATTATAAAAATACATGGACAATATAAAGATCTTACTACGAAATGTGGACAATTTACTAAGTAAAATTTTGTATGGAAAAAAAATTTTGTAGTAAAAATTAACTTAACGACATTACCGATTCGTATGATGGCTTCCTACAGATTATTTCCCTTTTTATTATAAGTTGGAGTGTTTTTCCTCACATTGAACATTTTAGATAAAGTAGAATAAAAAGTAGTTAATATAATCCTTGGCGGGTGTATATAATTTTTTATAGATTCCTCATAGATTTGATATATATTTTACCTTAACTTATAGATAGAATTCCTACTAATCAATAAACGTGCTACTGGAAAATGTGAGTGCATCATGCGAGGGAGTTTTTAGAGACATTTTGTGTATATCTCGTATGATTGTTTGTGTTTGTTATTGCGTCATTTATGCTGTTGTTGGTTGTTTTGATTCTAGAGACAATGGAATGTTTCTTGTGTGTTGTTGGTATCTTTTGTGGTGAGAGTTGTTTTTTTGCAATAGCAAGATCAGAAAGGGAACGTGTGTGTGTGTGGAGTTGTTTTTCTTTACGGCAGGTATGTATCCCTTATGACTATTTGTGTCTTTCAGTTTTATTGTTGCATTCAGTTATGTTGATGCATTTATGAAGTGCAGACGTGGATTTAATTTTGCAAAATTGTACGTGCGGTATTGGTGTTTATTAATGAAAATACATTTATTTCGAAACATTTTAGAAACTGAGAAGTGAATGATGTGATGTTAGAGGAATCAAAAACGCTTTTTATTGATAAAAAACAAATAACAGATTAAGGAACTGTATATTTCTGTTAATATGTTAGTTTAAAATTAGTGCGGATTTTAAATTGATTTACATAAAAAATATACAACATGAGTGGTAATAGGATGATTTATATTTATTCTACATCTGGATCACAGGTTGAGAAGCAACCATTTTTTTGAATCTATATTTTTTATGTTACAGCAATTCCTACAGGTGAGTACTAAGTTCGAGTTTAGCCGCTAAAATTAAAAATAAATCACTAAGCAAAGTATAAAATTATACGTCTTCGATACAAATTTAAATATAACTTGATGGAGAATAGCCCAAATCAAGTTTTTTATAAAGATTATTTTTTATAATGGATTATTAAAGAAAACTTATCATGGAAATTGCAATTTTAGCCGCTAAACTCGAACTTAATATCCACCTTAAATACTAAATGCTATACTGACAAGTGGAAATTATGTCTAATTTTATAATATTTTTATTTCAATTATATTCTGAGAATAATTTCAATAACGTCCCATTTGTCCATGGATATGATTCCAATAATGTACCTACTGGATGGATTTTTCAATGTGGTAAGTTTTTCTGTAAACGGTATTTTGTCCGTTTTTAATAAAACCAAAATTTCAATTTATTAAAAATTATTTTTTTCACTTGCAGGTAGACAGGTCTCGTAATGGTAATTTTTTGAATATTCTTACTGTTTAATACTAATTAAGCTGATATCCTAATTGGCTCTAGGAAATACTCTTGAAAACCGTAAGTTAAAGATCAATATGAACGATAGAATTAATTAATTAATAATATTTTTCTTATATTTTGTATAACTTCAGATGCCTCTAAGCCAAATCCGCCCAACAAAAGTTAGCCAAAATCGATGAAATTGGACAATTCAATTGAATATAGCAACTTATGCCACATATATCTTTCATACGGATAGAAAACATGGACATTTAAATTAATTAGTTTAGTCCTAATAACATAGAATATTACTCTTTTGAAGAAGCAATTACTAACTACCGACAAGTAAATGCGTCCAACGTACTAATAAAAATATTTCCTTTATTGTATATCATAAGCCATAGTTTTGTGTAATATAATAATAATTCTTTGAAATAAAATACTGGTGGTTATAGACAATTGACTTGTTTTGTACGAAAATTTTCTTAGTTGTATACAGGCTTTTTGTACTTTTGATTCCTCAATTTCTCTACTTTTTTGAAAATTATACCGACAAACAGTTTATTTCAAACCAATTTCTTAATACATGTTTCCCAAAAAATTGTTAATTTTTCCGGATAGCAGGAATATTTTGAATGAGTTTAACTATATTCTTCCCACAGCATAGTAATAATGAACTAAAATACGATGTAATACATGAACTAATTTATAAGAAAATCATGAACTTATCTAGATGAAAAAAATCTTTGGCGCCAAATCATGGTCATTCTTACTATGGGTTAGTTCATTTTTCATAAAAAATAGTAAACTTTTTTTTCGGTGTACATATAATTATAGACTGATATGAACCAATTCCTGCATGGTTGTTGGATACCATACACTAACATCACGTACCAAATTTCAACCGAATCGGATGAATTTTGCTCTTCCAAGGGGCTCCGCAGGTCAAATCTGGGTATCGATTTATATGGCGCCTATATATAATTATGAACCGGTTTCGACCAATTTTTGCATGGGTGTTTGAGGCCATATATTAACACCACGTACTAAATTACAACTGAATCAGATGAATTTTGTTCTTCCAAGAGGCTCCGGAGGTCAAATCTGGTGATCGGTTTATATGGGAGCTATATATAATTATGGACCGATGTGGACCAATTTTTGCATGGTCATTAGATACCATATACTAACACCATGTACCAAATTTCAGCCGCATCGGATGAAATTTGCTTCTCTTAGAGGCTCCGCAAGCCAAATCGGGGAATCGGTTTATATGCACCGAAAGAATTCTCTTCGTTAATTTTAAGAAGAATGTGCTTGAGCGTATTACTTTATTCTATTTTTTTATGCAAGTCTATACTACTTCTCATTTGGGTGATAGCGCGCTATGAATAAAAGTGAAACAATAAAACAAAAAATTATTCAAAAACTTAAGATGTAAAGTAGTGATGTCATTTTTCACACTTGTAACTATAACCAAATGCACTTTCGACTATAAATTCTTTTTCTAAAAGTTCAAACATTTTTGAAAAAAAAAGTACGACAGTTTTTCATAAAAAATACGAAAATTTTTCATAAAAACTACGAAAATTTTTCATAAAAAGTACGAAACATTTTCATAAAAAGAACGAAATTGTTTCATAAAAAGTACGAAGATTTTTCATAAAAATTACGAAGATTCTTCATAAAAAGTACGAATTTTTTTCGTACAAACTACGAAAATTTTGGAAGAACTTTTCTTCGTAGAAAGTACGAAATATTTCGTACTTTTAATGAAAAGTTTCTTTGGTTGTAAAACAATGACAAATTTCGTACTTTTAACGAAATTTTTCGTTCTTTTTACGAAGAAAATTCTTTCGGTGTGGGTGCTATATATAATTATGAACCGATGTGGACCAATCTTTGCATATGGTTGTTAAAGACCATATACTAACATCATGTACCAAATTTCAGACGGATCGGATGGAATTTGCTTCTCTTAGAGGATCCGCAAGCCAAATTTTGGTGTCCGCTTATATGGGGGCTATACATAAAAGTGGACCGATATGGCCCATTTGCAATACCATCCGACCTACATCAATAACAACTACTTGTGCCAAGTTTCAAGTCGATAGCTTGTTTCGTTCGGAAGCGTGATTTCAACAGACAGACGGACGGACGGACATGCTCAGATCGACTCAGAATTTCACCACGACCCAGAATATACAGTGAGTCACAAAAGTATTTTGCCTTCGAAAAATTTCATATTTTTAAAAACAAAAGTCCCATAAAACTAGTTTAAACCAAAAATAATTCATATTTTATTTGGTATACACTAAAAGGGATTAAAAGCTAACACTGAAGAAAAAAAAAATAAAAAGTTAATTTATGAGATTTTTAGGGATTTTTAATTTAAAATCTATTTTTTGACGTCACAAAAGTATTTTGCTTTTTTAGTTTTAAGAAGTATTTTTATTTACATATTAACATTTTTATACCCTTCACCACTACTGTGGTACAGGGTATAATAAGTTTGTGCATTTGTATGTAACGCCAAGAAGGAAAAGTCTGAGACCCATCGTTTAGTATACCGATCGTCTTAGAATTAAATTCTGAGTCGATTTAGCGATGTCCGTCTGTCTGTCCGTCTGTCTGTCTGTTGATGTATTTTTGTGTGCAAAGTACAGCTCGCAGTTTTAGTCCGATTGTCCTAAAATTTGGTATAAGGTCCTGTTTCGACTCAAAGACAATCCCTATTGATTTTGGAAAAAATCTGTTCAGATTTAGATATAGCTGCCATATATATTTTTCACCGATCTGGTCATAATTGGCGTATATATCAACCGATCTTCCTAAAATTCCGTACATCCGAATATTTTATGAGTATCGAAAAACTTGCAAAATATCAGCCAAATCGGTTCAGATTTAGATATAGCTCCCATATATAGCCTTCGCCCGATTTACACTCATTTGCCCACAGAGGCCAATTTTTTGCACCGATTTAGTTGAAATTTTGCACAGGGAGTAGAATTAGCATTGTAGCTATGCGTGTGAAATTTGGTTGAAATCGGTTCAGATTTAGATATAGCTCCCATATATAGCTTTCGCCCGATTTACACTCATATGACCACAGAGGCCAATTTTTAACTCCGATTTAGTTGAAATTTTGCACAGGGAGTAGAATTAGCATTATAGCTATACGTGCCAAATTTGGTTGAAATCGGTTCAGATTTAGATTTAGCTCCCATATATAGCTTTCGCCCGATTTACACTCATATGACCACAGAGGCCAATTTTTAACTCCGATTTAGTTGAAATTTTGCACAGGGAGTAGAATTAGCATTGTAGCTATGCGTGCCAAATTTGGTTGACATCGGTTCAGATTTAGATTTAGCTCCCATATATATGTTTTTCTGATTTCGACCAACATTTTCCTTGTAAAATCGCCACTGCTTAGTCGAAAAGTTGTAAAAATGACTCTAATTTTCCTAAACTTCTAATACATATATATCGAGCGATAAATCATTAATAAACTTTTGCGAAGTTTCCTTAAAATTGCTTCAGATTTAAATGTTTCCCATATTTATACCCTGCGCCACACTGTGGAACAGGGTACACTCAAAAAAAAGTGAACTCTCTATTTCACTAAAGCCAATTTAACTTTATCTTAGTTCATGGAATTATTATGTTTGGAGAAGTTGCCTTTACTTTAATAATTTTTTGTTTACGTTAGTTAAATTAACTAAAACCGAGGAAAAAAATATACTCAAATGAAGCATAAAGATTAACTAAATTCGTGTATTCCACAAAAAAGTTCAGAATTTCTTTAAATTTTTAAATTTTACCAAAAAAGCGTCCATCATGAACTTCGTATGTCACTAAAGACATTCTTGCAATTTTGAACTCCAAGTTTTTCCTTCAAACTACAAAATTTTCTTTAACAAGTGAAAAAACTTAATTATGTCTAATAAATTTTCTTGAATTTGTCGAAAAATATTTACTTATTTTTATGACATCGGCGAGATGCAAACGTTTGTAATACTGTTTAGTTAAAATTTTCTACAAATATTAAAAATTTTCTAAAATTAACCGAAAGTTATCTTCCTGGTGGGTTCACTGTTTTTTCAGTGTATTATAAGTTAGTGCATATGTTTGTAACACCCAGAAGGAGACGAGATAGACACATGGTGTCTTTGGCAATAATGCTCAGGGTGGGTCCCTGAGTCGATATAACCATGTCCGTCTGTCCGTCCGTCCGTCTGTCTGTGAACACATTTTTGTGATCAAAGTCTAGGTCGCAATTTAAGTCCAATCGCCTTCAAATTTGGCACATGTTCCTAATTTGGGTCAGAATAGAACCCTATTGATTTTGGAAGCAATCGGTTCAGATTTAGATATAGTTCCCATATATATCTTTCGCCCGATATGCACTAATATGGACCCAGCAGCCAGAGTTTTATACCGATTTGCTTGAAATTTTGTACAAACATAACACTTAGTCGTGTAGTCAAGTGTGCAAAATTTGATTGAAATCGGTTCAGAATTAGATATAGCTCCCATATATATCTTTCGCCCGATATGGACTAATATGGTACTAAAAGCCAGAGTTTTGGCCCAATTTGGTTGAAATTTTGCACAGGGAGTAGATTTAGCATTGTAACTATGTGTGCCAAATTTGGTTGAAATCTATTCAGATTTATATATAGCTCCCATATATATCTTTCGCCGGATATGCACTTATATGGACCCAGAAGCCAGAGTTGTATCCCGATTAGCTTGAAATTTTGCACAAGGAGTAAAATTGGTAGTATAGTCATGTGTGCCAAATTTGATTGAAATCGGTTCAGATTTAGATATAGCTTCCATATATATTTTTCGCCCGATATGGACTTATATGGCCCCACAATCCAGAGTTTTGGCCCAATTTGGTTGAAATTTTGCCCTAGAAGTATAATTAGTAATATAGTCATGTGTACCAAATTTGATTGAAATCGGTTCAGATTTAGATATAGCTCCCATATATATGTTTTTCTGATTTCGACAAAAATGGTCAAAATACCAACATTTTCCTTGTTAAATCGCCACTGCTTAGTCGAAAAGTTGTAAAAATGACTCTAATTTTCCTAAGATTCTAATACATATATATCGAGCGATAAATCATAAATAAACTTTTGCGAAGTTTCCTTAAAATTGCTTCAGATTTAAATGTTTCCCATATTTCTTTACTAAAATTGTGTTCCATTCTAATGCATTAGCAAACTTAAATTTTGAGTCTATAGATTTTGTAAAAGTCTATCAAATTCTGTCAAAATCAAGTGATATTTAAATGTATGTATTTGGGACAAACCCTTATATATAGCACCCAACACATTGGACGGATGTGATATGGTATCGAAAATTTAGATCTACAAAGTGGTGCAGGGTATAATATAGTCGGCCCCGCCCGACTTTAGACTTTCCTTACTTGTTTATATTTAATATATTGTTGGATAGCCACTGTTAGCTAAAACAGCTTCTAAGCGCCTTGGCATTGACTCCACTAAAGTACGGCACGTTTCGACCGATATTTTAACCCATTCTTCTTGCAATGCTCTTTTTAATGAGTCTTTGGAGGAAATATGGTGTCCTCTTATTTTTTCTTCCAAGAAGGACCACAGATTTTCAATCGGGTTCAAGTCCGGATTTTGAGGCGGGGTTGGCATATGTTTGGTGTTGTACAGTATCCACAATTTAACGTCCATAGCTGCATGTTTTTGGTCTTTATCATGTTGAAAAAAAAAACTCATTGCTTGGAATGTCCATTTTTTCTGCACTGGTATGGAGGTTTTCTTTTAAAATCGACAAATATAAGTGCTTGTCCATAATGCCATCAATAAACCATTAAATTTATCACTTCTGCGTCAATTTTGCACCACTTCTGGATTCAAAAAGAACATTTTCACTACTTTTTTGGCGACTCTTTTTTTTACTGGACACGTACCAAATTTCAACCGGATCGGATTAATTTTGCACCTACAAGAGGCTCCTGAGGTCAAATCTGTGGGTCGGTTTATAAGGGGGCTGTACGTGGTCCGATATGGCCCATTTGCAATACCATCTGACTTACATCAAAACCAACTACTTGTGCCAAGTTTCAAGCCGATAACTTGTTTCGTTCGGAAGTTAGCGTGATTTCAACAGACGGGCGGAAGGACGTGACTAGATCCACTCAGAATTTCACCACGACCCATAATGTATATACTTTGTGAGGTCTTAGAGCAAACGGAATGACAAAGTTAATATACCCCCATCCTATAGTGGAGGGTAAAAAATATTTATAAAATAAAAACCTAATTTTTCCAAAAAAAAATATTTGACAAAAAATTCTCCGCTGGTGAGATTTCAACCTGTATTCTTTGTTTTTTTACATTCATAATAATTAAGACCTTCTCAAGAAGTAGTTAAAATCGTATGTCTTGATTTTGTGCAGCATGCTCAATGACGTTTATGGCTGAGTGTATTAAGACATTATTTTAATGGTGCCAACCAACATATCAAGGTGTTCAACTCCCAGTCGAACGAAAACGTTCCAAATCATAAGTTGAAGACCTAAATCAATTTTTATAAGTTCTGTTTTTATTGCGTATTTAATTCAAATTTAATTTCAATGATGCTGTAATGTCAACTGTTAACCTAATTTTTTTAAATCTACACCCTGTTGACGTAGTTGAAACTGTAAAGTGATATATTCCACTGTGGTTTGCGTTGCGGTTTGCAATCTTGTCAATGGCATATTATATGGATCAGTAAGTGTAACATTGAAAAGGTTTGCATATCAGCTAAATGTGAATTTTGTGCAACACAAAAAGATGACTTTTTCAAAATCACTGAAGCAGTTCATTAGGAACATTGGATGTGCAAAAAACATTCATCGGAATACTTAACTCATCGTGGAATCTATTCACCTGTGGGCCATCCACATCAACACCACCCTCAGGCGGACCATTCTCATCAATCTTTAATTGATACTAATTTCCCGATCACCATAGTAAGAGGGTCAAATAATCAATACAACCCCACCACCTTTCACCTACCATCAGACACCACCATTTAAGCCCAGTAAAACAAAGCATCATGGAACAATTAAAATCCAAAATAGCAGTGGTCACCGGTGCAAGTTCAGGCATTGGAGCTGCCATAGTCAAAGATTTATTAAAACTCCAATTGATTGTTATCGGTTTGGCTCGACGCATCGAACGTGTGGAGGAGCTCAAGCAACAGTTGACCAATGAGGAGGAGAAGCAACGACTACATGCCATACGCTGTGATGTGACCAATGCCACGGATGTGGTTGAGGTCTTTAAAACTATCACCGAAACCTATGGCCATGTACAGGTGCTCGTTAACAATGCCGGTTGTTTGCGTATGGGTCAATTGTGCGAAATGGCCACAGACCAAATTCAGGAAGTGCTGCAGACCAACATAATGGGAGTTGTGCATTGTACACGTCAAGCCTTTGCCTCCATGCAAGAGGCAGCCAAAGCTTCTGGAGCGGATGTGCAACCGGCAGGTCATGTTATTTTAATCAATAGCATTTTGGGTCACAAAGTCCCAGTGATACCGGGTCATGTGCCATCGTTGAATATTTACCCGGCTACCAAGTATGCACTAACGGCCATAAATGAGATTTATCGTCAAGAGTTTCGTGCCCTGGGAACACGTATCAAAGTCACGGTAAATGTCTAGTTTTCTATTTTGTTCGTTTTTTGCTTTTGGTTAGCCAAGTCTTATGCTTTTGCCTAAACATGGTTTAGTGTCTGAGTGGCGAGTGTTATTCATTTTGTTTTGCTTTGTCTTTCAGAGCATTAGTCCTGGTCTGGTGGACACAGAACTCATAACGGAAGAACAAAAGAAGATTTGCCATGGTATTATACTCCAGCCAGAAGATATTTCCAGAGCAGTAACATTTGTATTGACTTCTCCACCTCATGTTACCGTTTATGAATTGATAATTAAACCTGCTGGTGATATGATTTAAGAATATTGGAGTTTTATTTTTAAGAAAATTTTGTAGAAATTTTGAAATTTTTCGGGAGAGTTAGAGATGGGTTTTGCTTTAATTATCAATAGATCAAACTTAGGTACATCATTATCCAATATCTGATTGGTAAGGTAGAGGTTCACTGAAAAAAGTATTGACCTAATATGAACAATTATGCCACCTTAATTTTAGGTCACGCAATTCACATGATATTAGAAAGTTGAAAATTTTCGCTTTAAAAATTGTTCCTTTAAATTTAGGATATGAATCTTCGTTGAATTCGTGTCCCCTGTCGAAATAGCATGTCTTTGAATTAAAGCAAAATTTCCAAAAAATAAAGAAAAACAATTTTGATTTGAAGAAATAATATTTTAATAGGCTTCAAATATAGGTTAGTCTTATAAAGGGTGATTCTTTTGAGGTTAGGATTTTCATGCATTAGTATTTGACAGATCACGTGGGATTTCAGACATGGTGTCAAAGAGAAAGATGTTCAGTATGCTTTGACATTTCATCATGAATAGACTTACTAACGAGCAACGCTTGCAAATCATTGAATTTTATTACCAAAATCAGTGTTCGGTTCGAAATGTGTTTATCGACAAATTTTGTTCAGCGATGAGGCTCATTTCTGGTTGAATGGCTACGTAAATAAGCAAAATTGCCGCATTTGGAGTGAAGAGCAACCAGAAGCCGTTCAAGAACTGCCCATGCATCCCGAAAAATGCACTGTTTGGTGTGGTTTGTACGCTGGTGGAATCATTGGACCGTATTTTTTCAAAGATGCTGTTGGACGCAACGTTACGGTGAATGGCGATCGCTATCGTTCGATGCTAACAAACTTTTTGTTGCCAAAAATGGAAGAACTGAACTTGGTTGACATGTGGTTTCAACAAGATGGCGCTACATGCCACACAGCTCGCGAATCTATGGCCATTTTGAGGGAAAACTTCGGAGAACAATTCATCTCAAGAAATGGACCGGTAAGTTGGCCACCAAGATCATGCGATTTGACGCCTTTAGACTATTTTTTGTGGGGCTACGTCAAGTCTAAAGTCTACAGAAATAAGCCAGCAACTATTCCAGCTTTGGAAGACAACATTTCCGAAGAAATTCGGGCTATTCCGGCCGAAATGCTCGAAAAAGTTGCCCAAAATTGGACTTTCCGAATGGACCACCTAAGACGCAGCCGCGGTCAACATTTAAATGAAATTATCTTCAAAAAGTAAATGTCATGGACCAATCTAACGTTTCAAATAAAGAACCGATGAGATTTTGCAAATTTTATGCGTTTTTTTTTAAAAAAAAGTTATCAAGCTCTTAACAAATCACCCTTTATTAAGGATTTTGCACTTTTTGTTTATTTTATTTTATTACTTTGAAGTATCATTATACCCTGCGCCACACTGTGGAACAGGGTATTATAAGTTAGTGCATATGTTTGTAACACCCAGAAGGAGACGAGATAGACACATGGCGTCTTTGGCAATAATGCTCAGGGTGGGTCCCTGAGTCGATATAGCCGTGTCCGTCTGTCCGTCTGTCCGTCCGTCCGTCCGTCTGTCTGTGAACACATTTTTGTGATCAAAGTCTAGGTCGCAATTTAAGTCCAATCGCCTTCAAATTTGGCACATGTTCCTAATTTGGGTCAGAATAGAACCCTATTGATTTGGGAAGAAATCGGTTCAGATTTAGATATAGCTCCCATATATATCTTTCGCCCGATATGCACTAATATGGACCCAGCAGCCAGAGTTTTATACCGAGATGCTTGAAATTTTGTACAAACATAACACTTAGTCGTATAGTCAAGTGTGCAAAGTTTGATTGAAATCGGTTCAGATTTAGATATAGCTCCCATATATATCTTTCGCCCGATATGGACTTATATGGCCCCAGGAGCCAGATTTTTGGCCGAATTTGTTTGAAATTTTGCACAGGGAGTAGAATTAGTATTGCAGCTATGCGTGCCAAATTTGGTTGAAATCGGTTCAGATTTAGATATAGCTCCCATATATATCTTTCGCCCGATATTGACTAATATGGTCCTAGAAGCCAGAGTTTTGGCCCAATTTGTTTGAAATTGTGCACAGGGAGTAGAATTAGCATTGCAGCTATGCGTGCCAAATTTGGTTGAAATCGGTTCAGATTTAGATATAGCTCCCATATATATCTTTCGCCCGATATGCACTTATATAGACCCAGAAGCCAGAGTTTTATCCCGATTAGCTTGAAATTTTGCACAAGGAGTACAATTGGTAGTGTAGTCATGTGTGCCAAATTTGATTGAAATCGATTCAGATTTAGATATAGCTTCCATATATATTTTTCGCCCGATATGGACTTATATGGACCCAGAAGCCAGAGTTTTGGCCCAATTTGGTTGAAATTTTGCACTAGGAGTACAATTAGTAATATAGTCATGTGTGCCAAATTTGGTTGAAATCGGTTCGGATTTAGATATAGCTCCCATATATATGTTTTCCTGATTTCGACAAAAATGGTCAAAATACCAACATTTTCCTTGTTAAATCGCCACTGCTTAGTCGAAAAGTTGTAAAAATGACTCTAATTTTCCTAAACTTCTAATACATATATATCGAGCGATAAATCATAAATAAACTTTTGCGATGTTTCCTTAAAATTGCTTCAGATTTATATGTTTCCCATATTTATACCCTTCACCACTACTGTGGTACAGGGTATAATAAGTTTGTGCATTTGTATGTAACGCCAGGAAGGAAAAGTCTGAGACCTATCGTTTAGTATACCGATCGTCTTAGAATTAAATTCTGAGTCGATTTAGCGATGTCCGTCTGTCTGTCTGTCCGTCCGTCTGTCTGTCTGTCTGTTCATGTATTTTTGTGCGCAAAGTACAGGTCGCATTTTAAGTCCGATCGTCCTCAAATTTGGCACAGGGTCGTTTTGGGGAACAAAGACGATCGCTATTGATTTTGGTTCAGATCGGTTCAGATTTAGATATACCTGTCATATATATTTATCCCCGATTTGGTTATAATTGGCGTGTTTATCAACCGATGTTCTTCAACTTCCGTACATCCTAATATTTTATGAGTCTCACAAAACTTGCAAAATATTATCCAAATCGGTTCAGATTTAGATATAGCTCCCATATATATCTTTCGTCCGATTTAGACTCATATGGCAACAGAGGCAATAGTTTACTACCGATTTTCGTGAAATTTTGCACAGAGAGTAGAATTGACATTCTACCAATGCTTGGTAAATTTGATTGAAATTGGTTCAGATTTAGATATAGCTCCCATATATATCTTTCGTCCGATTTGCACTTATATGGCCTCAAAAGCTAGAGTTTTGCCGTGATTTAGTTCAAATTTTGCACAAGGAGTACGTTTAATAGTATCGGTAAGTGTACCAAATTTGGTTGAAATCGGTTCAGATTTAGATATAGCTCCCATATATATCTTTCGCCCGATTTACACTCAAGAGTTATTCTCCCATTTACGTGAAATTTAGCAGAGATAGCATATCAAATTTACTCAAAATCGGTTCAGATTATATAGCTCCCATATATATGTAGGTTAGGTAGGTTAGGTAGGTTATATATGTACACCAGAGTTGGGAAAATATGGTAGACTATATATTTTAGACCCATTTTCAATGGGATTTTCCTCCAATTGACTGGATAGTTTCCTACTAGTCGCCCGACTTGACCAAATAATATATCACAGCCCACACTTGACCACATATCTTGGCAAGATCTAACCAATATCCTTGTAAAATCGTCACTGCTGAGTAGCAAAAATTGTAAATGTTACTCAAATTGTCCTATATCTCGAATACATATGTATCGCCTGGTAAATCATAAATGCTCTTTTCTACAAATGCATTAAAATTTCTCTCGCTTCATATGTCGCATATCTTTTTATTTTATAATAACATTGTGTTTCATTCCAGGGCGTTAACCGATTTCAATTTTAATTCTAGAGATTTTGTAGAAGTACAAAAAATTGTCTCCATTATAAGTATTTGTATCTGGAAATGCAAACCTTTATATAGCTCCCAGCAAATTTGAAGTAGTTGAGATGGTAACACAAATGTTGGTCTACATAGTGGTGAAGGGTATAATATAGTCGGCCCTGCCCGACTTTAGACTTTACTTACTTGTTTTTTTTTTTTTTTTTTTTAACATATTCACATAAAAACTCACACATCTACTCCAGCTAGAAATTACACATAAACTAAAATTAAATTAAATTTTGCCTTTGGTAAAACAAAAAATAAATGATATTTCAAACCGTTGATTATTTTGGTAAAATCCTTCACTCATTCATTTGTCATTCCTTCATTCATCTAAACATCCCCTTTATCAAAATCCCTTGCGTCCCCTTTATCAAAATATCCATCTATGTCATTTTTCAAATTACATATATACTTAATTTAATTACATTTAATTTTCCAACAGACAGGAAACAAATGGAAAAACATAAACAGGAAATATATTAAATACTTTACAGTATTAAATGCAAAATCCTCTGGCTTCTCGTTCTCGTTTCCACAAAGCTCTCTTGCTTTTTGCCGAAAATCCAAAAGCATATTCCACGCACAACGTGTCATTTTGTATGCATCCAGAGTAGAGTGGAGTGAATGAGGTGGTAACTGGTATTCGAGAGTACACTAATGCTGCGAAGACCACATAATAACCTCCGGACAAAAGTGCTTCAGGAAGACTACCGACCAACCGACCTACCGACCTCACATAATGTTAAAACATAAATGTACATTTATTTTAAAAGTCGAAAAACACAAATCCAATGCTAAATCCCTTTCAAATCCTTACTCTGCATACGCATAATATTCTTTTAAACATTCATGTTCTCAATTTCCAGGACTCTGGCTTTTAGTGGAGGGGGCAGGATAAGTACCAAATACAGTCACATGCTCGTATTTTGTATCATATATAACAGGGATTTTAGACATGATTGTGGAATGACGAGATATATAGAAACAAGAAAAGGAAAGAAAAATGCGATGAGTCCCCCGTGACCCCACGGTTACCACACGAGCAAAAAACAATCTACCACACTTTGGATCAAATTTTACCATGAAACTACCAAACAAATAATCTTATTTTGTCAAATATTTATTACTTTAGAAAATGTTGTCAAAATTGTATTTCTATAGAAAATTTTGTCAAAATTTTATTTCTATAGAAAATTTTGTCAAAATTTTATTTCAATAGAAAATTTTGTCAACATTTTATAACTATAGAAAATGTTGTCAAAATTTTACTTCTATAGAAAATGTTGTCAAAATTTTATATCCATAGAAAACTTTGTCAATATTTTATTTCTATAGAAAATATTCTAAAAATTTTTTTTCCATTTTCTCTTTCTATAGAATAATTTGTCAAAACTTTACTTTTGACAAATTATTTTTTGACAAAACAAGATTTTGTCAAAATTTTATTTCTATAGAAAATTTTGTCAAAATGTTATTTCCAAAGATATTTGAGTCAAACCTTTATTTATTTTATTACTATAGAAAATGTTGTCAAAACTGTATTTCTATAGAAAATTTTGTCAAATTTTTATTTCTATAGAAAATTTTTTGCAAAATTTTATTTCTATAGAAAATTTTGTCAAAATTTTATTTCCATAGAAAATTTTGTCAACATTTTATAACTTTAGCAAATGCTGTTAAAATTTTACTTCTATAGAAAATGTTGTAAAAATTTTGTATCTATAGAAAACTTTGTCAAAATTTTATTTCTATAGAAAATGTTCTAAAAATTTTATTTCCATTTTCTCTTTCTATAGAATAATTTGCCTAAACTTTTAAACAAGATTTTGTCAAAATTTTATTTCTATAGACAATTTTATCAAAATTTTATTTCTATAGACAATTTTCTCAAAATTTTATTTCTATAGAAAAATTTATCAAAATTTTACTTATTTATTTTTATAGAAAATTTTGTCTAAATTTTATTTCTATAAACATTCTGTCAAAACTTAATTTCTATACAAAAAAGTTTGTCAAAATTTTATTTCTATTGAAAATTTTATTTTTATAGAAAAATTTAACAAATTTTATTTCTATAGAGAATTTAATCAAAATTTTATTTCTATTCAAAAAAAATTGTCAAAATTTTATTTCTATTGAAAATTTTGTGAAAATTTTATCAAAACTTTTTTTCTATAGAAAATTTTATCAAAATTTTATTTCTATAGAAAATTTTGTCAAAACTTTATTTCTATAGAAAATTTTGTCAAAATTTTATGTCTATAGAAAATTTTGTCAAAATTGTATTTCTATAGAAAATTTTGTCAAAATTTTATTTCTATAGGAATTTTTTTCAAAATTTTATTTCTATAGAAAATGTTGTCAAAATTTTATATCCATAGAAAATTTTTTCAAAATTTTATTTCTGTAGAAAACTTTGTCAAAATGTTATTTCTATACAAAAAAGTTTGTCAAAATTTTAATTCTATTGAAAATTTTGTGAAAATTTTATTTTTAAAGAAAAATTTGTTAAAATTTTAGTTCTATAGAAAATGTTGTCAAAACTTTATTTCTATAGAAATTTTTTTCAAGATTTTATTTCTATAGAAAATTTTGTCAAAATTTTATTTCTATAGAAAATGTTGTCAAAATTTTATATCTATAGAAAATTTTTTAAAATTTTATTTGTGTAGAAAACTTTATCAAAATTTTATTCCTATAGAAAAATTTATCAAAATTTTATTTCTATAGAAAATTTTGTCAAAACTTTATTTCTATCAAAAATTTTCGCAAAATTTTATTTCTATAGAAAATTTTTGCAAAATTTTATTTCTATAGAAAATTTTCGCAAAATTTTATTTCTATAGAAAATTTTGTCAAAATTTTATTTCTATAGAAAATTTTCGCAAAATTTTATTTCTATAGAAAATTTTTGCAAAATTTTATTTCTATAGAAATTTTTTGCAAAATTTTATTTCTATAGAAATTTTGTATTTCTATAGATATTTTTGTCAAAACTTTATTTCTATAGAAAATGTTTCCATATTCCAGTTTATCGCAGCATTTATAATGTCCAGGATGTATACTTTGACTACGTCCATGTCTATCCTACAGTGTATATTTCACCGTCAATGGCAAACTCGTGTTAAAATGATCGATACGATACTTTCCATACTTTTTGACCTGAAGTGGAACTGGTCCATATAAACCAGGGAATAATCGTGTACCGATCCTGGGATTGATCCATTTCCCGTAGAAATACTCCACGTAAACCAACTGTGAGTAACGGTCTTTAGTAGAACTTTATTGGCAATCCATGGTGAAGGTTACATAAGATTCGGCCTGACCGAACGCTCTACTGCATATACTCGTATATACAGAAAAAAAGAGATGTTTTGTCAGTAACGAAATTTAAGACAAACATTTCTTTTTACCGTACATAATATTCTTTTAAAGCAAACAAACCTGATTACAGACCATTGTTAAATCACTTGTCATAAAATTCGACATATTTGCTAAGAAAGAAATAACTTTGTAGGAAAAGAAAATTTCGGTTGTGTAAAATTTCGTTCCGGAGGAATATATATTTTTTTTGTTAAGTGTACTGTTGTGTGTGTTTTATTATACCCTCCATCATAGGATGGGGGTATATTAACTTTGTCATTCCGTTTGTAACACATCGAAATATTGCTCTAAGACCCCATAAAGTATATATATTCTGGGTCGTGGTGAAATTCTGAGTCGATCTAAGCATGTCCGTCCGTCCGTCTGTTGAAATCACGCTAACTTCCGAACGAAACAAGCTATCGACTTGAAACTTGGCACAAGTAGTTGCTATCGATGTAGGTCGGATGGTATTGAAAATGGGCCATATCGGTCCACTTTTACGTATAGCCCCCATATAAAGGGACCCTCAGATTTGGCTTGTGGAGCCTCTAAAAGAAGCATATTTCATCCGATCCGGCTGAAATTTGGTACAAGGTGTTAGTATATTGTCTCTAACAACCATGCAAAAATTGGTCCACATCAGTCCATAATTATATATAGCCCCCATATAAACCGATCCGCAGATTTGGCTTGCGGAGCCTCAAAGAGAAGAAAATTTCATCCGATCCGGCTGAAATTTGGTACATGATGTTGGTATATGGTCTCTAACAACCCTGCAAATATTGGTCCATATCGGTCCTTAATTATATATAGCCCCCATATAAACCGATCCCCAGATTTGGCTTGCGGAGACTGAAAGAGAAGCATATTTCATCCGATCCGGCTGAAATTTGGTACAAGGTGTTAGTATATCGTCTCCAACAACCATGCAAAAATTGGTCCACATCGGTCCATAATTATATATAGCCCCCATATAAACCGATCCCCAGATTTGGCTTGCGGAGACTGAAAGAGAAGCATATTTCATCCGATCCGGCTGAAATTTGGTACAAGGTGTTAGTATATCGTCTCCAACAACCATGCAAAAATTGGTCCACATCGGTCCATAATTATATATAGCCCCCATATAAACCGATCCGCAGATTTGGCTTGCGGAGCCTCAAAGAGAAGAAAATTTCATCCGATCCGGCTGAAATTTGGTACATGATGTTGGTATATGGTCTCTAACAACCATGCAAAAATTGGTCCATATCGGTCCTTAATTATATATAGCCCCCATATAAACAGATCCCCAGATTTGGCTTGTGGAGCCTCTAAGAGAAGCATAATTCATCCGATCCGGCTGAAATTTGGTACATGGTGTTGGTATATGGTCTCTAACAACTATGCAAAAATTGGTCCACATCGGTTCATAATTATATATAGCCCCCATATAAACCGATCCCCAGATTTGGCTTGCGGAGACTAAAAGAGAAGCAAATTTCATCCGATCCGGCTGAAATTTGGTATATGGTGTTGGTATATAGTTTCTAACAACCATGCAAAAATTGGTTCACATTGGCCCATAATTATATATAGACCCCATATAAGCCGATCTCCAGATTTGGGTTGCGGAGCCTCAAAGAGAAGCAAATTTCATCCGATCCGCCTGAAATTTGGTACATGATATTGGTATATGGTCTCTACAACCATGCAAAAATTGGTCCACATCGGTTCATAATTATATATAGCCCCCATATAAACCGATCCCCAGATTTGGCTTGCGAAGTATCCAAGAGAAGCAAATTTCATCCAATCCGGTTGTAATTTGGAACATGGTGTTAGTATATGATCTTTAACAACCGTGCCAGAATTGGTTCATATCGGTCCATAATTATATATAGCCCCCATATAAAACATTCTCCATATTTGACCTCCGGAGCCTCTTGGAGGAGCAAAATTCATCTGATCCGGTTCAAATTAGGCACGTGGTGTTAGTATATGGTCGCTAACAATCATACCAAAATTGGTCCAATCACACAAAAATTGGTCCATATCGGTTCATAATCATGGTTGCCACTCGAGCCAAAAATAATCTACCAAGATTTTATTTCTATAGAAAATTTTGTCAAAAGTTTATTTCTATAGAAAATTTTGTTAAAATTTTATTTCTGTAGAAATTTTTGTCAAAATTTTCTTTCTATAGCAAATTTTGTCAAAATTTTTATTTCTGTAGAAAATTTTGTGAAAATTTTATTTCTATAGAAAATTTTGTTAAAATTTTATTTCTGTAGAAAATTTTGTCAAAATTTTATGTCTATTTTGTCAAACTGAATTTTATACGTATTAGATCGATCTTTTTTGATTTAATATATACCACGTATGGACTTACATACAATTTAGAAGATGGTGTTAGGAGGTTTTAAGAGGTAAGGTTTAAGTAATTCGATTGTGGATGGCAGTGTTTGGAAGAAGTTTCTACGCAATCCATGGTGGAGGGTACATAAGCTTCGGCCTGGCCGAACTTACGTCCGTATATACTTGTTTTTTTTTTTTCTATTCTCTTCTTAAATTAATTTTCCCCTTGTTTTTATCCAAAACTCAAATTTCCGTCACACCTATCTGAACCAAACATTTCAAATTTAATTTTTTTTTACAAAAAACCAACCTTTATTATAACATACATGTGGTTGCAATGAGACTGTTACAAGGAATACAAAATTTCCGTAGCATTCGATATGAAATGGATATTTTGTTGGGAGAGGGGGAATGGGAGGTTGGCGTAAATGATGATGCTTCCATTTAGTGATAGTAGAACCTGATGAAGACAATTTTCAAATCTGCAGCATATAAAAAGGTTTTTCGCAAGCAAATGAAAAAATAAAACCACCAAAGCTATTCTTACATTTATACGAAAACCAAATACAAATTTTATCATATTTTCTTTACCCCCACCACAAAAAAAAAAACGAGAAACTGACAAAAAATTCCAGTATAATGGCAATGGGGTCTCGTTCAGGATATTATCGTCAGCAACAGAAACAATAAATTGCCAGTACTAAAACAGGAGCTAAACTCAAATTTTTCATTTCAATGGACATTGTAAGGCTATGCTTAGAAAGAGGTCTTTATGGATATTGGAGTTTTCTTAACCTCATATAGGAAATATATGTCATGGTATAGGATGCCGTATATTCTTATGCAATTGAAGTGTGCAAGTTTAACATGTCTACGCCAAAGTTTATACAATTTATCATTGAAGTTTAAACTTGGTAATATCTACATACATAAAAAATAAAACAAACAAAAAATCCAAGTGCAAAAATAATCTTTATAAGGACATTGTGTTTCTTTGGCATTTAAATTTCAATACAAATAAAACTATTCTATGGATATCTATGGAAAATGAAATTTAAAAACTTGGAAATGTTGGTAAATTCAGAATTTTATCTGTCAAAAGGTTTCCCTTTTATATTTCGTGATTGGGCCACCATAGGTTAGGTTAGGTTAGGTCGCCACCATAGTATTGCTATCTACCAACTAACAGTTCTATAGTAAAGTTTCACATGTTTGAGAACGTTTTGACCTACAAGCGTTATTTGTGTTGTTTACAGCAACTTAATCTCTCAGAAAATAGAATTAAATCGTCAACATTTTCGTGCGATTCATTTTCATAATTTTAGACATGAATTAACTCAACAACAGTGAATCGATCAATTTAATTAATTTTTTGGCGATGAAACTCCTTCAAGGACCAGTGTAGTTCACTCTAAGACGAATTTCGTGAAGGTCGACCAAAATCCGTTGTTGTTCTGAAAACCATTAATGATGGGCGCCAACTAATATTACAAGATCGCTATCATGAAATTAAGGGAAAACCCAACTATATGCGTAAAGATAAATTGTAAATATATAAGACACAAACCAGACAGATTTAACCGCGCACCGAATGGGTTAATTGAGTTATGTTAAGGCGACCAAAAACTGCATGGACGAAAAAGACTGTTTTTCATATGTTTGGGTGTAAAAATTATATGTTTTGCAATCAAAATTTTTAACACAATATTTTTAAGTGCAAGCATATAATGTTTATAAACTAGCATAACATGTTTGGGACATAAAATGTTTCTAAATATAATATGCTTGGATGCAAACATATATTAACTTAGAAATAGCATATAAGCATACATCTGTTTAAAAAGAGAGACCTAGAGAGTATGCTGCAAGTAAAATAATGGAAGTAATCAATTGGCGCCTTAAAAATATATCCACACAAAGAAAATTTCATTCAAATTTTTTACTACCAGTGTATGTCCTAAGGTGAAACATAATATGTTTGAACAATACAAACGAAGCAAAATGTGTTTAGGGTATATGTTACAGAAGCGATTTTTATACCCTGCGCCACACTGTGGAACAGGGTATTATAAGTTAGTGCATATGTTTGTAACACTCAGAAGAAGACGAGATAGACATATGGTGTCTTTGGCAATAATGCTCAGGGTGGGTCCCTGAGTCGATATAACCATGTCCGTCTGTCCGTCTGTCCGTCCGTCCTTCCGTCAGTCTGTGAACACATTTTTGTGATCAAAGTCTAGGTCGCAATTTAATTCCAATCGCCTTCAAATTTGACACATGTTCCTAATTTGGGTCAGAATAGAACCCTATTGATTTTGGAAGAAATCGGTTCAGATTTAGATATAGCTCCCGTATATATCTTTCGCCAGATATGCACTAATATGGACCCAGCAGCCAGAGTTTTATACCGATTTGCTTGAAATTTTGTACACACATAACACTTAGTCGTATAGCCAAGTTCGCAAAATTTGATTGAAATCGGTTGAGATTGAGATATAGCTCCCATATATATCTTTCGCCCGATATGGACTTATATGGCCCCAGAAGCCAGATTTTTGGCCAAATTTGGTTGAAATTTTGCACTAGGAGTACAATTGGTAGTATAGTCAAGTGTGTAAAATTTGATTGAAATCGGTTCAGATTTAGATATAGCTCCCATATATATCTTTCGCCCGATATGGACTAATATGGTCCTAAAAGCCAGAGTTTTGGCCCAATTTGGTTGAAATTTTGCTCTTGGAGTACAATTAGTAATATAGTCATATGTGCCAAATTTGATTGAAATCGGTTCAGATTTAGATATAGCTTCCATATATATTTTTCGCCCGATATGGACTAATACGGTCCCATAAGCCAAAGTTTTGGCCCAATTTGGTTGAAATTTTGCACTAGGAGTACAATTAGTAATATATTCATGTGTGCCAAATTTGATTGAAATCGGTTCAGATTTAGATATAGCTCCCATATATATGTTTTTCTGATTTCGACAAAAATGGTCAAAATACCAACATTTCCCTTGTAAAATCGCCACTGCTTAGACGAAAAGTTGTAAAAGTGACTCTTATTTTCCTAAACTTCTAATACATATATATCGAGCGATAAATCATAAATAAACTTTTGCGAAGTTTCCTTAAGATTGCTTCAGATTTAAATGTTTACCATATTTTTTTAGTAACATTGTGTTCCACCACCACCCTAGTGCATTAGCCGACTTAAATTTTGAGTCTATAGATTTGGTAGAAGTCTATCAAATTCTGTCCAGATCGAGTGATATTTAAATGTATGTATATTTGCCCCCAACACATTTGACGGATGTGATATGTTATCGAAAATTTAGATCTACAAAGTGGTGCAGGGTATAATATAGTCGGCCCTGCCCGACTTTAGACTTTCCTTACTTGTTATATCCTGCGCCACACTGTGGAACAGGGTATTATAAGTTAGTGCATATGTTTGTAACACCCAGAAGGAGACGAGATAGACACATAGCAATAATGCTCAGGGTGGGTCCCTGAGTCGATATCACCATGTCCGTCTGTCCGTCTGTCCGTCCGTCCGTCTGTCCGTCTGTCTGTGAACACATTTTTGTGATCAAAGTCTAGGTCGCAATATAAGTCCAATCGCCTTCAAATTTGGCACATGTTCCTAATTTGGGTCAGAATAGAACCCTATTGATTTTGGAAGAAATCGGTTCAGATTTAGATATAGCTCTCATATATATCTTTCGCCCGATATGCACCAATATGGACCCAGAAGCCAGAGTTTTATACCGATTTGCTTGAAATTTTGTACAAACATAACACTTAGTCGTATAGTCAAGTGTGCAAAATTTGATTGAAATCGGTTCAGATTTAGATATAGCTCCCATATATATCTTAAGCCCGATATAGACTAATATGGTCCTGAAAGCCAGAGTTTTGGCCCAATTTGGTTGAAATTTTGCACAGGGGGTAGATTTAGCATTGTTGCTATGCGTGCCAAATTTGGTTAAAATCGCTTCCGATTTAGATATAGCTCCCATATATATCTTTCGCCCGATATGCACTTATATGGACCCAGAAGCCAGAGTTTTATCCCGATTAGCTTGAAATTTTGCACAAGGAGTACAATTAGTAGTATAATCATGTGTGCCAAATTTGATTGAAATCGGTTCAGATTTAGATATAGCTCCCATATATATGTTTTTCTGATTTCGACAAAAATGGTCAAAATACCAAAATTTTCCTTGTTAAATCGCCACTGCTTAGTCGAAAAGTTGTAAAAATGACTCTAATTTTCCTAAACTTCTAATACATATATATCGAGCGATAAATCATAAATAAAGTTTTGCGAAGTTTCCTTAAAATTGCTTCAGATTCAAATGTTTTCCATATTTTTTTAGCCGACTTAAATTTTGAGTCTATAGATTTTGTAAAAGTCTATCAAATTCTGTCCAATTCGAGTGATATTTAAATGTATGTATTTGGGAAAAATACATATGGTATCGAAAATTTAGATCTACAAAGTGGTGCAGGGTATAATATAGTCGGCCCCGCCCGACTTTAGACTTTCCTTACTTGTTTTTTACTAAAATTGTGTTCCACCCTAGTGCATTAGCCAACTTAAATTTTGAGTCTATAGATTTTGTAAAAGTCTATCAAATTCTGTCCACATCGAGTGATAGTTAAATGTATGTATTTGGGACAAACCTTTATATATAGCACCCAACACATTTGACGGATGTGATATGGTATCGAAAATGTAGATTTACAAAGTGGTGCAGGGTATAATATATTCGGCCCCGCCCGACTTTAGACTTTCCTTACTTGTTTTTTACTAAAATTGTGTTCCACCCTGGTGCATTAGCCAACTTAAATTTTTATTACTCACGCACGAACTACTTTTAAAGACTCACGTTCACACACGATTCATGACAATTTACGTGATTCACGACAAATTCACGAGACTCACGATATTTTCCAAATGGAAATCAGCAAAGGTAACAAAATTCAAAAATAGAATACATTTCGAGAGATATAAATTAATTTCAGTTAACATACGATTGTGAATTAAATCGTGATTATTTTCGTGAGCGTGATTTTGCAGAGATTTTATTCACGCACATTCACGAACCGATTTTATTTCTAACGCACGACATATTTATTTTAGTCCCATTCACGCACATTCACGAGAGTTGCTTTGGATTTTGTTCATGACTCACGTGATTCACGCGTGAATCACACGAGTCACGAGAATTTCGTGTCACGCGCACACCTCTAGTCACATAGATCAAAAACACAATAACAATTGTGATATTGTAGAAATAAAACCGCACTAATGGACCTTAATTTTTATAAAATCGGGTCACTGGGCAAACCTGCCCAGGATATTTTGCTATCAGGGGAAAGGCCGTGACAAATACTTTCTGGCTATTTGGTCGCTATAATCGAAACCAATTCAGAAAATTGTATGTATTTTGCTCTTCAAATATGATTGTGACAATCATGTTTCTTCTCTGCGTGTGGTAATGAAAAGTAGATTTACAACGACAATTGCAAGTGAAACAAATCATATGATTACCCTGTCATGTCTCAACCTCGGCACAATATTTGGGAAGGCACTGTCATATATTGCAAACTCTGTAAAAACTTATTTGATAACACTCAAATGGGAAGTCCACTTCATTTGGATCTATTCGCCGATTGATTTAAAAGACGAGTCGTTTTTTTATTGCGATATTCGTTGTTGTCTGAAAGATGTGAAAAAGTAGTGGTTATTTTTTTCGGAATAAATTGTAACATATTCTAAAAATCCTTCATTGGCATATATAACCCCAAAATAAAGGAAAACTCTAAAATATATTTCATCAATTAACTATTTATTTGTAATAATCATCATAATATTCATGTTTTTTTTCAGTTTTTATTTAGGTTTGCTTTTTTTAATGTTATATTGTATGTAATATGTATAGTATGTATATTGTTTTTTTTTTCATTTTTTTAAATGTTTTTTTATTTTTTATTTTTATCTTATTATTTCATAAATACTATGTATAACATATGTTTTCAGTTTTGTCAGTTTTATTTTGTTCAAAATTTTTCTTTTTAAATAATTCACTTAAATATTTGCTTTGCCATCATACATTATGCCGAATAAACTTAAAACATAAATTATTGAAATTTTAATAATAGTACAGTAGGTTAGGTTATTTTTCATTTCTTTATTAGGTTATTATTTATGTTTTTTATCTGTAAAGGATGTTTATGATGACTTTTCTGTAAATGGTTTTATTTTTTTGTAGTTTAGATTTTTTACATAATTTAAGTTATTCATATTACTTGCTTGTGATATTGCATTTAGTTGACAGATATTAGATTGATTTGCTTTTTTTGTGTTCCTTTGTTTTGCTATGGAATTTTGGGTAAAAATTTTTAAGATTGTTTGTTAATTTTTATTTTTATTTTGTCTAGAACAGCTTTATTGTTATGAGTGGAGAGAAAGTCTTTAGCATATTGTTTTTTTTTTTTTTTTTTTGGGTTTTAGTTTTCTGGGTTTTTTTTATTTTGTGATATAATGCATAACGTTATACTTAAATTCGTTTTACAATAAATAACATTTAAAATAATATACAATAATATTTAATAGTAATATTATTTTTCTAACGTTTTTTTTTCATTTTAACAAATTATTTTTAATTAATTTATATATATATATGTATATGGTTTGGTTTAGTTTAATATGTATGTAATTGTGAATAATGATTATTAGTTGGTGAATATAATATTTTATTTAAATTCAATCAAAAATACATTCACATCAAATATTTATTAAATACTGACTGATTTTACACATGTCAATGATTAGTTGAACAAAATTGTTTATATAAAAAGACATTCGAAGAGATTTTTAAGAATTAGTGATTTGAAAGTATTTATGCTTGAATCTGATGGTGGTATTATTGTTTTGCATAATTTGCTATATTAATAACATTTTAATTTATATGTACGATTTGCTTGTACACACAGATACAAGTATTGCTATATTTTAGATCGGTTTAGATGTGGATTGCTGGTAAATATGATGAAATTTTCAAAATAAAACTGAACTAAAACTAATAAAATTTTCAAATATATAATATCATTAATTTTGAATTTTTTTTCAGAATTGTTAAGATCTAGTTGACTTTAGTCAAACAAAATTTTCTTGCATGTGGCGACACCATGTTTTGGGTTGAATCGCTTAACTATAAGGACAAAACGTCTTCATTGAATAGCTAATAGTCTTTCGGGCAAAGAGTAATCCTTGCGAAAAATGCGTCTTTTAGGCTGAGAAAAATTCGCATTCGTATTTTAAGGACATGAAATCTTTGGCCTCATGACAATATTTTTTTCAGTGTGAGCACGAAAATTAATATTTATTACATAGACAAAAATATCACCAAAATATTTCCAATAAAAAAGTTAATTGAATGTGAAAACATTTTCAATTAAAAAAAACATTGATACAATTAACTTTTTATCAAAGTACACTGAAAAAAACAGCATGCCCGGTTCCAAAGATTTTGTCTTTACTTCAAAAATTTTGATATTGATTCCGAGCCAAAGAAGCGGAGAGTACAAATAAGGATACTTTTAAGACACAATTCTCTTTTAAATTTGGGTTTTGTGTACTTGCTTCTAGGAAGCAAATTTTAATTGTTCGTGTTTTCAGCTTTTTGTCTTTATATGCTATCAAAGTCCTTTAAAAACGACAACTTTATTTTGCAAATTCAGACTCGACTTCCAGTATGTTTCAAGTAAAAAACTTCTTTAAAATAACGGGTTGAAAAACAAGTCCTATATTTGAACGATTTTTTGCTTTGTAGTCAAGATGCAAAAAGACAACAGATTTAAAGACAACTTCATTAAGTTTAAAGAATTTTTCGGAATTATTAAAGTCAAGTTGACCTTAGCCCAAAATTTTTTTCTTTTATGTTATGATGCCAACTTTTAAGTCAAATTACTTAATTATAAGGACAATACAACTTCATTGAAAAGTTTATCGAATTTTGGACAAGGAAAAAAACTTTATATTAGAGAAATGCGTCTTCTATGTTAAGCAAAATTTGCATTCGTATTTTAAAGACATGAATTCTTTGACTTCACGACAATATTTTTTTCAGTGTAAGCACGAAAATTAATATTTATTACACAGAAAAAAATATCACCAAAATATTTCCAATAAAAAAGTTTATTGAATCTGAAAACATTTTCAATTAAAAAAATAATTGATACAATTAACTTTTTAATCAAACTAGAAACATTAACACCCATTTTCATAAAGCTCCGTTAGTGTTCCGTTAACTAACCAACTTTTAAACCGTATTATGGACGAAGCTATCATCTTGTCTTTATATTCCATAGGCCTGTTAGGAACTTAACTGACGAAAATTTTTCAGTTAAAATTAACCGGAGAGAAGATATTTGCAATTTACTTTCTGTTAACTGACAGTTAAATCCTAACGGAGCTACATGACAATGGCCCTACGTCAATTAGATTATTGACTGATAAATTTTAAATTTTTAATTAAAAAATTTCTTGAAACAATCTCCATTTTAATCAAACTGGGAAGTTAATTAAAAAATTATCGATTTTTTTATTTTTAAATAAACAAAAATTAATTGATGCAATCAATTTTTTAATCAAAATAAAAGAACAAAGTCAATTAAGAATTATTAAACAATTAATTGTTCCAATTAACATTTTTATTAAAAAATGTAATCGTTGTCTTTGGCAAAACTCAATTAATTGTTTAACTGATTTAATTAAACAGATAATTGAAAATTGGATTGAAGTTTAACTAAATAATTGATTAAATCTATTAAACAACTGATAAAGTTTTCCTATCGAAATTAAATAAATGTTTAATTAAATAAATTAAAAAAATGAATTGAATTTTTCAAATCAAACCATTAATTTTTTTAATCACATATTTTTGTATGCCCAATTGTGATTGCTACTATCAATTATGCGATTGAAAATTTTTTTTAGTTAAAAAATTAATTGTATCAATTAATTTCGTGATTGAATCAAAACACATTTTTTATACCCACCACCATAGATAGAATGGTGACGGGGGTATAATAAGTTGGTCATTCCGTTTGTAACACATCGAAATATCGATTTCCGACTATATAAAATATATATATTCTTGATCAGGGAGAAATTCTAAGATGATATAACGATGTCCGTCTGTCTGTCCGTCTGTCTGTTGTAATCACGCTACAGTCTTCAATAATGAAGCAATCGTGCTGAAATTTTGCACAAACTCGTCTTTTGTCTGCAGGCAGGTCAAGTTCGAAGATGGGCTATATCGGTCCAGGTTTTTATATAGTCCCCATATAAACCGACCTCCCGATTTGGGGTCTTGGGCTTGTAGAAATCATAGTTTTTATCCAATTTGCCTGAAATTTGAAATGACCAAAAAAAGGTGTGACCATAAAGAGGTGTGCCAAAAATGGTGAGTATCGGTCCATGTTTTGGTATAGCCCCCATATAGACCGATCTCCCGATTTTATTTCTTGGGCTTATAGAAACCGCAATTTTTATTCAATTTACCTGAAATTGGAAATCTAGAGATATTGTAGGACCACAAATACCTGTGTCATATAGACAGATCTCCCGATTTTATTTCTTTGGCTTATAGAAACCGCAGGTTTTATCCAATTTTCCTGAAATTGGAAATCGAGAGGTACTTTAGAACGGTAAAGATGTGTGCCAAAAATGGTGAGCATCGGTCCATGTTTTGGTATGGTCCCCATATAAACCGACCTCCCGATTTGGGGTCTTGGGCTTATAAAAACCGTAGTTTTTATCAAATTTGCCTGAAATTGAAAATCTTGAGGACCATCAAAAGGTGTGCCGAAAATGGTCGGTATCGTTCCATGTTTTGGTATAGCCCCCATATAGACCGATCTCCCGATTTTACATCTTGGGTTTATAGAATCCCTAGTTTATATACAATTTGCCTGAAATTGGAAATTTATAGGTATTTCAGGACCATAAAGATGTGTGCCACAAATGGTGAGTATCGGTCCATGTTTTGGTATAGACTCCATATAGACCGATATCCCGATTTTACTTCTTGGGCTTCTAGAAACCGTAGTTTTTATCCGATTTGCCTGAAATTGTAAATATTCTGGTATTTTAGACCTGTATTTTAGGCATGTAATTGGAAATCTAGAGGTATTTTCGGGTGCCGAAAACGGTGAGTATCGGTCCATGTATAGCCCCCATAAGAACGATCTCCCGATTTAACTCCTTGGGTTTCTAGAAACCGTAGTTTTTATCCGATTTGCCTGAAATTGTAAATATTCTGGTATTTTAGGCTCACAAAAACGTGTATTGGATTAAGTTTTTATCGGTCCATTTGTTAATACCTCCATATAGACTGACTTCACTTCTTGAGGGTATAGAAGGCGCACTGATCATGAAAATTGCTTGAAACTCAATGTAAAATTTCCAGATTTTACTTCTCGTGTGAAAATCTAAAGATTTAAGATTTCAAATCAAGACGATATTTTATAATTTTCTTGCACACTTACAGAGATGTTAACGATTCCTCTAAAACTCAAACAAAAATGGTTCTTATAAATCCAGAATCTGATATAGTTCTCATAGGTGAAATCTTTAAATTTATCTTCGGGAAGTGTCCTCAAGTCCTCAAGCCCTCCTGAAATTTCAAAGGAAATCCTAATATTTGGTTCATGGTTGTGGGTATTTACGATTCGGGCCGGCCGAACTTACTGCTGTATATACTTGTTGTGTGTACTAACGGCGTTAACACCTGTTCTTACCGTCTGATCCTTCGAAACTCATCCTTCTATAATAAACACAAGATATGTTAGCTTACCCGATATTTCAGACTCATTTAGAATATTCAGTCCATTGTGATACCACTGTGATGAACTTATCTCTTATCACTGAGTACTGCCCGATTCTGTGTTAAGCTCAATGACAAGGACCTCCTTTTTATAGCCGAGTCCAAATGGCGTTCCACATTGCAGTCAAACCACTTAGTGAAGCTTTCAAACACTCAAAAATATCACCAGCGTTCCTGAGGTGAGATAATCCACGGCTGAAAAACTTTTTGTCGAAACTGGGTTCGAGCCCACAACCCTGTATATGCAAGGCGGTCATGTTAACCATTGCACCACGATGGCTCCCAAAAACCAAAACAGAAGATAAATATCCAAATATAAAAAAAAAACATTTGCTCCATTCTTATAAATATAATACATTTCAGTATTTTTAGGAAAAATCTTCATACGCGAATAATATCGTTTGGAAAGTAAAAAAAATATTTCATAAACATTCTTCACACTAATTGGATACATGTTTGAATGTACGATTAATATTAGTTATGAGATATATGTATATAATTATGTAGAAAATGTTATACCTCCATATAATAGTCTTAACTTTTCTATTTTAATTTAAATAATAATGACTAGATTGAACTCGTTAATCTTTGGTTTTGATGTGGACTACAAATTTTTCGTTCACAAACAAAAATGACTCAAGTCCACAACATTTAATAGGGTTACATTTTTTTGTATACAAATTTCAATTAAATAAATACAATGTGCTTATATTTTGCTACAGTGATCTATTGCATTTCCTTGTTTAGTTTAAAAGAAAAATTAGCCCGTTAACATTAAAATATGTAAATGTATATACTTGTTTTGCTCGTTGATAAAATATTTAAATTTCCTATTTGGTGAATATTTTTTTTACTAGAAGAAGTCTCTCAGCAATATTTGAAAATTTGTCCTGTATAAAATGAAATTGTATAAAAAAAATGTTATGACTTATCACGGGCCATTTTATTAATTAACGAAGGCTGTATGTATATCTCTTTTGCTATTGTTATCCTTTTCTAGTATGTCACATATCTTTGGTTATTATATGTCCTTGTGTACATATATCCTGGCTTAGATGTATTTTGTGTATGTGTGTATGAGTATGTGGCATTTGGTTGATAGTAAATTAAGCAAATGTGTATATATCTTTGGTTTCCTTCACATACATAAATCTCTAAATAATGTTATTGTCAACTAAGTATGTAAATTTTATGTATAAATATTTTATTTAATGTTTAGTATTTATTTTTTTTTTAGATTTTTTTATGATAGTATCAACTTTTAAAGAGTTAAATATAATGTTAAATATGAATATAATCAATCAGTTCTGAATTTTCTTTTAAATTTATGAGAAAATCGTGAAATGTCTTATAATTATAAAAAATAGTAATTTGCTCTCAAACAAATTTCTTTTTATCGCTATGAATTTTCCTTAAAAAAATCGATAGAAAATTTCCCTTAATTCACAATTTTTTAAGGACTTTTTTCACGTATGTGTATCTAAAATAAAATTGTATATTATAGTGAGAGATGCAGTCAAAGTTATCGAAGAAGGCTATTGGAAAATTGAGCTACACGCAAAGAAAAAAACCGTTTGGAAAACGTGTACCGAAAACGTTTTTCTTTTGTTAGAGTTTTTTGAATTGCTTCGAAAAATATACACTTTTAAAAAAATTCGTTTGTTACAAAATTTTTATTTTTTCAATAAAAAAAGTTATTTTTGAACCAAAAACACAGTCCATTTCGTTTATCTCAAACACTGTTCTTTTCTGACGTTAGGTCTTTAATAAGACACATTTTAAAGTTCATCAAATTTAATATAGTAGAATGTAATGTTGAACATTTTTTCGGAAACTTCCGACCATATATGGAATATATATAAAAGAAAAAAACTTTGGTCGAAGCAGGGATCGAACCCACGACCCTGGCATGCAAGTCGGACGTAGCAACCACTGCTCCACGGTGCCCAACTAAATGTATTTTTCTGTTAAATAAGCTTTGTTTAATATAACTTATATGGATAACTTATATGGATAATTGTCTATTGATGACAATAACGGCTACATAGCTCAGTGGATAGTGTGTTGGTTTACAAATTCCATGGTCCGCGGTTCGATTCTCCGTCCAGGTGAAAGGTAAAAAAACAATTTAAAAATTTATAAAATCGTATAATTTCTTCTACATTGTTTATATTACAGAAAAAGGTGCTAAGAACTAAAAAACTTCGTGGAAGTGAGAAAGATGTGAAGGAAAATGCAATTAGCCCAAAAAAAAATTTTTTTTGAGTTAGTCTTTATGAAATTATTTCTACATTCAGGAAAAGAATAAACGTTTATCACAAAAAGTATATACCTTTCCAAATATACTTCGTTTCAACGAAAAGCAAATGAGAAACGAACTTTGTTTGTCTAAAATTTCGTTTGGGAGGAAAGAATTATTTTTTTGCGTGTATACCAGGTTTGGCTCCATTTTTTTTTTTAATTCTCCTCTTCTATGGCTCACAATCAATGCCAAAATCATTGGTCCAAAGACACAATTTTTTAAACGTTCAAACTTTTTTCAGTGTAATATCTAATTATATTCAAAAATTTTAAATATTATAAAATATTATAATAAGAGAATTTTCTAGTAAAATAAGGCCCAAAAATAAAACGAAATAAAGCCCCAAAACAAGTGTACGGAAAAATTGGCAATTTTGTCTACATCGAGGTCTAATTTATGGTGAAATCAATGATCAAAATATAAAGGATGACCACTCACAAATATTTAGTTTATTGCATAATTCCTGGTGCTAGCTAAATTTGAAGCCCAAATCCATCGAAGAAATTTGTAATTTCATAGTAATGAGAGATATTGAGATTTTTTCCTGTTATCTTAAAGGATTTATATTTGGGGTCTTATTTCACGTTATGACTTTATTTTACAATGCAATATTTTTTTGATTTATTTCAGGCTTTATTAATTTTTTGGTGTCTTGTTTCCTCGGAACTTTATATTCTGAGCCATTTGACACATCCCCCAGACTTACGCTTGCAGTGTAATGCTGTAGATCTAAATACCATTTGGCTTTTGTCAATTAAAAAAAATCAATTAAAAAATTAATTGTTCCCATTACAAAAATATATATGATACAATAAATGTTTGTAATTGATTTTTGTTTCAATTAAAACAAGTAAGTAAAGTCTAAAGTCCGGCGGTGCCGACTATATTATACCCTTCACCATTATGTAGACCAAAATTTGTATTACCATCTGAAAGCTATATAAAACACGCTAACTATGACCAAATCGGAAATAAAAATATATATGGCAGCTATATCTAAATCTGAACCGATTTTTTTCCAAAACCAATAGCGATTGTCTCTGTCCCAAGAAACGGTCCTATGCCAAATTTGAGGACGATCGGACTTAAATTGCGAGCCGTATTTTGTGCACAAAATTACATATACAGACAGGCGGACGGACAGACAGACAGACGGACATCGCTAAATCGACTCAGAATTTAATTCTAAGCCGATCGGTATACTACAAGATGGGTCTATGGCCACTATTTCTTGGCGTTACATACATATGCACAAACTTATTATACCCTGTACCACAGTAGTGGTGAAGGGTATAAATATGGGAAATATAAAGCTAGAGCAATTTTGATGCAATTGTACAAAATAGCATTTATGATTTATCGGGCGATACATATGTATTCGAGATATAGGACAATTAGAGTAATATTTACAATTTTTGCTACTCAGCAGTGGCGATTTTACAAGCATATTGGTTAAATCTCGCCAAGATATGTGGTCAATTGTGGGTTGTGATATATTATTTGGGCAATTCGGGCGATATTTCCACAAGTCCGAGGTTTATTGAAAATTCGACCATTCTGTGAAAAGTTTGGCATTACAGTGTGTAGGATATGACTACGATATGGGGAAATCATCACAGAATTTTGTGTAAAATTTGGGTATTTTGCCCATATTAGATCAAGATGACACACTTAAATAGCATATTAAATGTATTCTCTGTGGAATCTATCGAATCAATTGGAGGAAACTCCAATTGAAAATGGGTCCAAAATATGAAACATTCTACCATATTTCCCCTACTCTGGCGTACATATATATATATGGGAGCTATATCTAAATATAAACCGATTTTGACCCAATTTGACAGGCATAGTTAGAATAATAATCCTGCTATCTCAGCAAAAAACATAAATGGGAGAATAATTTTAGCCTCCGTGGTCATATGGGTGTAAATCGGCTGAAAGATATATATGGGAGCTATTCAACCAAAATTAGCACGCTTAACGATACTACTCATACGTACTCCTTGTGCAAAATTTGAAGCAAATCATGGCAAACCTCTTGCTTTTGAGGCCATATGAGTCGAAATCGGACGAAAGGTATATATGGGAGCTATATCTAAATCTGAACCGATTTTAACCAAATTTAGCACACTGAATTATACTCTTAAACGTAAGTCAAAATCGGACAAAAAATATATATGGAAGCTATATCTAAATCTTAACCGATTTCAACGAAATTTGGTACACTTAATGATACTATTAAATGTATTCCTTGTGCAAAATTTGAAGCGAATCAAGGCAAAACTCTGGTTTTTGAGGCCATATAAGTTCAAATCGAACGAAAGCTATATATGAGAGCTATATCTAAATCTGAACCGATTTGGCGGATATTTTGCACATCTTACGAAAGCCCCAAAATATTTAGCTGGCCGAAATTTTGAGAAAATACGTCAATTATGACCAGATCGGTGATAAATATGTATGGCAGCTATATCTAAATCTGAACCGATGTTTTCCAAAATCAATAGCGATTGTCTTTGAGCCAATGTAAAACTCTGTGCCAAATTTGAGGACGATCGGACTTAAACTGCGACCTGTACTTTGCACACAAAATTACATATACAGACAGACAGACGGACATCGCTATATCGACTCTGAATTTAATTCTAAAACGATCGGTATACTAAACGATGGGTCCCAGACTTTTCCTTCTTGGCGTTACATACAAATGCACAAACTTATTATACCCTGTACCACAGTAGTGGTGAAGGGTATAAAAATGTTGGACCAATTAAATTTTTAATTGAATATTTTTTAACATTCAATTAAAATTTTAATTAGAAAATGTTTGGTGATAATTTTTTTCTGTGTAGTTGACGTCCGAAATTGAAGTAATAATTAATATTGTTTAACATTTTAGGCTTTATTATTTTTTTTTCTTGTGTCTTATTTAATCAGAGCTTTTTATTCTGAGTCATTTAACACATCCCCCAGACTTTCGCTTGCAGTACTATGCTGTAGATCGAAATACCATTTGATTTTTGTCTTCAATCACAGAAATGTTAGAGTCAATCACTAAAGACAATTAAACAATTAATTGTTCCAATATATTTTTGTAATTGATTTTTGTTTTAATTTAAAAACAAAAAAATGTTGGACCAATTAAATTTTAATTTAATATTATTTTAACATTCAATTAACATTTTAATTGGAAAAATTTTGGTGATATATTTTTCTTTTTATACCCACCACCACCAAAGAATGGTGACGGGTATAAGTTGGGCTATATCGGTCCAGGTTTTGATATAGTCCCCATATAAATCGACCTCACGATTTTGGGTCTTGGGCTTATAGAAATCGTAGTTTTTATCCAATTTGCCTGAGGAATTTTATGACCATAAAGAGGCATGCCAAAAATAGTTAGAATCGGTCCATGTTTTAGTATAGCCCCTATATAGACCGATCTCCCGATTTTACTTCTTGGACTTATAGAAGCCGTAGTTTTTATTCAATGTTCCTGTAATTGGAAATCTAGATGTATTGGAGTACAACAAATACACGTGCCAAAAATTCTGAGTATCGGTCCATATTTTGGTATAGCCCCCATATAGACCGATCTCCTGATATTATTACTTAGGCTTATAGAAACCGCAGTTTTTATCCAATTTACCTAAAATTGGAAATCGTAAAGAGGTATGCCAAAAATGGTGAGCATCGGTCCAAGTTTTGGTATGGTCCCCATATAAACCGACCTTCCGATTTGGGGTTGGCCGCTATCTATATACAGCAAAGAAAGAATCGAAAAAAGCATTGATGTTTAAATGCACTTCTCATAGATGATTGAATATTTGCAAGTCAGAAATTTTTTATATGATCTTAGTTATTTTTTCTAATATAAACCAAATTCTGTCGTTTTGAAATTGAAATTTTTGAAAAATATTGAATCTGAGCGATTATATGTGATATTTAACAAAATATATCCGTTTTTTTTTTGTGTACTTAAATAAATACCTGTTTTGTAATTAACATTTCCAAATTTTCTTCTCTCCTTTCAATTTAAAACTAATAATATGCAATGATTTTCAATATGTTGAAAAAATGAATTTTTTGCCTTAAGGTGGGTACTATGTGTGGTTTTAATAACAGAAAGCAGCTTTTTAGCACTTTTCTAAATCAATTAATTTTTAAAAAGATAAAATTGCATGCAAATAATGCCATAAAAATTATCCGTCCAAGTTTTGGCAAGATTTCATCAAACTACAATCGTCATCAAAAATCGATAAAATATTTTTTGTTTTATCTACAGTCATGATATTAATTTTTGATAAAAATACATTTTTAAAGAAATTTGCTCAATCAGATTCTATCAATTAGCAACGACAATTAAAAGAATAATTGACGTAATTAATTTGTGTGTGTGTGTGTTTTTTTTTAATTTTTGATTCAACAAAATTTTTAATTGAATATTTTTTGGTACAATAAGTACATAAAAATAATAATAAAAGTAAAAAGTTTTTTTCGCAGTTCACTTTTTTTTGTAATTTTTATTGTTTTTGTATTAATTACAACATTTCAATTAAATTTTTAGTTGAACATTTTTTAAAATTCAATGAAAATTTTTATTACAAACATTTTTTTTGGTATATATTTTTTTTTTAATTTTCATTTAAAATTTTGTCCAATTCAGTTTTGTAATTTTGATTATTTTCAATTACAACATTTTTTATGTCAACTAAATATCTAATTGAATATTTTTCAAAATTAAAATTTTAATTGGAAAAATTTTCGTGATATTTTATTGGTATAAAATCACAATGGACTGAATAGTATAAGTGAATCTTAATCGGGCTGCCACTTTAACCTATTGGTATAAAAAATGCATTGAATTAATTAATTTAATTAAAAGTTTTTCAATATTCTATTAAAATACTAATTGGCAAAATTTTATTTTTTTTTAGTTTTTGTCGCAATTCATTTTTGTGATTCTTTTTTCTTTGTATTTATTGCAAAATTTGTTAAGTCAATTAAATTTTTAATTAAATATTTTTCAAAATTCAATTAAAATTTTCATTGGAAAAATTTTGGTGATAAAATTTTTGATATATATTTTTGCACCTTTCATTAAAAGTTGTTCAAAATTCAATTAAAATATTAATTGGAAAATTTATAGTGATATTTATTCTGTGTATATGTAGTTTTCACATTTACACATTTAATTTAAAGTTTTGGTTGAAACACCAAACATAGTACCCACCTTTAGAAAGGAAGTTTTAGATAAGGAGAATTATTTTTTTTTTAATTGTTTTATTTTATAATCATTTTGAACATTTAACAATTAGTTTTTTATACTTTTTTTTTTACTTTTGGAACTTTAGTTTGTTTAATTTAATATAAGCTTATTTTATAAATATCGATTAGCATTTGTTGTTTTGTATATATATGCGCTATATGAATATATTACGTTATTGATTAATGAGTTCATTTTATTGATTTATTTGGTTTCTTTATCATGAGTATATATCTGTGAGTTGGTGATTGAGGATATTTTGGATTTTTTTTTTAACAAAAATAAGAGAATTTCCTTTGATAAGCAACAAAATACTGAATGTCTTTTTCTTTTCTTTTTGGAATTTATTTATTTCGTTTTTGTGTTGGTTTCTTTTTTTAGGTTTGTTTTTCAATCTAATTCGCTATGATTATTATTAACTTTTTCACATTACCTAAATTTAATTCGAATCTGAATCTGAATCGCTTGGTGGCGGTACAGGCGAGGCTGCAGCTTTTGGTGCTGGCTCTTCTCGTATGGGTCTTGTAGCAGCTAAATAGGCATTTGTTGATTCTCCATGTGTGGTTTCAATGCCAACCCTGAAAATTTAAAAAAAAAATATATACAAATTTTATCCACCCCGAAAAAACATAAATTTTGTATTAACTTACTTATATTCATGTCGAGCCAAATATCTTACGTATTTCTCTGGTGGCTCATCTGAATCGGACTCTTGGACACTTACGGATCTTATGGTAGTGTGTGATACTTGTGTCGCTGGCATAGTGAACTCCACAAAGGCGTATGGTGCTAATTCGCTGGGTATTTGATCGTATGATGTTAAGGCCATGCGACATACCAATTGATGTGTTGTATAAGCACCTAAAATGATTTAGTAATAAAAATGAGTTATGTCGGTTCGATATCATTACAGGCGATTTTTAGGCTCAAATTATTCTAAATATTATTACAATTACAGTGAAACCTCTGAAAGGTGAACACCCATGATCGCCTAAATTTTGACCAGCTTTGAGAGGTTTCCAGGTTTGAGAGATTAAATTTTATGTATTAATATAGCAAAGGTTCCCAGACAACTGTCCATGTTTGGGAGGTGTCCGATTTTCAGAGTGTTCAAGTTTGAAAGGTTTCACTGTATTACAATTGGACAATGGCGAAATTGGATTTTATTTATTTATTTTTTTTAATTTGTGAAGTACATGTTTCAACACTGGCGAAAGTGCATTTTCAAGGCCTATATTATAGATCTGCGTGAGAGTATTGGATCCACGGTTGCCACAGTTGGTAGAATTCTACCCAAAGTGGTAGATTTTATAGTGTTTGGTAAAATTGTTAAAGTTCTTGATGTTTCGGTAGATTTTGCAAAATCTTTCTCTCCAAATAAGAGGTACAATTTTCTATAAAAATAATATTTTCAGAAAATTGTCTATATAAAAAAATCTAGACAAAATATTCTTTAAAAAATATATTTTACAAACATTTCCTATCGAAATAAAATTTTGACAAAATTGTTCTTTATGTGTACACGTCTATGCTTCAAAATCCTTAGTTGAGTGGGTACTCATTTAGGCAACATGTGCATTGAACCCGTGGTAAAGACCGTCTTCGCCGCTACCCACACCCAGCAATAAAAGTATCGAAAAAACGTTCATGTATACATTAATTTCTCATAAGGTAATGGGAAATTTTTTATATAGTATTATTCCTTATACAAAAGAAGTTGCAAAATATACAATTTAGCCAAATACAATTTAGCCAAAAATTTTTTATATAAATAAAATGTTAACAAAATTTTCTACAGATATAAAATTTTTACAAAATTTTCTATAGAAATAAAATTTTTACAAAATTTTCTATAGAAATAAAATTTTGGCAAAATTTTCGATAGAAATAAAATGTTGACAACGTTTTGTACAGAAAATAAATTATAGCAAAATTTTCTACCGAAATAAAATTTTTCGCAAAATATTCTATACAAATAAAATTTTGGCAAAAAATTTCTATGGAAATGAAATTTTAACAAAACTTTCTAGAGACATAAAATTTTGGCAAAATTTAGCAAAATTTTCTATAGAAATAAAATTTTGGCAACATGTTCATATAAAACTTTGGCAAAATTTTCGATAGAAATAAACTTTTGGCAAAATTTTAGATAGAAATAAAATATTGGGAAAATTTTCTATAGAAATAAAATTTTGGCAAAATTTTCGATAGAAATAACATTTTCTATAGAAATACAATTTTAGCAAAATTTTCTATAGATATAAAATTTTGGCAACATTTTCTTTAGAAATAAAATTTTAACACAATATTCTATAGAAATAACATTTTGGTAACATTTTCTATAGAAACCAAATTTTGACAAAATTTTCTACAGAAACAAAATTTTGACAAAATTTTCTATAGAAATAAAATTTTGGCAAAATTTTGTAAAGAAATTAAATTTTGGCAAAATTTTCTATAGAAATAAAATTTTGGCAAAATTTTCGATAGAAGTCAAATATTGGGAAAATTTTCTATAGAAATAAAATTTTGGCAAAATTTTCTATAGAAATAAAATTTTGGCAAAATTTTCGATAGAAATAAAATTTTCTATAGAAATACAATTTTAGCAAAATTTTCTATAGATATAAATTTTTGGCAACATTTTCTATAGAAATAAAATTTTGACACAATTTTCTATAGAAATAAAATTTTGACACAATTTTCTATAGAAACAAGATCTTGAAAAAAAGTTTCTATAAAAACAAAATCTTGACAAAAGTTGCTATAGAAATAAAATTTTGGCACAATTTTCTATAGAAATAGAATTTTGGAAAAATTTTCTATAGAAATACAATTTTGGAAAAATTTTTTATTGACATAAAATTTTGGCAAAATTTTCTATAGATAAAAAATGTTGGCAAAATTATCTATAGATATTTATAGATATCTATAGAAATAAAATTTTGGCAAAATTTTCTATAGAAACAAAATCTTGACAAAAGTTGCTACAGAAATAAAATTTTGGCACAATTTTCTATAGAAATAAAATTTTGGCAAAATTTTTTATTGACATAAAATTTCGGCAAAATTTTCTATAGATAAAAATGTTGGCAAAATTATCTATAGATATACAATTTTGGAAAAATTATCTATAGATATAAAATTTTGGCAAAATTTTCGATAGAAAGAAAATGTTGGCAAAATTTTCAATAGAAATAAAATATTGGGAAAATTTTCTATAGAAATAAAATTTTGGCAAAATTTTCTAGGGAAATAAAATTTTGGCAACATTTTCTATAGATATAAAATTTTGACACAATTTTCTATAAAAATAAAATTTTTGCAACATTTTCTATAGAAATAAAATTTTGGCAAAATTTTTAATTGACATAAAAATTTGGCACAATTTTCTATAGATAAAAAATTTTGGCAAAATTATCTATAGATATCTATAGAAATAAAATTTTGGCAAAATTTTCTATAGAAACAAAATCTTGACAAAATTGCTACAGAAATAAAATTTTGGCACAATTTTCTATAGAAATAGAATTTTGGCAAAATTTTTTATTGACATAAACTTTTGCAAAATTTTCTATAGATAAAAATGTTGGCAAAATTATCTATAGATATAAAATTTTGGAAAAATTATCTATAGATATAAAATTTTGACAAAATTTTCGATAGAAAGAAAATGTTGGCAAAATTTTCAATAGAAATAAAATATTGGGAAAATTTTCTATAGAAATAAAATTTTGACAAAATTTTCTAGAGAAATAAAATTTTGGCAACATTTTCTATAGATATAATATTTTGACACAATTTTCTATAGAAATACAATTTTTGCAACATTTTCTATAGAAACAAAATTTTGACAAAAGTTTCTATAGAAATAAAATTTTGGCAAAATTTTCTATAGAAATAAAATTTTGGCACAATTTTCTATAGAAATAAAATTTTGGCAAAAATAGAAATAAAATGTTGGCACAATTTTCTATAGAAATAAAATTTTAGTAACATTTTCGATAGAAATAAAATTTTGGAAGAAATTTCTATAGAAATAAAATTTTGACAAAATTTTCTATAGATATAAGATTTTGGCAACATTTTCTATAGAAATAAAGTTTTGACACAATTTTCTATAAAAATAAAATTTTGGCAATATTTTCTATAGAAACAAAATTTTGACAAAATTTTCTATAAAAATAATACTTAGGCACAATTTTCTATAGAAATAAAATGTTGGCAAAATTTTCTATAGAAATACAATGTTGACAGAATTTTCTATATATATAAAATTTTTTATGGAAATAAAATTTTAGCAAAATTTTCTATAGATATAAAATTTGGCAAAATTTTCTATAGTAATAAAATTTTAGCAAAATTTTCTATAGTAATAAAATTTTGGCACAATTTTCTATAGAAATAAAATTTTGGCAAAATTTTCGATAGAAATAAAATTTTCTATAGAAATACAATTTTAGCAAAATTTTCTATAGATATAAATTTTTGGCAACATTTTCTATAGAAATAAAATTTTGACACAATTTTCTATAGAAATAAAATTTTGACACAATTTTCTATAGAAACAAGATCTTGAAAAAAAGTTTCTATAGAAACAAAATCTTGACAAAAGTTGCTATAGAAATAAAATTTTGGCACAATTTTCTATAGAAATAGAATTTTGGAAAAATTTTCTATAGAAATACAATTTTGGAAAAATTTTTTATTGACATAAAATTTTGGCAAAATTTTCTATAGATAAAAAATGTTGGCAAAATTATCTATAGATATTTATAGATATCTATAGAAATAAAATTTTGGCAAAATTTTCTATAGAAACAAAATCTTGACAAAAGTTGCTACAGAAATAAAATTTTGGCACAATTTTCTATAGAAATAAAATTTTGGCAAAATTTTTTATTGACATAAAATTTCGGCAAAATTTTCTATAGATAAAAATGTTGGCAAAATTATCTATAGATATACAATTTTGGAAAAATTATCTATAGATATAAAATTTTGGCAAAATTTTCGATAGAAAGAAAATGTTGGCAAAATTTTCAATAGAAATAAAATATTGGGAAAATTTTCTATAGAAATAAAATTTTGGCAAAATTTTCTAGAGAAATAAAATTTTGGCAACATTTTCTATAGATATAAAATTTTGACACAATTTTCTATAAAAATAAAATTTTTGCAACATTTTCTATAGAAATAAAATTTTGGCAAAATTTTTAATTGACATAAAAATTTGGCACAATTTTCTATAGATAAAAAATTTTGGCAAAATTATCTATAGATATCTATAGAAATAAAATTTTGGCAAAATTTTCTATAGAAACAAAATCTTGACAAAATTGCTACAGAAATAAAATTTTGGCACAATTTTCTATAGAAATAGAATTTTGGCAAAATTTTTTATTGACATAAACTTTTGCAAAATTTTCTATAGATAAAAATGTTGGCAAAATTATCTATAGATATAAAATTTTGGAAAAATTATCTATAGATATAAAATTTTGGCAAAATTTTCGATAGAAAGAAAATGTTGGCAAAATTTTCAATAGAAATAAAATATTGGGAAAATTTTCTATAGAAATAAAATTTTGACAAAATTTTCTAGAGAAATAAAATTTTGGCAACATTTTCTATAGATATAATATTTTGACACAATTTTCTATAGAAATACAATTTTTGCAACATTTTCTATAGAAACAAAATTTTGACAAAAGTTTCTATAGAAATAAAATTTTGGCAAAATTTTCTATAGAAATAAAATTTTGGCACAATTTTCTATAGAAATAAAATTTTGGCAAAAATAGAAATAAAATGTTGGCACAATTTTCTATAGAAATAAAATTTTGCCAAAAATAGAAATAAAATTTTAGAAGAAATTTCTATAGAAATAAAATTTTGACAAAATTTTCTATAGATATAAGATTTTGGCAACATTTTCTATAGAAATAAAGTTTTGACACAATTTTCTATAAAAATAAAATTTTGGCAATATTTTCTATAGAAACAAAATTTTGACAAAATTTTCTATAAAAATAATACTTAGGCACAATTTTCTATAGAAATAAAATGTTGGCAAAATTTTCTATAGAAATACAATGTTGACAGAATTTTCTATATATATAAAATTTTTTATGGAAATAAAATTTTCTATAGATATAAAATTTGGCAAAATTTTCTATAGTAATAAAATTTTAGCAAAATTTTCTATAGTGATAAAATTTTGGCACAATTTTCTATAGAAATAAAATTTTGGCAAAATTTTCTATAGAAACAAAATTGTGACAAAATTTTCTATAGAAATAAAATTTTAGCTAAATTTTCTATAGATATAAAATTTTGGCAAAATTTTCTATAGAAACAAAATTTTCTGTAAAAATAAAATGTTGGCAACATTTTGTATAGAAATAAAATGTTGGCAAAATTTTCTATAGAAATAAAATGTTGGCAAAATTTTCTATAGAAATAAAATTTTAGCAAAATTTTCTATAGATAAAAAATTTTGGCAAAATTTTCTATAGATATAAAATTTTGGCAAACATTTTCTAAAAATTCAATATAAACAAGTAAGGAAAGCCTAAAGTATGGCGGGGTCGACTATATTATACCCTGCACCACTTTGTAAATCCACATTTTCAATACTATATCAAATCCGTCAAATGTGTTGGGTGCAATATATAAAGGTTTTTGTCCCAATAATACATTTAAATATCACTCGATTTGGACAGAATTTGATAGACTTTTACAAAATCTATAGACTCAAAATTTAAATTGGCTAATGTACTAGGGTGGAACACAATTTTAGTAAAAAACAAGTAAGGAAAGTCTAAAGTCGGGCGGGGCCGACTATATTATACCCTGCACCACATTGTAGATCTAAATTTTCGATACCATATCACATCCGTCAAATGTGTTGGGGGCTATATAAAGGTTTTCCCAAATACATACATTTCAATATCACTCGATTTGGACAGAATTTGATAGACTTTTACAAAATCTATAGACTCAAAATTTAAGTTGGCTAATGCACTATTGTGGAACACAATTTTAGTAAAAAAATATGGGAAACATTTAAATCTGAAGCAATTTTAAGGAAACTTCGCAAAAGTTTATTTATGATTTATCGCTCGATATATATGTATTAGAAGTTTAGGAAAATTAGAGTCATTTTTACAGCTTTTTGACTAAGCAGTGGCGATTTAACAAGGAAAATGTTGGTATTTTGACCATTTTTGTCGAAATCAGAAAACATATATATGGGAGCTATATCTAAATCTGAACCGATTTCAATCAAATTTGGCACACATGACTATATTACTAATTGTACTCCTAGTGCAAAATTTCAACCAAATTGGGCCAAAACTCTGGCTTCTGGGTCCATATAAGTGTATATCGGACGAAAGATATATATGGGAGCTATATCTAAATCTGAATCGATTTCAACCAAATTTAGCACGCATAGCTACAATGCCAAATCTACTCCCTGTGCAAAATTTCAACCAAATTGGGCCAAAACTCTGGCTTTTAGGACCATATTAGTCCATATCGGGCGAAAGATATATATGGGAGCTATATCTAAATCTGAACCGATTTCAATCAAATTTTGCACACTTGACTGTACTACTAATTGTACTCCTAGTGCAAAATTTCAACCAAATTCGGCCAAAAATTTGGCTTCTGGGGCCATATAAGTCCATATCGGGCGAAAGATATATATGGGAGCTATATCTAAATCTGAACCGATTTCAATCAAATTTTGCACACTTGACTATACGATCAAGTGTTATGTTTGTGCAAAATTTCAAGCAAATCAGGGAAAAACTCTGGCTTCTGGGTCCATATAAGTGCATATCGGGCGAAAGATATATATGGGAGTTATATCTAAATCAGATCCGATTTCTTCCAAAATCAATAGGGTTATATTCTGACCCAAATTAGGAACATGTGCCAAATTTGAAGGCGATTGGACTTAAACTGCGACCTAGACTTTGATCACAAAAATTTGTTCACAGATAGACGGACGGACGGAGGGACATACGGACATGGCTAGATCGACTCAGGAACCCACCCTGAGCATTATTGCCAAAGACACCATCTGTCTTTTTTGCAACACCTTCTGTGTGTTGCAAACATATACACTAACTTATAATACCCTGTTCCACAGTGTGGCGCAGGGTATAAACATTTATATGTATTGCTCTGTCTTTCCTTAATATTACCCTCCAATATAATCCTTAGATTGGTTAGGATCTCTTCTAGTACATTTCCTATTAATATTGATTGTTCCACTTACCTTGTCCCTCCTTTGGCAATCGTGGACAACGCCAAACTATGGCTCTGTGATGATGTTCATATTTCGCTTGGCCAGAGGTTACCTCAATCAATGATTCTTGCAGAGTATCGACGGCACCCAATATTCTTTCAATGCCTTTAATTTTACCTGTACGTCTGTGAGCTGATTTCACCGAACCATATCTGAAAATAAAATATTAATTATAAAAATTATAAATATAAAATATATATAAATTACGAATAAAAAGTAACATAAAAATATTTTGAAACATTTATACAGGCAGAGCCAAAAATAAATTTATACAATTGATAACGATAGAAAAAATAGTATATGAAGAAATTTAATTTGATGCAATAAGCTAAAAAATTTATAGTAAATGGTATGAAATAAAAACTTAACTTTAAAATAATTACAAATATTATACTTATATATATATAAAAATATCTAAATTGAAGATTTCCTTTGCCATAGCTTTTAAATTTTTATTTAATTTAAAGTTGGAAATTTTACAAAAGGATAGAGATATTTGTCATAAAGAATAGAAGTATGTTAAAGGAAGAAAAGTGTTTGCTTTTTGTATTTTGTAAGGCATTTGTGGTCATAAGTCATAAGTTTTGGTTTTACTTGAATTAAATTGTTTTATAGATATTGTTTTCTAAGTAAAATTTGAGCCAAAGTTTGTATAGGGGGCTCTACTGCTATGACAAATCACGGGGTCTATCGATCCTAAACTGAAGAAAAACTGACTCCACGTGGACAAGGAAAAAGTTCTCTTTCACTATGATGACGCCCGACATACACCTTTCGCCTCGACTCCTTCCAAGTGGACTATGAAGTGCTGCCTCATCCCCCGTATTAGATAAATGTGGTCCTGCGTTACATCTTTTTGTTTCCAAACTTACAAAGGACTTACAATGCACATAAATATCAGTCAGGAATTGCCGCCATGGAAGTCTATATTGGAGGATGATATATTCGTAAAACTTTGGAGCATCACGTGGTAAAGTCTATCGAGTTAGAATAGAGACAATGTTGGAGACTAGTTAGTTAGTACACAAAAACAATTCTTATTCAATCACGAATTTAATTGATCCAATTAATTTTTTAATTGAAATGTCTTCAATCACAGAAATGATAGTTTCAATTAAAAAATTAGTTGAAGGTCACTTAAAAAATTAATTGATCCAATTAAAAAATTAACTGATCCAATTAAAAAATTAATTGATACTATTAATTTTTGTGATTAATTTTTGTTTTAATTAAAAAATTTTTTGAATCGATTAAATTTTTAACTGAACATTTTTTAAAACTCAATTAAAATTTTAATTGGAAAATTTTTCGTGAAATTTGTTTCTGCGTAACAATTCTAAAATATTTGTAACTTTCTTATAGACTCAAAATTATGTCGTCCAGAAGGTCGCTTTATCACCACTTTTTTGAGGTGATTGTACCTTTGTGCCACTTTTCATGTTTGCTACTAAAGGCCATACTTTGTGCACTTTTGGCCATATTGTGCCACGTTTTTAATAAATTCCTTTTTTAGTGCAATATTTTTTTTTTTACATTTTCTCCGAATTCCATTGAAATTATGGGCTTAACAGTGCGTTAGCATATAATCGGCCTATAGTCGTTTAGCACATTTTCCTACTCGTATCATAGCTTTTTTGAAGAGGAAATTTCTGCCACACGAAAATATGAAAATTAATTTCTCTGTACTAAGTAAATCGGACTCTTTCCAGAACTGTCTGCTTCAAGGATTAATTTTTCATAAAATATAGACAAACTGATTGTTAGGCTATGTTTTTGTGCACACCTTACGATCAATTTATTGTTAGTCCACTTTTGTGCCACTGAGAATCACTTCAGTATACCCCACAGTATCAGGGGAAGCCCCATTTATATAAGCAGGAACGATTCAGATAGACCCCTAGTTACTTGAGCGGAAGAAAGTAATCCAACTAGGTGCGACAAACTTGATACGGGATCTCCAACAAGATACCAGGGATAAATGGCAAGAACAATAGAGAAACGAGACAAAAGGACCGATGGATGGTCATACAACTATGGCGAGAGAGAAGATGTGGGGAAGTGACATACTACATAACTCAGATGCTCTGTGGCTACGACAACTTTCGAAAGTACATGTACCGTATGGGAAAATCCAACTCAGGCAACTTCATTTACGAAAAGATCACAGATGATGTAGACGGTTGGCATAGCGGCGGAGAAAACGCCCCGAGAAACGTATTCCACAAGATAATGCAAAGTGAAAAGAACTGGAAGGCTGTAAGCCGACTTGCCAAACATGTTGGAGTTTTAGACTGTACGCAGCATTACCCTACCCCTACCCACAAAAAAAAAAATTTTGTGACACTAAAAGTCATACTTTTTACAGTTTTTGTGCCACCTTTTTACCATGCTGTGATATTTTTGTACAGTTTGATTCAGTGATGCCAGGAAGTTTTTTGAAAATTCCCTACGTGGTTCCTAAAAATTCCCTTTTTTCCCCTACGCCCAACATTTTTTTCCCTACATTTTCCCTACGGTACTAAATTCAAACAAATTTGGCAAGAAAATAACAAATATTTTATATTGAATTCAATTTCTTTAAAATTAATGGTCAGGGATTATATCCTTCAATAAAAGGACCAAATGTTCAATAATATGAATATTGACATTTTTATTCGGATTTCGAACATTGCAACATCATTGCTCATTTTTAACACTACCAACATTTTTCTTGTGGACTTTAATGGCCGCGTGTTTCTTCAGGTCAGATTTCTACAATTTACGAACTTTCCACAAGCAATGGTATTTAAAATCGTCATTTTCGACCGCCTCTAACCATCCCTTTAACTCAACACTGAGCCAATTTGGTCAAAAAGGCTATTTTCTAAATTTTGTTGGAATGGTTTTATTTTCTTCACAAGACGACATTTTTCTAAAACATTAAAAACTGTTGTGAATGTATAAGTTGTAAAGTAGTTTTTGAAGATATTCCGGAATAAAAATCCTACATTTACTATTTTTATGTTAGACTGACACCAATGCAGGCCGGCTTAATGTCCAAGTCATTTAAACTAAATATTATTACAATACTTATTCGAGCTTATTGGACAAGTTCTTTTCAGTAATAGTACTAATTCCCTTAATCTTCTTGTCCAATAGGCTCGAATAAGTATTGCAAGTGATCTTTGTATTAGAAAATATTGAGAGGCACCAAGTTGAGGAAGCCATCACCTGTTTATGAACCTTAATCGAAGCGTTCGTTCCTGCAAATGATATCTATTTACGCATTTGTAATTAAACACCAATGCAAAACATCTTTTAACGTTACCGCTGAACTTTTCTAAATAAAATCATTACAATAACATCGTTAACGGTGAATTGCGTATTCCATTCGTTGAAGCTTTGACTACCATATATTTTGGATCTTCAAATATCTGGAATATTAAGGAAAAGTACTCTTCTTGTTGCAAAATGTAGTAAACTCTGGAAATTGGAAAAATTCCCTACATTTGTAGAAAAAAATGAAAAATCTGTCCCTTTTTTCCTACAGATGTAATTTTAGGAAAAAATCCCTACAAAAAAGGATTTTTCCCTACGCATGGCATCACTGGTTTGATCCCGGATCTTTTTGATCGGTGCATTAACATATAATAGAGGTGTGCACGCGAGTAATATTTTGCTCACTCTCATGCACACTCACGACGGAGAAATCTTATTCACGCACACTCAGGCACGATATTTTTTCATAGGACTCACGCATGTTCACGAAAATAAAATTTGTATTCACACGCACGAAAATCTTTTAAATGTCGTGACTTACGTAAAATCTCGTGACTCACGAATAATTTTATGAGTAATTTACCTATAGAACCTGACTAAAAACATGAGTATGATTAAAATCGAGATCGTTATAAAACTAGGATGTCACTACAAATATAAATGAATTCAACTCGAAAGCATTTTATGTTCGTAAGTGGGATTATTTTCGTTAGCGTGATTTTCATAAATTCGTTACTCACGCACACTCACGACAATATCATTTTCGTGATTCACGCTCACGCACGACATTTGATTGGTTAATCACGTTAACGCACACTCACGCCGTTTCTGTTAGTGTAACTCCCGAAAATTTTCGTGTCACGTGCACACCTCTAACGTGCACACCTCTAATCGATATGTGAAAATGGATGAAACATGGCTCCATCACTACACTCCTGAGTCCAATCGACAGTCGGCTGAGTGGACAGCGACCGGTGAACCGTCTCCGAAGCGTGGAAAGACTCAAAAGTCCGCTGGCAAAGTAATGGTCTCTGTTTTTTGGGATGCGCATGGAATAATTTTTATCGATTATCGAAGGTCGAAATCGCGGCAAAACGGCCCCATATGAAGAAGAAAAAAGTGTTGTTCCTCCAAGACAACGCACCGTGCCACAAGTCATTGAGAACGATGGCAAAAATTCATGAATTGGGTTTCGAATTGCTTCCCCACCCACCGTATTCTCCAGATCTGGCCCCCAGCGACTTTTTCTTGCTCTCAGACCTCAAAAGGATGCTCGCAGGGAAAAAAATTGGCTGCAATGAAGAGGTGATCGCCGAATCTGAGGCCTATTTTGAGGCAAAACCGAAGGAGTACTACCAAAATGGTATCAAAAAATTGGAAGGTCGTTATAATCGTTGTATCGCTCTTGAAGGGAACTATGTGTTTTTCTTTGTTAGACCGGGGACTTATCAGCCAACCTGTTATGTTGCGAATGCCACTTTTTGTGCTATTTTTTTTTTTTTGTGTGCGGTTGAAGGCCATACTTTTACACTTTTATGCTACCATTTGGTAATGTTGTGCCATATTTTATTCAATTGTATGATTTTTATTGCATTTATAAATATTATGCCATTTTTTAAATTATTGTGCCACTTTCGAGTGACACTTTTTGTGCCACTTTTCAGTAAGTCTCTTCGTAGTCAACCCCAAAATTTTTCCTTTAAAGAAAAGTGTGCTAATTGTTTGAAATTAGTGTACCACCTATTACTGCGTATGATACTTTTTGTGTCACTTTAAAGTCTCCTCTTAGTAAACCACTTTATGTCACTAAAAATTACTTTCCAAAATCGTGAACGGACGGTAACAAAATGAAACGGAAACGTTCACGCAAAATCACGGTTTCGTCCACGGGCGTTCACGATGTCATGAACGGCTTTTATTTTTCTTTTGCCATATCATGTATGGTGCAGGCAATCCAGGGTCGAGTCATGGTAGCGTTTAGTTAGTGCATATGTTTGTAACACCCAGAAGGAGACGAGATAGGCACATGGTGTCTTTGGCAATAATGCTCAGGGCGGGTCCCTGAGTCGATATAACCATGTCCGTCTGTCCGTCCGTCCGTCTGTCTGTGAACACATTTTTGTGATCAAAGTCTAGCTCGCAATTTAAGTCCAATCGCCTTCAAATTTGGCACATGTTCCTAATTTGGGTCACAATAGAACCCTATTGATTTTGGAAGAAATCGGTTCAGATTTAGATATAGCTATATAGATATAACTTATATGGATCCAGAAGCCAGAGTTTTATGCCGATTTGCTTAAAATTTTGCACGGGGAGTACAATTGGTAGTGTAGTCATGTGTGCCAAATTTGATTGAAATCGGTTCAGATTTAGATATAGCTTCCAAATATATTTTTCGCCCGATAAGGATTTATATGACCCCAAGAAGCCAGAGTTTTGGACCAATTTGATTGAAATTTTGCACTAGGAGTGCAATTAGTAATATAGTCATGTGTGCCAAATTTGGTTGAAATCGGTTCAGATTTATATATAACTCCCATATATATGTTTTTCTGATTTCGACAAAAATGGTCAAAATAACAACATTTTCCTTGTAAAATCGCCACTGCTGAGTCGAAAAGTTGTACAAATGACTCTAATTTTCCTAAACTTCTAATACATATATATCGAGCGATAAATCATAATTAAGCTTTTGCGAAGTTTCCTTAAAATTGCTTCAGATTTAAATGTTTCCCATATTTTTTTTACTAACATTGTGTTCCACCCTAGTGCATTAGCCGATTTAAGTTTTGAGTCTTTTGATTTTGTAGAAGTCTATCAAATTCTATTCAGATCGAGTGATATGTAAATGTATGTATTTGGGACAAACCTTTATATATAGCCCCCAACACATTTGACGGATGTGATATGGTGTCGAAAATGTAGATTAAAAAATTGTGCAGGGTATAATATAATCGGTCCCGCCCGACTTTAAACTTTCCTTACTAGTTTTTTATAAATTTGTAACCATTTTGATTTTAGACCATGAACGCTAATTGTTTTTTTGACAACGCATGATGTCATTTTATCGTTGTCACATTGGCACCGTTTGTTCTCCATTTGACACCCCATGACCTCGGATCTCGTTAAAATTATCGATATGATTAACCTATAAGTTCGATTATATGCTAAAACCGAACTTACAGGTCTGTTTTCTTTTACTACTCGATGCATACTCGATATGAAGGATTAACTATCGATGAAAAACACGTATGCTGATTGTGTGCCACTTTTTTGAAATTACTCCAAAAATCTAAAAGGGGGCTATAAATAAATTTGATCCGATCATTGGCAAAATTGGCAGACCTATTATACTAAAAAATATTTTACTGAATTTCAAAGGACGAATGCAGGTATATAGAATAGTTATTCATTACTAATAACAATGTAGATACTAAGGCCAATATTTTAGTATACACCCACCTTATGATAGATGGTGGATAATGCAACAAATTGGGTGGTCATTTTCGCATTTGAAAAAGCAAGCAATCTCAATCATTGAAGGCTGTAGCTTTATGTTTTACAAAAAGTAATGACAAAATCCTATGATGAATCCCATGATTCGTAGTTTTCATGATCAAATTATGAAAATGAGAAATGGTGGCGACATGGAATTCTTTACTTCATCTGAATAATTTTTGTACTGGAAAAGGTAATGGAAATCGAAATATATATTATATTCCCACCCAAACTACAAAACAATCAAGAGAACCACCCTAATCTACTCAAATTTCAAATAAATTGCTACCGTGCTTTTCTAGGGAGTGCGATTTATGGACTGTTTACATATGGTGGAACAGTATTTCTATCGCCTCTATTGGGAAAATAATATCAACTCATTGGCTGCTATAGCCATATTATTACGCGAATATAGTATACAAATCTAAAAAAAATAAAAAAAACATTTTTTTATTTGATATCAGGAATCCAAAAATGTGACTGTTGTCATAAGTAGGGATTATATTTTGTAATGCTTTTAAGATTTGGAAATAGATTGATCGAAATTGGGTTCAATGAATTCTACTAGACAATCTTAACGGGAAATCTCTTGAAATTAGATTTTTTTTATTTTAATTTTAATTATTGAATCAATTTCCTATGAAGGAAAGTAGTTTTGAAAAAATATTACCTTGAATTCATATTTGGCCACGATGACGTTGAAATACTATGCATAGGGCGAGAAAATTGAAGAAAAATTTGTGATTACCTAATTATGTATGTATATGTATGTATTAATGTTTTAATGCTTGTATTAATGTTATTGTAATTTTTAGTATCTATAGTTTTGTATTGTTATAGAAAAAGATAGATAGTTGAAAGATACATATATAGACGTAAACCAAAACTAGATCGCAAATTTAAAAAACAAAATTTTTTAAAATATTTTTATAAATTATTATATTGTATATTATAGAAATAATAATATAAGATAACATAAAATCTTATATGTAGGAATTATATTATATTAACGGCCATTTTCATGTAGCTCCGTTAGGCTTTAACTGACAGTTAACAGAAAGAAAAATGAAAATATCTTTTCTCCGGTTAACTTTAACTGAAAAATTTTCAGCAGTTATGTTTCTAACTGGCATATGGAATATATACGCAAGATGGCAGATGTGTAGATATCACGGTTTAAAAGTTCGTTACCTAACGTAGCACTAACGGTGCTTCATGAAAATGGGGGTAAATCATTTATATGTCTACTACTACATCTGTTAAGAAATAATAGTTTCAAAAATATAGTACGAAAATGGATGTCAAAAATGTTAATACAAAATTTTTGTTATATCGCAGTAAGGCAATAGTTTTAGCACTCATCTGGCGAATAGACTGATTTAATTATGAACTCAATTATATATTAATTAATAAAATCCTCATTTATTTTGTCTACATTTCGATGTTTAGAATTACATCGAAATGTTTCGTACACCGTAAAAAGTCCGTAGTTAAACTAATACAAAATTTAACTTGTTTTTGTCATTTGTCATTTGGTCATAATTTGTTAACCTGACCCCTATTAACTTAAATCTTGGTAATATAGTTCTCATGAATTAGAAGTTCAAACTAAAATTGTATTAAAGTCCAATTATATATTAATTAATAAAATCCTCATTTATTTTGTCTACATTTCGATGTTTAGAATTACATCGAAATGTTTCGTACACCGTAAAAAGTCCGTAGTTAAACTAATACAAAATTTAACTTGTTTTTGTCATTTGTCATTTGGTCATAATTTGTTAACCTGACCCCTATTAACTTAAATCTTGGTAATATAGTTCTCATGAATTAGAAGTTCAAACTAAAATTGTGTTAAAGTCCAAGAGTATATCTATTTTTTCGTAGAAAAAAAAATAAATTTTTGCGATTCCGAATATCGGAACATGGGGGTTTATTGCTTTTCGAATATCGGAACATGGGGGTTTATTGCTTTCACAGCTTGTCAAAATTTTATTTCTATAGAACATGTTGTCAAAATCTTTTATCTATGGACAATTTTGTCTAAATTTTATTTCTTTGGAAAATGTTGTCAAAATTTCATCTGGCGAATAGACCGATTTAATTATGAACTCAATTTTATATTAATTTTATAAATTCCTCATTTATTAGGTCTATGTGTACGAAATGTTTCGTACACCGAAAAGAATCAGTAGTTAAACAAACGCTAAATCTAACTTATTTTTATTACAAAAAATTATTTGTTTGTAGTAAAACTTATTATTATTTTTCGAAATTTTCCACAGCGTGTCAAAATTTTATATCTCTAGAAAATTTTATTTCTATAGAAAATTTTGTCAACATTTTATTTCTATAGAAAGTTTTGTAAATATTTTATTTCTATGGAAAATTTTGTCAAAATTTAATTTCTATGGAAAATTGTATCAAAATTTTGTTTCTATGGAAAATTGTATCAAAATTTTGTTTCTATGGCAACATTTGTCAAAATTTTATTTTTCTAGAAAAATTTTTGAACATTTTATTTCTATAAAAAATTTTGTCAACATTTTATTTTTATAGAAAATTTTGTAATAATTTTATTTCTATAGAAAATTTTGTCAACATTTTATTTCTATAGAAAGTTCTGTCAAAATTTTATTTCTATGGAAAATTTTGTCAAAATTTAATTTCTATGGAAAATTGTATCAAAATTTTGTTTCTATGTAAAATTTTGTCAAAATTTTATTTCTCTAGAAATTTTTTTCAACATTTTATTTCTATAAAAAATTTTGTCAACATTTTATTTTTATAGAAAATTTTGTCAAAACTTTATTTCTATAGAAAATTTTGTCAACATTTTATTTCTATAGAAAATTTTGTCAAAATTTTATTTCTATAGAAAATTTTGTCAAAATTTTATTTCTATAGAAAATTTTGTCAACATTTTATTTCTATAGAAAACTCTGCCAAAATTTTATTTCTATGGAAAATTGTATAAAAATTTTGTTTCTATGGAAAATTTTGTCAAAATTTTATTTCTCTAGAAAATTTTTTAAATATTTTATTCCTATAAAAAATTTTGTCAACATTTTATTTCTATGGAAAATTTTGTCAAAATTTTATTTCTTTGGAAAATTTTGTCAACATTTTGTTTCTATGGAAAATTTTGTCAAAATTTTAATTTCCATGGAAAATTTTGTCAAAGTTTTATTTTTATGGATAATTTTGTCAAAATTTTATTTCCATGCACGTTTCTATGCGATGTTTGGTGAAAATATCGAAATTTAGACAAAATAAATTTCGATATTTTCACCAAACATCGAATTTTGCTCAACATTAAAAAACGAATTAACGGTCGACAAAACGATTAACATCCCATTCTCGTTACCTTTCAAAGGTGACTTTTTGTTGTTTTTAAAAATAACGATTTTGGTCCATTAGTCGATTTTGCGTAGTATCAAAAGTCTATTTGTCGAGCATGCTCAAAATCATAAATCTACTTGACTTTTTGTTGTTTTTAAAAATAACGATTTTGGTCCATTAGTCGATTTTGCGTAGTATCAAAAGTCTATTAGTCGAGCATGCTCAAAATCATAAATCTACTTGAACTGATTTTGAAAAACATAAAATGGTGATTTTTGAAAATATTCTATAGAAATAAAATTTTGAAAATATTTTCTATAGCAATAAAATTTTGAAAAAATTTTCTATATAAATAAAATTTTGACAAAATTTTCTACGGAAATAAAATTTTGACAAAATTTTCTATAGAAATAAAATTTTGACAAAATTTTCTGTGGATAAAAAATATTGACAAAACTTTCTAAAAAAATAAAATTTTGGAAGAACTGTGTATAGAAATAAAATTTAAAAAAATCTATATAAATAAAAATTTCTATAGACATATTATTTTGATTTTCTATGGAAATAAAATTTTGACAAAATTTTCTATGGAAATAAAATTTTGACAAAATTTTCTATAGAAATAAAATTTTGACAAAATTTTCTGTGGATAAAAAATATTGACAAAACTTTCTAAAAAAATAAAATTTTGGAAGAACTGTGTATAGAAATAAAATTTAAAAAAATCTATATAAATAAAATTGTTCTATAGAAATAAAATTTTGGCAAAATTTTCTATAGAAATAAAACTTTGACAAAACTTTCTAAAAAAATAAAATTTTGGAAGAACTGTGTATAGAAAGAAAATTTAAAAAAATCTATATAAATAAAATTTTCTATAGACATATTATTTTGATTTTCTATGGAAATAAAATTTTGACAAATTTTCTATGGAAATAAAATTTTGACAAAATTTTCTATAGAAATAACATTTTGACAAAATTTTCTGTGGATAAAATATATTGACAAAACTTTCTAAAAAAATAAAATTTTGGAAGATTTGTGTATAGAAATAAAATTAAAAAAAAAATATCTATATAAATAAAATTTTCTATAGACATATTATTTTGAAAAAAATGTTCTATAGAAATAAAATTTTGACAATATTTTCTATAGAAATAAAATTTTTACAAAATTTTCTATAGAAATAAAATTTTGACAAAATTTTCTAAAGAAATAAAATTTTGGCAGCATTGTGTATAGAAATAAAATTTAAAAAAAAATCTATAGAAATCAAATGTTGGCAAAATTTTCTATAGAAATAAAACTTTGACAAAATTTTCTATAGAAATAAATTTTTGACAAAATTTTCTATAGAAATAAGTAAGTGAGTGTAAACTTAAAAGCAGTGGCGAGCCAGTCACTTTGTCTTATTAAAAATTTAATTTCCCTGAAGACGGACAACGATGGTGTTCGAAATATTGGAAAGAATTAAAAATAAAACACTATAAAAAACTAAGATTTTATTTTGTTTTATTACAACAAGCCGTACAAACTCTACAAATAGAAATACAATTTTGCAAATTTTTCTGTAGAAATAAAATTTTGACAAAACTTTCTAAAGAAATAAAATCTTGGCAGCATTGTGTATAGAAATAAAATTAAAAGAAAATCTGTAGAAATAAATTTTTGACAAAATTTTCTATAGAAATAAAATTTTAGCAAAATTTTCTATAGAAATAAAATTTTTACAAAATTTTCTGTAGAAATAAATTTTTGACAAAATTTTCTATAGAATTGAAATTTTGCAAATTTTTCTGTAGAAATGAAATTTTGACAAATATTTCTATAGAAAAAAATTGACAGAATATTCTATGGAAATAAAATTTTGACAATATTTTCTATAGAAATATAGTTCACCAATGTGGTATCACAATGGACTGAATAGTCTATGTGAGCCTGATACATCGGGCTGCCACCTAACCTAACCTACCCTTCTATAGAAATAAATTTTTTGCAAAATCTGATTTTTTGTTTGGTAGATTTTTGTTAAAGCTTTCTCCAAATTTTAGTAGAAAATTCTTGGCTCGAGTAGCAACCGTGCATGCTAATCATTGCATTTCCAATTTCAAAATTACTAAACAACAATTTCAAAATTTTGAAGCAAAAAAAAATACGGACTCAAAAAGTGAAATCGAAAGACTCATATATGGTATACAGGTTCCCATTTGTACAGGGCATACAAAATTGGACTAAAATCGGACATATTACCCCCCAACTAGATTAAGAGAGAAATTACTTTAAAACTTCTCTTAGCAACTATTATTGTTTTCGAAATCCTACGTAGAATGTATAAAAAACGAAACAACCAAAATTATACCCAAAGATAAAATACAATTTTCCAATCATAGACCCAAAAAACATAAATAGCAACCTTCCTATAAATATTAATCGCTGTTAACCGCATAATAAATAAGGTCTCACACTTACATTCCCCACAATGATCAATCAATTTTCTTTCTTCTTTGAATTTACCTGAAATGTTTTTCCACACGGAATAGATAGATCCAACATTCCGGTATGGGGAAACGTACAGAAACATCTTCACAAGGTATTTGACCTAGTTTACGTGAAGTAAAACCGGGTACTAATATATCAGCACGTAATTCCACTTTATTGCCCGTAACAATCCATTGGGCTTTGAGTTGTAAAGGAAGTTCACGATTTTTAGGCGGTCTGACGCGGAAGCGCAGCAATTCTATATAGTTTGCATCAGGAGGTTGGAATCTGAAAACAAAGATTGTTCAAAGAAGTCTCTTGGATCTATGTGAAATATACGTACCTTATAAGTCTGGATTTTTCATATTCATCCTGGCATACCACACTATGAAATTCAACAGCTTCTAGACGAATCCATTCCTCGGTGGCTACTGGGATGATATCATGACGACCAACAACCTCTTTACCCTGACGCCACATGTCGTTGACACCCAATTCAATCATGGGCATACCTAAGAAGATTACCAAATCGAAGGATGAATCGAGATCCTCATTATCATCATGATCATTATCAACTTACCCGTTAGGAAAGCCAAAAAGAATACTCTCACACGAGCAATTTGTTTCAATATTTTTCCCTCAAAATCTTGCTCCACAACGATTTCATCGACAGCGGTGACCTGTACCTCCTCCATTTTGTAGGTCAAGGCTCTTTCCCTTAGGGCAGGCAAACGGAATAAGGCCTCCTCGATACATATCGAAAACTGTTTCATATCCTCATAGTTCATTGAGCCAACCTTAAAGAGCTGCGATGATTGTGGGGCATGTTCGACTGGCAATCCCAATTTCTTAAGATCACTTCCGAATTCTTTGACGCCCTCGTAGTCTCCTGCTATGGCATATTGTGCAAATTTTGTGAGCTTATTCGTTATACGTTCGGCTTTTGTCACCTGGCCGGGTCTCACACCAGGCCTTTCCTTGTAGAATATATACTGGAGTTTCATTGTGAATATTTTACCAAATTGGTCATATTGCTGGGCCCCAATTTCGGAAACGGAATATGATGGCTGCAGGGGCAATTCCTGGAATGGCTGTTTATCGGTTGCTTGATTGAGCAATTGTACCACAGGTATATCGTTTTGTATAACCAGACGCACGAAAATCTTCTTCCAAAACCTTTGGCCAGTGATTTTCTTTTTATTTGGCTGCCGCAATTGCATTTCCCAGCCGGGTCCAACATAATGCAGACGTGGGAACTCTTCGAGTGGCTGTGAGACATCCTCATCGAAGAGCGGTGTTTGTGGCGTATCTTGGGAGTCTGTGCGTTTTAGTGTGGGATCTACTTCGCCGGCTCCAGGGAAACCGGGATCTTCGAAAGGATTTACAGCTGTGGAATCTTCATCGTGTTGACCTGCGGGAATACCTCTTGTGGGAGGTGGAGGAGCCAAATGGGGAGCTACGGTACTTGCTCCCTCAGTTTTGGGTCGAATAACAACATTAAAATCTTTTTCCACTGATTCAACCGATTCAGAACGTATGGGAGCCTTCATAGCATAGAATTCATCATCTTCACCTCCAAAGCCATCTGCGGAGTCGCCAAAGGCATCTACTCCCGATTTAGGAGTACCAAAGGCGCTATCACCCCAAGCTGAAAGAAAAATACGATTAGACCCCAATAATTTCTATATGAAATTTTTATATGTTTTCTCACCATCTGCTGTTGTAGGTGTTACTGCTCCAGATCCCGCTCCTCCTCCAAAGCCATCCAAAATACTAATGTTATCCTTTTTCACCGATTCAAATTTAGCAGCAAAAGCATCAAACTCATCAGGTTCGGCAAATATATTCGTTCCATAGGATTGTGTTGGCTCAACTTCAGGTTCGGGATCTGCTGCAAATATATTTATAGCTGCCGCAGGAATTGAAGCAGTATCAGCCATAGAGGTGAATATATTTTCAGCCATAGATGTAGTTACAGTATCAGCCATAGAGGTGAATATATTCTCTGCTGCTGTGACGGCGGCATCATCTGCCATGGAGGTGAATATATTTTCCGCCATACTTACTGGTGCATTGTCGGCCATGGAGGTGAATATATTTTCAGCTGCCGTTGTTGTATCAGCCATAGAGGTGAATATATTTTCAGCTGCCGTTGTTGTTGCAGCCATAGTGGTGAATATATTTGCTTCAACTGCAGCATCATCATCAGCAGCAAATATATTCGTAACCGTTCCGGCTGGAGGAAAGGTTTCTTCTTCCTCATCAGGACTGGCAAATGGATTTGCCGATCCCGTACCACTGGGTGGAGCAAAATCCAAGCCCGTATCCATTTCTTCAACGGCCGATTCTTTGGTTTCGAAATGCAATTCGGACTCTCCAAAATCGACACCCGATTCATCGGCTGCTGTATTTGTTTGTGCCGATTCTGTGGGAGGACTTTGATCTGACTCTGTGGTTTTAGGTACTATTGATCTATCCTCGTCTTCATCTTCAGCTGGGGGTGTGGGCTCAGTTTCAATTACCATAACAGGCACATCTCTTAGAGGCTCCACTTTAGGTTGACGGTCATCATCAGTATCTACGGGTGCGGGTTCATCATCGGTTTTCGAAGGCTGTGTCTGTGGTTCCATTTCTTCTTCATCGTCGGATCGTGGCAAATCCTCAACTGTTGTTATTTCTATATCTGGAGTAGGAGCTCGTTGTTTATTGCTCAGTTCTTGTGGGGCAATACGATTGGCATTTGCCTGATGTGCCTGGGCAGATTGGGGTTCTGATGTTATGTTATGCGTGCTATCATCGGGTCGTGTCAAAACGGAATTGAAAATGGGATCCTCTATGGTTTCTGTTGATTCCACTTCGGGTTCTGCGGCAGATGGATCTAATTGTAAATCGTCACTTAGCAGATCTGGTTTGGCCACTGGTTGTGAAGGCTTATCAAATAAGCTCAAAATGTCCTCCTTGGTCTTTGGAGGTGGAGGTTTGGGTGGTGGAGCTGTGCCAAACATAAATAGATCATCGGATTCTGATGTTGGAACTGCAGCTTCTGTAGCCACAGTCTCATTTTGAGCTAATACAGCAGGCGGTGCAGGTCTTGGCGGAGGTGGAGGATGTGGCTGTTGCCCCGGCATACTGGGTGGTGTTGGTCGAGGAGGAGCAGGTCTAGGTGGTGGAGGTCTAGGAGGTTGTTGCTTGATTGGTGGAGGTACCGGAGAAGTACCTTGAATATTGGGTAAACCAGTTGGCACTCCGAAGGGATTATCTGTTACGGCATTCGCTGAAGATCCACTATCGGAACAGTCCAGAAGATCAGCCAAACCACTATCGGGTGTAGGACTAGGTGAGTGTAAATCCCTCATTGAGACAGGACTAGGCGATCGCGTCGCCGGAATACGTCCCAATAATTCTGAACTCGTCTCATCCATTTGATTGGATACTGTGTTGATAAGCTCCTGAGTTTGTGGAGGCACTGGTCTAGGTGGTGGACCCTTTTTGGTATCATCATCCTCTTCAGCAGTAGATTTAATGCTAAGAACATCATCTTCTGCTTCTATAGTGGTACCAAAAAAGCTCATTGCTGGATCAATGTCAGCCACATGGGCTTCGCCTTCTGCCTCTGCATCATCGCCAAAAGCGAAGGGATTTACTGCCGAATCAGCAGCGAATGGATTATCTTCTCCCCCATCTGTACTTGCCGATTGTATGAGGAATGGATTAACTGTGGCATCATCTCCCACACCTCCAATATCATCATCCATTAAGAAGGGATTAGCCATTTTGCTTTAGTGTACGGTTTTCTTGGTCCTCTGAAATTTACTTCTCTATAAGTTCACTTTCTAAAAGTTTAATTTCTGTTTCTCCTGGTTGTAAATTCTCAGCAATAGAAGTGTCAAAGGGATCAATCTCCTGAGGTACAACTATTTGCTTATGCGGTAGTTGAGGTGTAAGAACCTTATCACCCAATCCCAATTCCTGAGCGTCGGTTTGTGTATCAAGCACTCCCGTTGGTGTATTTGATTTTCGTTCGGGCAAGAATTCGTTTTCCAAAAGTTTGAGTTCCGCTTGACCGGGTTGGATATTAGCTGCAATAGAAGTATCGAAAGGATCTACGTACTCGTCGTCGGGTAAATCCTTACTCTCCTGAGCTGGGGTTAAAACCTTTATGGCAATATCTTCCTTTACTGCAAGGAGATCCTCAGCAGGTACTGGTGTGGGAGGTGCCCTTGGATCAAAATCTGGATCCGAAATACTATGTTTGAGTGTAGGATTCGATAGAAGATCGTTTTCTAAGTGTTTTAACTCAACCTCTGTTGGTTTGGCCTCGGGTACGTATGAGGTATCGAATGGATCTTCTGACTGATGTTCACTAAACGACTCCTCAGATGGGGCGTAGTAGGGCGTGAGGGGCTTTTTGTTGTTGCCAGCACCTTCTGCGGCACCCAATAAATCTTGGTTGGGCACCAAAAAGCCAACCGCTTTGTTTTTCAAACTTAAACTTAATGAAGATTTCCGTCTAACGGGATCGAATTCTTCCTCGGGATTTGTTTGTATTGCTGGAGGTCTTGGTGGTGGTTCTGCTGCGGGTTTAGCAGGTTCTTCGTCTGCCCTAGGATCAAAGTCTGGATCACTTAACGATTGTTTTAAGGTGGTTTTCGAAGCCTTTATAATAACTCCAGCTACTGAGGTGTCAAATGGATCAAAGTCTTCTGATTCAACCTTCTCCAAAAGTTTAGCAACGACTGGTGGTAGTGGTGGTCGAGGTGGTGGGCCTGCCTTCTCTTCAGCTCTAGGATCAAAATCGTCGTCTTCCTCTAGGACTGTAGTTTTCTTGATTACAACTTCGGCGTAATTGGTATTGAAAGGATCGTCGTCCTGATTATCGTCTTCGTCGTCACTTATATAAATCGCTCCTGGAACAAGATCTGGTGGTGGTGGACGTTTAGGTTTTCCTGAAGAAGAAGAGCATTCTAATAAGGAGCATCAAATACAAATTCACTTTCTGTTACTCACCTGATTCTTCTGGTAATTGCTCAAACTCAGCCCAATCGGCTGCTGCAAGTTCTGTTAGCACCTCCGCTGGCGGAAGTGGTATTTCCTTGATAACTGTAACTTCTTCCTTTTTATTTAGAGATTCTGCGGCTAATTCAGCAAACTCGTCGTCTTCAGGATCCTTGAGAGTATCAAATTCTGAAAGATCGGGTAAAGCCGGCTCAGCTTCAGCCTCGTCTTCTGCGTCCGATGGGGGTTTCTCGGGTTGTATAAAATTCAAATGCAAGGAAACGCTTAAATCAATAGGAGCATCTGGAACATCATCCAAAAGTTCGTCCAAAAGATTTATCTGTGGCTCGGGAGCAATTAAATCCTCTTCATCAGCATCGGCTAGATCAACCGATTCGCTGAGCAAGAGATTTTTAATTCCCTTGCGTAATTTACGCTTGGGTTTGGCAAGTTCTAAGGCCTTCTCTCGTTCTACACGCCCCGATAATACTTCAACAGCTGCCCCAAGACTAACGAGTTTCTTGTTACCCTTGGCCTTATCGGCTCCTACAATAACCTTTTCAGCGTAGGCAGTATCAAAGGGATCGGGACCGTCGTCAAAGTCTAGAACAGGAGAATCGGGTACAACAGCTAGTTGGATTTCTCCACTGGTAATGGCATCGACGTATTCGGTAACGAATATGTCATCAACCTCAGCCTCGTCTTCACCTTCCGATTCGGAAAGTTCAACTACAGCCTCGGCAAGTTTATCACGTTGAGCCTCTAATTCAGCAGCCTTTCGTTTTTCCTCCTCTAAACGTTCAGCCTCACGACGAGCAGCCTCCTCCTCTTCTTGACGTTTCTTTTCGGCGGCTGAGGGAAGACGTTGATAGAATGATTCCTTTTTGATGTGATCTAATTCGTCTTGGGTCTTATGAAGGACTGTATCAACCTTGGATGTAAGGGCCTTAAATTTAGCCCACTCGTCGTCTTCTGAGCTTTTTGCAGCCTGCGAACCGTTCGCTTGACCAGCTTCTTCCTGGCTTGTAGTGCTATTCGCTGATGCTCCTTCAGCTGAAGTCGATGTGGTGTTGACTTGCGCAAACTCAGAGGTCGAAGCAGTATTGGATGTTGTAGCTGTTGGTGCTAAACCTTCAACATCGGATGCTGCATCTGATTCGCCAGCATCTGATTTAGCAGCAGCAGCTTCCTGCTTGGCCTTTAGTTGGCGTTTATACTCTGCTAGTTCTTCTTCTGTGAAAAGCTCTTGATCCTTTTTGGACTTCTTCTTTTTCTTTTTTAAACCTTTGGGTAATTTAAGCATTCTCTAATTGAGGAGACATCGAAAAACGGTCTATAGTTGGGGGGGTGGGAGAAGGTGGAGAATAAACATAAAAGGAAAAAGAGAATAGAAAATTATCAAGGATATAAAGTGGTCTTAATAGTTCAATATAACGAACATACTAGATATAAAAAAAGCTGATATGATTTGCATTGCTATGCATTTAATTGAGGGGTTACATTCATTTCTTATTATGGGAACAAAGGATAATTACGAAGACTTCTAGACAGTCTTGAGTGGGGTACGGACACACAATGTGATGGTGAAAGGAAGTTTTGAGGGTTTTATTTTTAGCCAACTCACCAAAAGCGATTGTCAATACAAACCATAAAATACCGTTACACACATGCCAAACCAATAATCTTCCTTCTATTTACTTGCTTAGCACTCTCTCTTCCTTGTTCTCCATCCCTGCACCGACACTTTTTTTCTAAAAGCAATGATGATTTGTAAACAATAAATTCACCTCTCACATAAATTCACCCTGGTGATTTGGTGGTGAGGTATTTTTCTATTACTTTAACATGTGTTTTTGAAATTATCCATACAATCTTGTTCTCTTTCTCTCTCTCCTCATTTATTAGATACTCAACACATCGACCTCGCTTGCCATCACCACTACATTCATCATTGCCTTTAGCTGGGGTGCTTTAACGTCACATGCTGAGATGACTGTGCCATTCTAATAAACAAAAATACAATATACCGCTACTTCGATAGTAAGCAAAAATGAAGGTAACGGTAGGGTCGAAGAGAGTGTTAATGCGAAATTCAGAGCGAGAGAGCAATTCAAACGAAAACGAATGCAAAAAGTACGCAGCTACAAAAAAGCACACTCTCGCTCTTAACTACTACGGCGATGTTACAGCAGCAGCACCAGCAGATACAGGAAAATCTATATTCGTTCGCACACACAGATATGAAATGGGGAAAAATCGATTTTTTACACTTTCCAACTATCCACTACGAATTTTTATGAAATAATTTTTTCCTTTTTATTTGGCTATCAATTATTATTCAATAGGCAAAAAATTTGTAACTAAGCATCTTTCGAAATAGATTTTTCCCATAATTTCTTAGTGTTTGTTCATAGGAATTTGAGAGGAAATAAAAAAAAATTCAAAAAAATGTCCATGGCCAGAAATTGAATGGCCTTAAAAAATCTTATCAAGAAATTTGTTGATATTTTCTTGCTTTTCTGGCTCAAAAAACTATCCAACTTACGTCTCTCTTTGTATTTAATAATAAAAAGTCACTAAATTTTCCCCAAATTTTATTCACTTTACAATTTTTTCCAAATAATTTTATACTTTTCTTTTACATTCTTTTTTTTTTTTTCTTTGCATCTACAACACACTTTGGTTACGTATCACGTATATGAAAATTCTCAACTGAATGATGAAAAATTTTTCTGCTTGTATAGGCTTGAAGAAAAAAGCTTTCGTTTTCCTATGGCAAAAAGCTTTGACATCCCTTTTACTGTTAGGAGGTTACTGAGATTTGACATTTACAATGTGTTGTTTTTCACTGAATTTTCCCATTATCTGACATTTAACAACAAATTTCTTTGCCAAAATACCTCAGGTGACATTTGACATTTACATTGCGAGTGGGTTTGGCGTAAAGCGCATGACCGTCCTTAAAGTTTGGAACTTTGGAAGGGTAACATCAAGTGTTTGATAAATGTCATTGGTAAAGGACTAATAATTAATTCATGGTTGTTACACAGTTAAGAGTATTGTACAAAATTTGCCGGTAAATGTTTAATGCGCATGTCTGGGGTAGTTGTAGTAAATAACCGTTATTTTCAAAGTAAATGAACTTTTATATAATTCTATAAAGCTTAATATTATTAATTAAGTATTAAAATAACTTGTGAGCAGTGTAACCATTTTTGCAACTAAAACATTTTTGTGGTAGCGTTTTTGTGGTAGCGAATATACAGTGAACTCACAAAAAACAGTGAATCCATAGGAAAGAAAATGTTAATTTTAGAAAATTTTAACGAAACTGTATAACAAACGATCACACGCCGGTATTACTAAAATAAGTAAATATTTTTAGACAAGTTCAAGAAAATTTATTGGACGCAATTGATTGTTTTCAGTTCAAACTTGAAAAATATCCTTAGAGCCATACGAAGTTCACCAAGTCTTGAAATCGGTAAAATTTAAAAATTTTAACATATTCTGAACTATTTTGTGGGATATACAAAGTTAGTAAATCTTTATGCTTCATTTGTGTATGATTCTTTATCATCTTTTTGTTAATTTAAATAACGTACAAAATAAATTATTAAAGTCAAGAAAATTTTAAATTGACTTTTGTAACTAGAGAGTTCCCCTTTTTTTGGAGTGTACAACTCATATATGAATATATCTCAGAATCTAGCTAAAATTATTTAAATTTATTTAGACATTTTTTCTCAAATGTATATATTTTGGCAACAGTGAAAACAAAAATATACCATATATGGGCGCCATCTAGTTGCTGCTAATTTGTTTCCAGTCAGTGTTGCCAACTCCCCAAGGTCAAAAAGCACCAAAAAATATAATATTAATTCTAACATACCACCTTCCACCACAAAATCGAAAATTTCGATTTTCGATCGAATCAGTTTTAATGCTTTCGTCCATTTCATTTTGATCAGTGATGTTTTTCAACTTTCAAAATATTAATATATGGAAGGAGTCTATTGCTTATTTCAGTTGTGCGTGCTTTTGTGGATTTAATACAAACGTTTTTAATGACATCTTTACCAAATTCAAAAATTCGACACTCATCGCTCGACTTTCCTACAGAATACCCTAAATAACAATATTAATTAAAAAATAATCAATACCAACTTCATAACAATCAAATTCTATATTTGGCAATAATTTTCATTAGACTTTCAAGAGCCGAAGATCTTGAAAGTCTAATCAAAATTTTTGTATCAATTAAACTTAATACTGTTCAAAATAAAAAAAGAACCAAAAGCACTAAATGAAAATGCCAGAAAGCACCAATTTGGTGCTTTTTTTGAAAAGGCACCAAAAAGGCAATTTGGTGCTTTTTAGAAATCATAAAGCACTAAATTTGGTGCTAAAAGCACCAAATTGGCAACACTGTTTCCAGTACTCAGTCTATGTGTGGTGAGTATAATATTTAAAATAGCCTATTAAAATAGACTATTGAACACCCTGTGTTTCTCTTGCCAAACTCAAAGCAAGGATTGGTTAGGTTATTAGGTATAGTGACAGCCCGATATTTCAGGCTTACTTAGACTATTCAGTCCATTGTGATATCACAGTGGTGAAATTCTCTCTTATGACTGAATGCTACCCGATTCTATTGTAAGCTCAATGGAAAGGGATCTCCTTTTTATAGCCGAGTCCGAACGTCGTTCCACATTGCAGGTAAACCACTTAGAAAAGCTTCGAAACACTTTTTTTCCTCACTACACAGAAAAAAAAAATTCACGAAAAATTTTCCAATTAAAATTTTAATTGAGTTTTAAACAATATTCAATTAAAAATTTAATTGAATCAACAAATTTTTTAATTGAAACAAAAATCAATCACGAAAATTAATAGTATCAATTAATTTTTAATTGGATCAATTATTTTTTAATTGACCTTCAATTAATTTTTTAATTGATACTATCATTTCTGTGATTGAAGACATTTCAATTAAAAATTAATTGGATCAATCGTTAAATACAAGTACTTGGACCCTAAGTACTTGTATTTAAAGATTTTGACCTCGCTTTAAGGATTTTTGAAATGATTCTGAACCAAATATACTGATTCTTTACCCACACACAAAAAATTTTTTTTCTGGTTCAATCACGAAATTAATTGATTAATTGAATTTTTTAATTGAAATGTCTTCAATCACAGAAATGATAGTATAAATTAAAAAATTAATTGATACTATTAATTTTTGTGATTGATTTTTGTTTCAATTAACAAATTTGTTAAATCAATTAAATTTTTAATTGAATATTTTTTAAATCTCAATTAAAATTTTAATTGGAAAAATCTCCGTAAAATTTTTTTCTGTGCAGCAAAAAATAATTATAAAATTGGAAGCACTTATATATCAGTGTTCATACTGTAGACACTACTATTCTGCGCAAAATTGTAAGTGCCGAATTCAGCGCTACTTCGCACTTAATAATTTTTTATTGAACGCCCGACAAAAATTTGTTAAAATATGAAAGTGCTGAAATTAGCGCAATTTCGTTGCACTATAGTATGCTGGTGCTTCCTCCTTCGCTTACCAAGTTGCACTTTTGTAAGCAAGAGCTTTTTGTGTTTTGTTTTTTATCACGACTTCTTACGAACGAACGATTTTATGCGAAGAGAAACGAGTAAAGATTAATCAGTTTATGTATTGTATTTGAAGGATAAAGACGTGTTCTGCGGACTATTCAATTCGTATTGTGTTCTCTTGTTTTTTGTATATTTAAATTTAATTCTAGGTAGGTTAGGTTAGGTTAGGTTATGTGGCAGCCCGATGTATAAGGCTCACTTAGACTATTCAGTCCATTGTGATACCACAGTGGTGAACTTCTCTCTTATCACTGAGTGCTGCCTGATTCCATGTTAAGCTCAATGACAAGGGACCTCCTTTTATAGCCGAGTCCGAACGGCGTTCCACATTCCAGTGAAACCACTTAGAGAAGCTTTGAAACCCTCAGAAATGTCACCAGCATTACTGAGGTGGGATAATCCACCGCCGAAAAATTTTTTGATGTTCAGTCGTAGCAGGAATCGAACCCACGACCTTGTGTATGCAAGGCGCGCATGCTAACCATTGCACCACGGTGGCTCTAGGTAAGAATAACTCTTGCGGCCAGCAACGCGGACCGGGCCCAGCGGGTATAATTATAAAAAAGGGGGACGGTTACAAATGTGTGCACCCTCAAAAAAATCGCTTCTCCAACATATGTTCCAAACATATTTTGCAGGAAGCACATATATTATTCGATACTACCGAAACATTAATATGTTTGTTTTATGTGAACATATTATATGTTTGGAAGCATTTTGAGCCCAAAAATATTATATGCTTGGAAGAATTTTCCCCAAAGAAGATTGTGCTCATTCCTCCACATAATTTTCACTTCCACGAAATTTTTTAGTTCTTGGCACCTTTTTCTGTAATACAAATAATGTTGAAGAAATTATTCAATTTTATAATTTTTTTAAATTTTACCTTTCGCCTGGACGGAGAATCGAACCGAGGACCATACAGTTTATAAGCCAACACACTATCCACTGGGCTACGTAGCTGTTATAGTCACCAGTAGACAATTATCGTTATAAGTTATTAAAGATTTACAGCCAGAAACAGTGCTTGATATAAACGAAATGGACTGAGATTTTGGATAAAATATTATTTTTTTTATTGCAAAAATAACAAGTTTGTAACAAACAAGTAAGGAAAGTCTAAAGTCGGGCGGGGCCGACTATATTATACCCTGCACCACTTTGTACATCTAAATTATCACATCCGTCAAATGTGTTGGGGGCTATATAAAGGTTGTCCCAAATACATACATTTAAATATCACTCGATCTGGACTGATAGACTTCCACAAAATCTATAGACTAAAAATTTAAGTCAGCTAATGCACTAGGGTGGAACATAATGTTAGTAAAAAAATATGGGAAACATTTAATTCTGAAGCAATTTAAGGAAACTTCGCAAAAGTTTATTTATGATTTATCGCTAGATATATATGCATTAGAAGTTTAGGAAAATCAGAGTCATTTTTACAACTTTTCGACTAAGCAGTGGCGATTTTACAAGGAAAATTTTGGTATTTTGACAATTTTTGTCGAAATCAGAAAAACATATATAAATGGGAGCTATATCTAAATCTGAACCGATTTCAACCAAATTTGTCACGCAAAGCTACAATGCTACTTCTATTCCCTGTGCAAAATTTCAATTAAATCGGAGTAAAATATTGGCCACTGTGGTCATATGAGTGTAAATCGGCCGAAAGCTATATATTGGAGCTATATCTAAATCTGAACCGATTTCAACCAAATTTGGCACGCATAGCTACAATGCTAATTTTACTCCCTGTGCAAAATTTCAATTAAATCGGAGTAAAAGATTGGCCACTGTGGTCATATGAGTGTAAATCGGGCGAACGATATATATGGGAGCTATATCTAAATCTGAACCGATTTCAATAAAATTTATCACACTTGACTACACTAATAATTGTACTCCTAGTGCAAAATTTCAACCAAATTGGGGTAAAACTCTAGCTTCTGGGACCGTATTAGTCCATATCGGGCGAAAGATATATATGGGAGCTATATCTAAATCTTAACCGATTTCAATAAAACTTGGCACACTTGACTATAGTACTAATTGTTCTTCTTGTGCAAAATTTTCAGCAAATTAGAGTAAAACTCTGGCTTCTGGGGCCATATAAGTCCATATCGGGCTAAATATATATATGGGAGCTATATCTAAATCTGAACCGATTTCTTCCAAAATCAATAGGGTTCTATTCTGAGTCAAAACACATACTTGTGCCAAATTTGAATTCGATTGGACTAATACTGCGACCTAGACTTTGATTACAAAAATGTGTTCACGGACAGACGGACATGGCTATATCGACTCAGGAGCCCACCCTGAGCATTTTGGCCAAAGACACCATGTGTCTATCTCGTCTCTTTCTGGGTGTTGCAAACATGTGCACTAACTTATAATACCCTGTTCCACAGTGTGGCGCAGGGTATAGAAATCTATACTTCAGGTACTACCGAAAGATAAAATTTTTAACGTCTAGAGAACAAAAATTTTGTTTTTATAGTATTGATACCTCTACCTCTTCTATTTTATCTGCATTGATATAGGTTAAACAGATGGGTTTAACAATATGAATCATATCTAAAACATAAAATCAGGTTGGTTTCAGTGATTTGGCCATATATAGATAAATCCTAATCTTCTAATCTATCATAAATGCTTGTTCAACACTTCACATCACTTAATCAAAAGAGCCCGTCTGTCTGTCCATCATATTAAACGATTACACTTAATTACGTGCTATTAATCAATAATCGGAACAATTACTATTGTCTAAATAATTGAATATTTTATTATTCTGATAAGAGAGTATTTTGTTTTTATCTTATAACAATATAAGACTAATAAAATTAAAAATTGATTTTGGTTAGGGATATACGCAAACTGAAGAGGTGCCCAGCAAAAAAATTTGGAAATTCTTCCAAAGACACAACTTTAAAAGCACTTCCAGAAGATGCACTTCCAATGATGTTCTTTATTTTAACTACCCAGGAAGTTATTTTAATTCAATTTTTTATAACTTGGTTTTTTCATACTTTTAATGGGTAATTCTAACTTTTCTTGTTTCAAATAGGTTAAAGACAGAGTAAGAATTCATAAAATGGTACAAATCATTCAAATTTTGTCGAAAAAAATGCTAAATCCAATCTGAAAAAATTGTGAATTTTTGAAAATATTTGAAGTCAAACGTTTCCGACAAGCGTTAGAATCCATTAAAAATTATAAAACATTATAAAAATGATTTATCTGACAAAATATCACAGAATTTTTTCATTTACATCCAAATCATTGAATTCGGATCGCACCTAAAGAAGTGATGCAAATTCACTGCAATGGCTGTTGAAATGGAGGACTTCCGTCCTATGACAAGCCCATGTTAAGTTCATCGCTTCTGCGTCAATTTTGCACCACTTCGGGAACCAAAAAGAACATTTTCATTACTTTTTTTGGCGACGCTTTTTTTTGCTGGGTGGTGTTTTTGATGGAGATAACCAAAAATATTTATATACGGCCGTAAGTTCGGCCAGGCCGAATCTTATGTACCCTCCACCATGGATTGCGTAGAAACTTCTACTAAAGACTGTTATCCACGATCGAATTACTTGGGTTGCGGTAACACTTGCCGATGGCAAGGTATCTTAAAACTATCTAACATCGTCTTGATCCATACGTGGTGTATACTAAACTAAAAAAGGCCGATTAAATACGTATATAATTCAGTTTGACAAAATTTTCTATATAAATAAAATTTTGACAACATTTTTTATATAAATAAATAAAATTTTGACAAAATTTTCTATATAATAAAATGTTGACAAAATTTTCTATAGAAATAATATTTTGAAAATTTTTATTTCTATAGATTTTGTTAAAATTTTATTTCTATAGAAAAATTTGTCAAAAATTTATTTCTATAGAAAATTTTCTATAGAACTAAAATTTTGACAAAAACTTCTATAGGAAAAAAAATTCTATAGAACTAAAATTTTGACAAAATTTTCTATAGAACTAAAATTTTGATAAAATTGTCTATAGAACTAAAATTTTGACAAAATTTTCTATAAAAATAAAATTTTGACAATAGTAACAATAATAGTAATAAAACTATAGTAATAAAAATTTGACAAAACTTTCTATAGGAATAAAATTTTGGAAGATTATTTTTGGCTCGAGTGGCAACCATGATTAATGAAACCGATATGCACCAATTTTTGTGTGATCCCCAAGATCGGCTATATATAACTATAGAGCGATATGGTATGGTAGCGCAATAAACCAAATTTCATTGAATTTTTTTCCTCCAAGAGGTTTCAGAGGTCAAATGTGGGGATCGATTTATATGGGGGCTATATATAATTATGGACCGATATGGACCAATTTTTGTATATATGTTAGAGACCATATACTAACACCACGTACCAACTGAATCAGATGAATTTTGGTCTTCCAAGAGGCTCCGGAGGTCAAATATGGGGATCGGTCTATATGGGGGCTACATATAATTATGGACCGATATGGAATTGATCCATATCGGTCCAAATTTTGACAAAATTTTCTATAGTAATAAAATTTTGACAAAAATTTGTATAGAAATAAAATTTTGGTAGATTATTTTTGACAATATGGACCAATTTTTGTGAGATTGGGGATCGGCTATATATAACTATAGAGCGATATGGACCAATTCTGGCATGGTTGTTAGCTGCCATATTCTAGCGCAAATTTCAACAGAATCGGATGAATTTTTCTCCTCCAAGAGGTTCCGGAGGTCAAATCTGGGGATCGATTTATATGGGGGCTATATATAATTATGGACCGATATGGACCAATTTTTGTATATATGTTAGAGACCATATACTAACACCACGTACCAAATTTCAACTGAATCAGATGAATTTTGGTCTTCCAAGAGGCTCCGGAGGTCGAATATGGGGATCGGTCTATATGGGGGCAACATATAATTATGGACCGATATGGGATTGATCCATATCGGTCCATATGGATCATTTCCATATCGCTCCAAATTTTGACAAAATTTTCTATAGTAATAAAATTTTCACAAAATTTTCTATAGTAATAAAATTTTGACAAAAATTTTTATAGAAATAAAATTTTGGTAGATTATTTTTGGCGACATGAACCAATCTTTGTGTGTTGGCGATCGGCTATATATAACTATAGACCGATTGGATGGCTGTTAGCGGCCATATAATAGCGCAATGTACCAAATTTCAACAGAATCGAATGAATTTTTCTCCTCCAAGAGGTTCCGGAGGTCAAATCTGGGGATCAATTTATATAAGGGCTATACATAATTATGGACCGATATGGACCAATTTTTGCATGGCTGTTAGATACCATATACTAACAACACGTACCAAATTTCAACCGGATCGGATGTAATTTGCTTCTCTTAGAGGCTCCGGAGGTCAAATCTGGGGATCGGTTTATATGGGGGCTATATATAATTATGGACCGATATGGACCAATTTTTTCATGGTTGTTAGAGACCATATACCAACACCACGTACCAAATTTCAGCCGAATCGAATGAATTTTGCTCGTCCAAGAGGATCCGCATGCCAAATCTATTTTTGGTTGATGACATCATTGCGCCTTCTTCAAAGATGATGGGAATCATAATTGTCAATGGTGAGCGCTACCGTGAGATGATATCCAACTTTTTTTTGCCCAAAATGCAAGAGCTTAACTTGCATGGTATGTGGTTTCAGTAATAAAATTGCCACACAGCACACGTAACAATTGAGTTATTGAAAGGCGTGATCAATGAACATTTTATTTCACGTTCGGGACCGGTCAATTGTCCGTCTAGATCATGCGATTGAATGCTTTAAGACTATTTTTTTGTGGAACTATGTTAATGCTTATGCCTATACAGACAAACCCGCTTCACATTGGAAAACAACATTGAAATATTTATTCGTGAGATACCGGCCGAAATATTGGAAGGAGTGTATCAAAATTGGACTAAGGGGATGGAGCATTTGATGCGCAGTCGCATAGTGCTTCGAAAGCTATCGAGCTTCGAATGCAAAAATGAAATTTTGCTATAATGGACACGAACTATAATAACTTTGATCTGCCAAAAAATTTTCCTACCAGAAATATTGATTTTAGACCCCATAAAATATATATACCGATCGACTCAGAATCACCTCCTGAGTCAATCTAACGTTTGGTGTCCGCCCGTCCATGTATTTGTTGTCCGCAGGATGAAAATTTTGATGAAATTTAGTATGTGTCGTTCTTCCGCCTCAAATTTGCTACAAAGTAATCCAATTGACCACCCTTTAAGTATGCCAAATTTCATCGAAATTAGTTCGGATTTAGATATTGCTCCCATATAACAGGTTGGCTGATAAGTCCCCGGTCTAACAAAGAAAAACACTTTTTTTTGTCAAAATTCGTTTTTATTATTCAACATAGTTCCCATCAAAACACGAAATTCCTTTTTTTCCATTTTTTTCACAATAACAAAAGTTGCTTCACAAAAGACGCTCTATCTCACAAACTAATTGACTTACAGACTATATAAAAACAAGTATATACAGCAGTAAGTTCGGCCGTGCCGAATCTTAAATACCCACCACCATGAACCAAATATTAGGGTTTCCTTTGAAATTTCAGGAGGGCTTGAGGACACTTCCCGAAGATAAATTTAAAGATTTCACCTATGAGGACTATATCAGATTCTGGATTTATAAGAATCATTTTTGTTTGAGTTTTAGAAGAATCATTAACATCTCTTGTAAGTGTGCAAGAAAATTATAAAATAACGTCTTGATTTGAAATCTTAAATCTTTAGAAGTAAAATCTGGAAATTTTACATTGAGTTTCAAGCAATTTTCATGATCAGTGCGCCTTCTACACCCTCAAGAAGTGAAGTCGGTCTATATGGAGGCTTTACCAAATGGACCGATAAAAACTTAATCCGATACACGTTTTTGTGAGCCTAAAATACCAGAATATTTACAATTTCAGGCAAATCAGATAAAAACTACGGTTTCTAGAAACCCAAAGAGTTAAATCGGGAGATCGTTCTTATGGGGGCTATACTAAAATATGGACCGATACTCACCATTTTCGGCACACCCCTTTATGACCCGAAAATACCTCTAGATTTCCAATTTCAGGCAAATAGGATAAAAACTTCGGATTCTAGAAGCCCAAGAAGTATAATTGGGAAATCGGTCTATATGGGGCTATACCAAAATATGGACCGATACTCACCATTTTCGGCACACCTCTTTATGGTCCTACAATACCTCTATATTTCCAATTTCAGGTAAATTTAATAAAAACTGCGATTTATATAAGCCCAAGAAGTAAACTCGGGACATCGGTCTATATGGGGGCTATACCAAAATATGGACCGATACTCACAATTTTTGGCACACGATTATGTGGTCCTACAATACCTCTAGATTTCCAATTTCAGGTAAATTGAATAAAAACTGTGGTTTCTATAAGCCCAAGAAGTAAAATCGGGAGATCGGTCTATATGGGGGCTATACCAAAATATGGACCCATACTCACCATTTTTGGCACACGTATTTGTGGTCCTACAATACCTTTAGATTTCCAATTTCAGGTAAATTGAATAAAAACTGCGGTTTCTATAAGCCCAAGAAGTAAAATCGGGAGATCGGTCTATATGGGGGCTATATCAAAATATGGACCCATACTCACCATTTTTGGCACACGTATTTGTGGTCCTACAATACCTTTAGATTTCCAATTTCAGGTAAATTGAATAAAAACTGCGGTTTCTATAAGCCCAAGAAGTAAAATCGGGAGATCGGTCTATATGGGGGCTATATCAAAACGTGGACCGATACTCACCATTTTTGGCACACCTTTTTATGGTCATAAAATACCTCCAGATTTCAAATTTCAGGCAAATTGGATAAAAACTACGATTTCTATAAGTCCAAGACCCCCAAATCGGGAGGTCGGTTTATATGGGGACTATATCAAATCCTGGACCGATATAGCCCATCTTCGAACTTGACCTGCCTGCAGACAAAAGACGAGCTTGTGCAAAATTTCAGCACGATTGCTTCATTATTGAAGACTGTAGCGTGATTACAACAGACAGACAGACAGACAGACAGACGGATAGACGGACATCGTTATATCGTCTTAGAATTTCTCCCTGATCAAGAATATATATACTTTATATAGTCGGAAATCCATATTTCGATGTGTTACAAACGGAATGACAAACTTATTATACCCCCGTCACCATTCTATGGTGGTGGGTATAATAATATGCATTTAATACTAGCGACGCCATCTATGTGTCAGACCGGGGACTTATCAGGGACTTATGTAAAGTATTATTGTTTGAGTAAATAGAAATTAATACACAAATACTATTTACAATGATTTTCCATTTTTTATTTATTAATCGAATAGTAATTAATTAATAGATATCACAAGTTATATATACATATAAGTATAACAACTAAGTAATTGAGAAATTGTGAATTTAGTTGATTAGAAAAATACATTTTTGTCAAGTACTTCTTGAAATATAAATGGACGTACATTTATCTATTTATCTTTTTCTTATTTACATATTATTTTAAAAATAAATTAATATTAGTAGAAAATAGTTTAAATTTTAATTTCTTTGCTGCAATCACATTCTTATAGACTAAAATACAATTTGCGACTTAAAACGACAAGTGCCCTGTAACCACCATTTTTCAATATTGCTATAACTTTGTGATTTCAAAAAATACTGCGGCTCATGTAATCGCTGACATAATTCACAAAATGGTGAATAAAATCGCAGTTCATAATATTCACGCCACCAAAAGTAACGCATATATTCGGCTGCATTTTCAGACACATACTTCAGATATTGGGCGAGTTCAGCGGGTGTAGCAAAATCTTCTACATTAATGTACGAATGAGGAGGCAGGAATTGTTTGTAATTTGCTCCACCATAAACCACAGGAATAATGTTTCGCTTCATTATTCTATAGAGTTTTTCTGTGATGTAATCAACACAAAGGGAATTTTCAAATGAAAAATAGAATTTGTATTCCTCATCCAACAGTCTATCACACTCTGGGGAACCCTGTTGGCAACTGAAATGAGATTGAGTGAAAAGAAATTTAGTTTTAAAGATTTTACAAAAATATATACAATAAAGAAATAATATACGATGCAAATAACGTCGATGGTGTAAACATAGCGATAAGCGAAAATTTTATTTACTACTATTTCTTCCCTAAGGGAAATGGATCAACCCCAGCACCAGTCCCTGGTGTGACTAGAACTCATTCCAAAGGACTCGGCCTGGGGCAATTTTTTAGGACAACCCTCTAGACAGGACCCCATGAATCAGTCTGAGACAAGCTCTTAGCAGCCTAATGTATTTTAAGCAGCGGAATCAAAACGACTTTTGGAATATTTTCACTGAAAGATTATTCAGATAATTGTATTTCAGTAAATGTTTAGATCAAATAAGATTTTAATATCAAGAGAGTATAGAAATGATAGGTCCGTCAGTGGCATTTTATACCACTTTCCCTTATAGTTATGAGAAGCCCCAAATACGCGATGGAATACCACGACGGCTAGCAGTGGTTGCCAAATTAAAATCAACTATAATTCTTTGGTGGAAAATCGGATAATGTTGCCGTCGCATACCGCTTTTTTTAACAGACTACATCCATAGGACAAATCAAGAACGACGTGCATGTTTCAAAACGATCCGTTTATAAAAGTGAATCAAAACACATGTGGTGTCAATCTGACACCGATAAAATGACTATTTTGTAAGATTTTATTTCAATAATTTTTTTTTTCAAAAATTCACTTCTATAGAAAATTTTGTCCAAATTTAATTTTTATAGAAAATTTTATATCTATAGAAAATTTTGTGAAAATTTTATATCTATAGAAAATTTTGTCAAAATTTTATTTCTATAGAAAATTTTGTCAAAATTTTATTTCCATAGAAAATTTTGTGAAAATTATATTTGTATAGAAAATTTTGTCAAAATTGTATTTCTACAGAAAACTTTGTCAAAATTTTATTTCTATAGAAATATTTGTGAAAATTTTATTTTTATAGAACATTTTGTCAAAATTTTATTTCTATAGAACATTTTGTCAACATTTTATTTCTATAGAAAATTTTTTCTAAATTTTATATCTATAGAAAATTTTGTCAAAATTTTATTTCTATACAAATTTTTGTGAAAATTTTATATCTATAGAAAATTTTGTCAAAATTTTATTTCTATACAAATTTTTGTGAAAATTTTATATCTATAGAAAATTTTGTGAAAATTTTATTTCTATAGAAAATTTTGTGAACATTTTATTTCTATAGAAAATTTTTTCAAAATTTTATTTCTATAGAAACATTTGTCAAAATTATATTTCTATAGAAAATATTTGTCAAAATTTTATTTATATAGAAAATTTTGTGACAATTTTATTTATATAGAAAATTTTGTCAAAATTTTATTTCTATAGAAAGTTTTTTCAACATTTTATTTTTTTAGAAAATTTTGTAAAATTTTATTTCTGTAGAAAATTTTGTAAAAATGTAATTTATATAGAAAATTTTGTCAAAATTTTATTGCTATAGATAATTTTGTCTAAATTTTATTTCTATAGAAAATTTTGTAAAAAATTTATTTCTATAGAAAATTTTGCCAAAATTTTATTTCATTAGAATATTTTGCACAAATTTTATGTTTTTACAATATTTTGTCAAAATTTTATTTCTGTGGAAAATTTTGTCAAAATTTTATTTCTATAGAAAATGTTGTCAAAATTTTATTTCTACAGAAAATTTTGTCAAGATTTTATTTCTGTAGAAAATTTTGTCAAAATTTTATTTCTATAGAATATTTTGTCAAAATTTTAGTTCCATAGAAAATTTTGTCAAAATTTCATTTCTATAGAAAATTTTGCTAAAATTTTATTTCTATAGAAAATTTTGTCAAAATTTTATTTCTATAGAAAATTTTGTCAAAATTTTATTTCTATAGAAAATTTTGTCAAAATTTTATTTATATAGAAAATTTTGTCAAAATTTTATTTCTATACAAAATTTTGTCAAAATTTTATTTCTATAGAAAATTTTGTCAAAATTTTATTTCTATACAAAATTTTGTCAAAATTTTATTTCTATAGAAAATTTTGTCAAAACTTTAGTTCTATAGAAAATGTTGTCAAAATTTTATTTCTTTAGAAAATTTTGTCAAAACTTTATGTCTATAGAAAATTTTGTCAAAATTTTATTTCTATAGAAAATTTTGTCAAAATTTTATTACTATAGAAAATTTTGTCAAAATTTTATTTCAATAGAAAATGTTGTCATAATTTTATTTCTATAGAAAAATTTGTCAAAATTTTATTTCTATAGAAACATTTGTCAGAAATTTATTATTATAGAAAATTTTGTCAGAAATTTATTATTATAGAAAATTTTATTTCTATAGAAAATTTTATCAAAATTATATTTCTATAGAAAATTTTGTGAAATTTTATTTCTATAGAAAATGTTGTCAAAATTTTATTTCTACAGAAAATTTTGTCAAAATTTTATTTCTATAGAAAATTTGGTCAAAATTTTATTTCTATAGAAAATGTTGTCAAAATTTTATTTCTACAGAAAATTTTGTCAAAATTTTATTTCTATAGAAAATTTGGTCAAAATTTTATTTCTATAGAATATTTTGTCAAAATTTTACTTCCATAGAAAATTTTGTCAAAATTTGATTTCTATAGAAAATTTTGTAACAATTTAATTTCTAAATAAAATTTTGTCAAACTTTTATTTCTAGAAGAAATTTTGTCAAAATTTTATTTCTATAGAAAATTTTTATAGAAAATTTTCAATAGAAAACTTTGTCAAAATTTTATTTCTTTAGAATAGTTTGTCAAAATGTTATTTCTGTAGAAAATTTTGTCAAATTTGTTTCTCTATAGAAACATTTGTCAAAATGTTATTTCTATAGAAAATTTTATTTCAATAGAAAATGTTGTCAAAATTTTATTTCTATAGAAAATTTTGTAAAAATTTTATTTCTATAGAAAATTCTGTCAAAATTTTATTCACACAGAAAATTTTGTCAAAATTGTATTCATATAGAAAATTTTGTCAAAATTTTACTTCTATAGAAAATTTTGTGAAATTTTATTTCTATAGAAAATTTTGTCAAAATCTTATTTCTTTTGAAGATTTTTTAGAAAATTTCTATAGAAAATTGTATTTTTTAGAATACTTTGTCAAAATTTTATTTCTGTAAAAAAAATTTGTCAAAATTTTATTTCTATAGAAAATTTTGTCAAAATTTTATTTCTATAGAAAATTTTGTCAAAATTTTATTTCTATTAAAAATTCTGTCAAAATTTTATTCATATAGAAAATTTTGTCAAAATTTTACTTCTATAGAAAATTTTGTGAAATTTTATTTCTATAGAAAATTTTGTCAAAATTTTATTTCTTTAGAATATTTTGTGAAAATTTTATTTCTGTAGAAAATTTTGTCAAAATTTTATTTGTATAGAAACATTTGTCAAAATTTTATTTCTATAGAAAATGTTGTCCTAATTTTAGTTCTATAGAAAATTTTGTCAAAATTGTATTTCTTTAGAATATTTTGTCCAAGTTTTATTTCTCTAGAAAATTTTGTCAAAATTTTATTTTTATAGAAAATTTTGTCAAAATTTTATTTCTATAGAAAATTTCGTCAAAATTTTATTTCCAATGAAAATTTAGTTAAAATTTTATTTCTATAGAAAATTTTGTTAAAATTTTATTTCTATAGAAAATTTTGTCAAAATGTTATTTCTATAGAAAGTTTTGTCAAAAGTTTATTTCTATAGAAAATTTTGTCAAAATTTTATTTCTATAGAAAATTTTGTCAACATTTTATTTCTATAGAAAATTTTGTCAAAATTTTATTTCTATAGAGAATTTTGCGAAAATTTTATTTCTATACAATTTCTATTTCTATAGAAAATGTTGTCAAAATTTTATTTGTATAGAAATATTTGTCAAAATTTTATTTTTATAGAAAATTTTGTCAAAATTTTATTTCTATAGAAAAGTTTGTAAAATTGTATTTCTTTAGAATATTTTGTCCAAGTTTTATTTCTATAGAACATTTTGTCAAAATTTTATGTCTATAGAAGATTTTGTGAAAATTGTATTTCTATAGAAAATTTTGTGAAAATTTTATTTCTTTAGAAACATTTGTCAAAATTTTATTTATATTTCGGCATAAGCCGGCTATAATACAAAACCTTTTTCGGAAGGTTCAAGTGTGGTTCATTGTTGGGTTTAATGAACTGCCTGAATTTATTCTGATAATTGGTTGATAGTTTTGCTGCAAATAGAGGATGCTGATGAGGAATGTGGTAATTCCGAAACGTGCGTCCATACAACAGTCTATAGGGCTTTGCCCAAATAAGTTTGACAAACATTATATTCCTCTGTTGGTTAAGCTACACTTGTATTTTAGTCAATGTATGGTTTTAAGCTGAAATTAAAAAACAACAAATTTTATTTCTATAAAAAATTTTGTCAAAATTGTATTTCTTTAGAATACTTTTTCCAAATTTTATTTCTGTAAAAAAATTGTCAAAATTTTATTATATAGAAAATTTTGTCAAAATTTTATTATATAGAAAATTGTGTCAAAATTTTATTTCTATAGAAAATTTTGTGAAATTTTTATAGAAAATTTTGTCAAAATTTTATTTCTATAGAAAATTTTGTCAAAATTTTATTTCTTTAGAATATTTTGTGAAAATTTTATTTCTGTAGAAAATTTTGTGAAATTTTATTTCTATAGAAAATTTTGTCAAAATCTTATTTCTATAGAAAATTTTGTCAAAATTTTATTTCTTAGAAACATTTGTGAAAATTTTATTTCCATAGAAAATTTTGTCAAAATTGTATTTCTATAGAAAATTTTGTCAAAATTGTATTTCTTTAGAATATTTTGCCCAAGTTTTATTTCTGTAGAAAAAATTGTCAAAATTTTATTTCTATAGAAAAAATGTGGGTAATGATAAGGTGTGGGAGAGCTAAAGAAATGTAAAAGTGAGAGTGATGAATATGAAGATAAAATTTGCCGTATAATTGTTTTTACATCCTACACTGAAAAAAATATTTACGTGATATCAAAGATTACGCAACCTCAATTTTAGGATGCGCAATTTACACACTAATAAGGACAAATTTCTTTAAAACAATGAAATTTTAATTAAAAGAAAGTTAATAATATTTGCTTTTAATATTTTTTTTTCATTAAATTTAGGACACACATTTTGAAAATTTGCGCCCCTTCGTTAAAGTTGCATGTCTTTAATCTAAGACAATTTTTCTTTAAAGTAAAGAAACACATTTTTGATTTAAATAAATCGTCCTTAAATTAACTGAAATATTGAATCTTTAGATTTAAGATAAAAACGCTTCAAAGATACGCTAAGACTTATTTTTAGGATTTATTTTCAGGTTTATAGTTTTTTTTTTTTTGTTGGAATTAAGAAAATATTTTTTTAATTCGATCCGTCATAATTTGGATCTTTAAACTGGCAGTTGTTTGTACGTGAATAGCTTTATTAATATACCGGAAAAATAGAATGAAAATTCGATAAATGAGATCTGTATCCTAATTTTAATTTCATTGATCCTAGATTTAAAGCCAGATAGGTCGCAAAAAAATTTCCTTATTTTAAAGAAACCGCATCTTTGGCTCAAAATCAATACCAAAATCCTTAAAACAAGGTCAAAATCTTTGGATCCAAGTAAACTTTCTTTTTGAAACGTCTGCTTTTATTAAAAAAATAATACATTTTTCATCCAAACAAACGTTTGTTACCTCCCAAAAAAAGTCCTAACCAATATCTTTGATCTACAATTTCATTTGAGACTAGAGATTTTTTTTTGCGTGTAATAGTAAAAAATATTTATTATTACCCCACCGTAATTTTGCTTACCTAAATCCTCCACATTTTCCATAGATATCGACATCGATAGATTTTTGTAATTCCGCTGCCAATTGTTCACGCTTCGATAGAGTCTCACAGTGTGAGACAAACCAAGCGGCCATTTTAGTTTTCGATGACCATGCCTTCCAAATCTCAGTGTTATTATAAACATTGGGCACTGGACGCCATTGAGGATATTCCCAGGGTAATATACGCATATTTGTTGTCTTATCCACAAACCAATTATAGGCCCATACAATATCCGAATCGGTACGATATGTCATGGTCAAATTATAGAAATCATTTTCATCGGAGAGTATGTGTTTCGTTTCGCCGGGTGGTTCCATCAAAGCAAAAACATATAATTGACGCCAGCTACGCTGAGAAGGCACTGGATTTATCACAGAAAAAGGTTGAGCTGTATGAAATAATATGGCATCGTACATATCGAGGCGGGGAAATAAATCTCGGCGATTGGTAATGACACAATTGCTTACAGGACACAGGATATCCTTGCGAAAGTACGAAGGATCCAATAGATCATCGGGTAGAGACCAACGTTTATCACCAAAGAAACTATTCCAAAGTAAAATAATTCGTAATTGATCGGCATAATTGTTATCACTGGATTCCGTGGGATTTTCAAAACTTTTCACCAAACGATATTGATTAAATTCCGGAACTGTATGATCAATATAGAGCCATGTTAAAAATCCCGTTATACTCATTACCACCAACAAAATGAGAAACCATTTCATTTTACATCTTCGTTGTTGCATTTGTTCGATACGCTCCATATCCACAAGATTTACACGAGTATGGCTGCTGCCATTTGTCAAAACCGTAGCAGCACCTGAGTTTTTCCGTAACAATGGTTCTCCTTGGGACGAGGCATACATGGCCAGTGAATACGTATAACTGAAATGTACTTGGCCAAAAGAGTCTACAGCCAACGCCAGCGATGTTAATTATGTCCGCTTCACACCCATACAAACACATGCACCACCCACCCACCCCTCAATGGGCGGTTGCCTAATGAGACCGAACTATAGACAGTTCAGTGAATAAAACTAGCCCCATTACACTTTGCTAGTAATTTTCATTGTCAAAATTATCAGCACATTGTTAAGTATTTGTTATAGATTGTCCACTACACCGGGATCCCTGTAAGACCTAGAGAAACTACGAGTATCTCATACTGCTCTTCCTCTAGCCACCAACTCTATATCGATACGAAATGAGTTGTAATTTCTCGAGTCATATATTTAATTGGGGGAGTCCAAGTGAATGAGTGAGTGGGTGAGTTTTATGAACAGTGATTGGGACATTCATTCATTCATTTGTCGCCTTTCCACACAACCTGAGTTAGTGCATTTTGCCATTATTATTCAAATCCATGTCGTTCCACTTCCAACGATGATTTCTTATCGATGTTGCCTCTATTAACATGTTAGCTTTTACTGCTATGGGCGTCTATAGTCATCAGGTAGGTAGATAGATATCAGCGTCCTCTATCAATCATGGGCTTAGTTATGAGTCAAATAACTGAAAATAGAGCAACGAAATTTTTATTTACTTAAAATTGTCATGGAAGTAAAGGTCGACAATGAAAGGTTCTACAGTATAACAAAGAATAAGTGCCTGTTCGTGTAATTTTCGTTCGCCTCGAGACGAACGATTTGTCAAAAATCCCATATTGATATCTCGAAAACCAGAGTCTGTGGAATACCAATTGTTTCGGTGTTCGATAGTAAATCAAAAATAATGAGTTCATGACAAATTTCATTATTTTCTAGCAAATAGATCTAAAATTATTTTAGTTTCAATCTAGACGCACGATTCGCCCCGAGTCGATTTTGTGTTTCATGAAGAGGCAGTAAGACACCCTATAGAGATACAATAAACGAAAATCGAATTTTCCACTACTCCACTACATATCCTAAAAAATCTAAAAACCGATTTGGCCTTTTTGTAATCCACAAAACCGACATTTATATACCTTCCACCTTAGGATTAGGAACCATGGTTAGCATTCCCGCCTTGCATACACAAGGTCGTGGGTTCGATTCTTGCTTCGACCGAACACCAAAAAGTTTTTCAGCGGTGGATTATCCCACCTCAGTAATGCTGGTGACATTTCTGAGGGTTTCAAAGCTTCTCCAAGTGGTTTCACTGCAATGTGAAACACCGTTCGGACTCGGCTATAAAAAGTAAGTCCCTTGTCATTGAGCTTAATATGGAATCGGGCAGCACTCAGTGATAAGAGAGAAGTTCACCAATGTGGTGTAACAATGGACTGAATAGTCTAAGTGAGCCTGATACATCGGGCTGCCACGTAACCTAACCTAACCAAGGATGGCGGTATATTAACTCTTTCATTCCGTTTGTAACACATCGAAAACCTCATAAAGTACCCAGCAAAAGCGTGGCCAAAAAAGTAATCCGGAAGTGGTGCAAATTTGGCGCAGAAGCGATGAATTTAACATGGGCTTGCCATAGGACGGTTCCTCCATTTCGACAGCCGTTACACTGAAATTACATCACTTTTTTTGGTGTTCACAGACAGACGGACGGACGGATGGACGGACGGACAGACGGACATGGCTATATCGACTCAGGGACCCACCCTGAGCATTATTGCCAAAGACAGCATGTGTCTATCTCGTCTCCTTCTGGGTGTTACAAACATATGCACTAACTTATAATACCCTGTTCCACAGTGTGGCGCAGGGTATAAAAATGAATGTGTGTTTGTATGTGCTCGATGCGCTCCTAAACCACTAATCAGATTATGATGAAACTTTGGTATGGTCTTCTCAGGACGTCCGAGGTGGTTTATGGCTCAAAAAATATTTGCTCGGACAAAGGGGCGTGATACCTCCCTTACAAATCGCAAATAAAAACTCAATTATTTTGTTTCCTATTGCATGTATTTCAACAAAATTTTGATTGTCGCTTTGGTGTGAATTTTCGAAGTTATGCTGCAAATATGGGCGGGATTGTACAAAGGGGCGTGAACCGACTTTGTATGTAACGCCAAGAAGGAGTAGTCATAGACCCATCTTTTAGTATACCGATCGTCTTAGAATTAAATTCTGAGTCGATTTAGCGATGTCCCTCCGTCTGTGTGTCTGTTGATGTATTTTTTTGTGCAAAGTCCAGGTCGCAGTTTAAGTCCGATCGTCCTCAAATTTGACACAGGATCCTTTTACGGCTCAAAGACGATCCCTATATATTTTGGAAAAAATCGGTTTAGATTTAGATATAGCTGCCATATATATTTATAACCGATCTGGTCATAAATTACTTATTTATCAACCGATCTTCTTCCAACTTCGTATAATCGAATATTTTGTGAGTCTCGTAAATTTTGCAAAATATCAGTCCAATCGGTTCAGATTCAGATATAGCTCTCATATATAGCTTTCACCCGATTTACACTCCTATGGCCCCAGAGGCCAAAGGGTTACTCCGAGTTACGTGAAATTTTGCATAAGGAGCAGAACTAACATTATAAGTATGCATACCGAATTCGGTTTAAATAGGTTCAGATTTAGATATAGCCCCCATATACAGCCCGATCTACACTATAACACCAGAGGCCAAAATTTTACCCTGAGTTACGTAAAATTTGAATCAACATTTTCGAAATTAAAACACCGTAGTAAAGCAATCACACAAATTGGTTACCCATATCTCAGCAGTTTGGTATTCTCTTATTTGGTACTCTCTCAATTCTCTTGAGCTAATGCCAACTACTAGTAATTGTTGTTGTTGAGTGCAATCACACTTAAGTGCCAACCTCGTTTTTTGTTTACCCAGCGTTGTTACGATGTCGATTGGTTTAAGATTGCAAGACACTGCATACGGGGACATTGCTATATACTATTGGTGTTTTTATTCTCGCATTTGTGTCAATGTAAAAGATCGCATGGTAATTGGTGTCTTACTCACTGCCACCGACATTTTGTTGGTAAGATTGCAATACGGAAAAAAGCCACCGGTTGCAGTTCTCTGATGTTGATGTTTTGCACTGAGAGTTCTATTAAAATTTTAGCAATGTGTGCCAAATTTTATCAAAATCAGCTGAGAATTAGACAAAGCCCGAATTTAGCAATGGCCAATGGCGATTTTAGCATGGCCAAAATACCCAAATGTTCCTTGTAAAGTCGTCACTCTTAAGTCTAAAACTCGCAAAAATGATTCAAATTTACCTATATTCTAATTCGTATATATCGACCTATAAATCATAAATGAAGGTTTGCGAAATTTTATACAATTAAATATTTCCAATATGTTTTTACTAACATTGTGGTCCATTCCGGTCATTAACCAATTTAAAGTTTGAGTCTAGTCATTTGGTGAAAGTTTAAAAAAAATTGTCCAAATCGGTTCATATTTAAATATTTGTATATGGGAAAATAAACCTTTATATAGCACCTAACAAATTTGAAAGTGTTAAGATGTTGGTATACATAGTGGTGATGGGTTTAATATAGTCGGCCCCACCCGACTTTAGACTTTCCTTACTTGTTGTAGATAAATTCAGCATTTTTTTAATTTAAATAATTTGTACCAATTTATTCATTTTTACTCTGTTTTTATCTTTAAAACAAGTATATACAGCAGTAAGTTCGGCCGGGCCGAATCTTAAATACCCACCACCACGAACCAAATATTAGGGTTTCCTTTGAAATGTCAGGAGGGCTTGGGGACTTGAGGACACTTCCCGAAGATAAATTTAAGGATTTCACCTATGAGGACTATATGAGATTCTGGATTTATAAGAACCATTTTTGTTCGAGTTTTAGAGGAATCGTTAACATCTCTTGTAAGTGTGCAAGAAAATTATAAAATAACGTCTTGATTTGAAATCTAAAATCTGTAGAAGTAAAATCTGGAAATTTTACATTGAGTTTCAAGCAATTTTCATAATCAGTGCGCCTTCTACACCCTCAAGAAGTGAAGTCGGTCTCTATGGAGGCATTACCAAATGGACCGATAAAAACTTAATCCGATACACGTTTTTGTGAACCTAAAATACCAGAATATTTACAATTGCAGGCAAATCAGATAAAAACTACGGTTTCTAGAAACCCAAGGAGTTAAATCGGGAGATCGTTCTTATGGGGGCTATACTAAAATATGGACCGATATTCACCGTTTTCGGCACACCTCTTTATGACCCGAAAATACCTCTAGATTTCCAATTTCAGGCAAATAGGATAAAAACTTCGGATTCTAGAAGCTCAAGAAGTAAAATCGGGAAATCGGTCTATATGGGCTATACCAAAATATTGACCGATACTCACCATTTTCGGCACACCTCTTTATGGTTCTAAAATACCTCTAGATTTCCAATTTCAGACAAATTGGATAAAAGCTACGGTTTCTATAAGCCCAAGACCCCAAATCGGGACGTCTTTTTATATGGGGACCATACCAAAACATGGACCGATACTAACAATTTTTGGCACACATATTTGTGGTCCTACAATACCTCTAGATTTCAAATTTCAGGTAAATTGAATAAAAACTGCGGTTTCTATAAGCCCAAGAAGTAAAATCGGGAGATGGGTGTATATGGGGGCTATACCAAAATATGGACCGATACTCACAATTTTTGGCACACGTATTTGTCGTCCTACAGTACCTCTAGATTTCCAATTTCAGGTAAATTGAATAAAAATTGCGGTTTCTATAAGCCCAAGAAATAAAATCGGGAGATCGGTCTATATGGGGGCTATACCAAAACATGGACCGATACTCACCATTTTTGGCACACCTTTTTATGGTCATAAAATACCTCCAGATTACAAATTTCAGGCAAATTGGATAAAAACTACGATTTCTATAAGCCCAAGACCCCAAATCGGGAGGTCGGTTTATATGGGGACTATATCAAAACCTGGACCGATATAGCCCATCTTCGAACTTGACCTGCCTGCAGACAAAAGACGAGTTTGTGCAAAATTTCAGCACGAGTGCTTCATTATTGAAGACTGTAACGTGATTACAACAGACAGACAGACAGACGGACATCGTTATATCGTCTTAGAATTTCTCCCTGATCAAGAATATATATACTCTATATAGTCGGAAATCGATATATCGATGTGTTACAAACGGAATGACAAACTTATTATACCCCCGTCACCATTCTATGGTGGTGGGTATAAAAATGTTAAAATTACCCATTAAAAATAAATGTAAAAATGTATTTTAAAAAATTGAATGAAAAGAACTCCCTGTGTAATTCAAATAAAGAACATCTTTTGGAAGTACATCCTTTGGAAGTGCTTTTAAAGTTGTGCCTTTGGAAGAACTTCCAATTTTATTGCTGGGTATATAATGGGTGTTTTTCTAAGAACTTGCTGATTTGAAATTTAAATAAAACACATGCCAAATTATGAAATGGCCAATTTTTTTTTATACCCTCCACCATAGGATGGGGGGTATATTAACTTTGTCATTCCGTTTGTAATACATCGAAATATTGCTCTAAGACCCCATAAAGTATAACATATATATTCTGGGACATGGTGAAATTCTGAGTCGATCTGAGCATGTCCGTCCGTCTGTTGAAATCACGCTAACTTCCGAACGAAACAAGCTATCGACTTGAAACTTGGCACAAGTAGTTGTTATTGATGTAGGTCGGATGGTATTGCAAATGGGCCATATTGGTCCATTTTTACGTATAGCCCCCATATAAACGGACCCCCAAATTTGGCTTGCGATTGCTCTAAGAGAAGCAAATTCGATCCGATCCGGCTGAAATTTGGTACATGGTGTTAGTATATGGTCTTTAACAACCATGCAAAAATTGGTCCACATCGGTCCATAATTATATATAGCCCCCATATAAACCGATCCCCCGATTTGACCTCCGGAGCCCTTTGGAAGAGCAAAATTCATCCGATTCGGTTGAAATTTGGTACGTGATGTTAGTATATGGTATCCAACAACCATGCAGGAATTGGTCCATATCAGTCTATAATTATATATAGCCCCCATATAAACCGATCCCCAGATTTGGCCTCCGGTGCCTTTTGGAGAAGCAAAATTCATCCGATCTGTTTGAAATTTGGTACGTGGTGGTAGTATATGATATTTAACAACCATGCCAAAAGTGGTCCATATCAGTCCATAATCATATATATCCCCCATATAAACCGGAGCCACCGTGGTGCAATGGTTAGCATGTCCGCCTTGCATACACAAGATCGTGGGTTCGATTCCTGCTTCGACCGAACACCAAAATGTTTTTCAGCGGTGGATTATCCCACCTCAGTAATGCTGGTGACATTTCTGAGGGTTTCAAAGCTCTAAGTGGTTTCACTGCAATGTGGAACGCCGTCGGACTCGGCTATAAAAAGGAGGTCCCTTGTCATTGAGCTTAACATGGAATCGGGCACTCAGTGATAAGAGAGAAGTTCACCAATGTGGTATCACAATGGATTGAATAGTCTAAGTGAGCCTGATACATCGGGCTGCCACCTAACCTAACCTAAACCGATCCCGAGATTTGGTTTTGGAGCCTCTTCGAGGAGCAAATTTCATTCGAGTCAGTTGAAATTTGGTACATTGTTCTAGTATATGGCTGCTAACAACCATGCCTAACTAGGTCCATATCGGTCTATAGTTATATATAGCCCTCGGATAAATCGATCCCCAATCACACAAAAATTGGTCCATATCAAGTTCATAATTGTATATACACACATTTCAATTCTGGCTCTCTACGAATCGTGCAAAAAGTCCATATCGATTCGTAATTATTTGTATACTTACCTATACATAACTTTTTTGTCTAATATATACCATGTATGGACTAACACACAATTTAGAAAACGATGTTAAGAAGATTTAAGATACCACAAACTAAGTAATTCGATTGTGGATGACACTCTTTCGTAGAAGTTTCTACGCAATCCATGGTGGAGGGTACATAAGATTCGGCCAGGCCGAACTTACGGCCGTATATACTTGTTTTTCATTTGGTAGATAATTTCTTGTCATTTAACATTTAAATATAATATTGGACATATGGCCACCACGACTATTTTGCATTCTACAGGTCCAAGCTTCGACCATCTTTTCAAGCATCTGAGAGCCAACTTCTTGATTCTCATTACAAATCTTAGTGAATCCATTACAGTGTGCCTAATTTGTATGGCAACCAAATTAAGGTTGCTATCTCTTTTAAACCGATCGTCTGACAGCTGAAATTTTTTTTCCAGTGACAGCTCATTTTATTTCTCACAAGCTTACAAAAGCATTTGGATCTATAACTTGGAAAAATTAAGTTATTCGAGATGAAATTCATGTGTGATTGCCTTATATGTGACTGCTAAACCATAAGTAGCTATCGTTACCATTTAAATGTGCGTAAATCTTTTGTTTCTAGTACCATTTCTCGTTACCGTATTGCCATTAAAGTTCCAAAATGTGTTAGAGCTCACCGATGCACAAAAAAACATTTAGACTAAAAAAAGCCAAGGAGTTACTTCGCATGCATGAAAATGGTCCGTTACACGATATATGGTACTTTTCATCAATGAAAAGTCATTCCAAACCTCAAGAGTCGCCGATTGTAATGTCGTGGACGGATTTGGAAGTAATTCTTTTGATTTGATAAAGATATCAACATATATACAAACTTGCAGGTCCACAGGCTGACCTGTAGGTAAGGTTAGGTTAGGTTAGGTGGCAGCCCGATGTATCAGGCTCACTTAGACTATACAGTCCATTGTGATACCACATTGGTGAACTTCTCTCTTATCACTGAGTGCTGCCCGATTCCATGTTAAGCTCAATGACACGGGACCTCCTTTTTATAGCCGAGTCCGAACGCCGTTCCACATTGCAGTGAAACCACTTAGATAAGCTTTGAAACCCTCAGAAATGTCACCTGTAGGCGTTGAAAGTTTTACGCCAATTATGGAGGCCAAAATTATTATTCGTTGAAACTCAAGTTTCTTACTCGAATAGATTTTATTGATTGACAGTTCATTTGAAAAAAATATTTTATAACAAAAGCAACAGCGATGAATTCAAATTCTAATTTTGTAATACACACAAAAAATTTTGTTCTGATTCAATCACGAAATTAATTGATCCAATTAATTTTTTAATTGAACTGTCTTCAATCACGGAAATGATAGTATCAATCACAGTTTAAATTGGATGTTAAAAAATGCTTGATTAAAAAATTAATTGATTTTATTAGCAATTTTCAATTAATTTTTTAATTGATTCAATTAAAAATTTAATTGATGTTGAATGCAAAACTCAATTATTTTTTTCCATTAAAAACGTAACTATTTTCAATTACTTTCTTAACTGACTTACGACCATTTTCATGTAGCTCCGTTAGGCTTTAACTGCCAGTTAACAGACAGAAAAATTAAAATATCTTTTCTCCGGTTAACTTCAACTGAAAAAATTTCAGCAGTTAAGTTTCTAACTGGCATATGGAATATATACGCAAGATGACAGATATGTGGATAACACGGTTTAAAAGTTCGTTAGCTAATGTAGCACTAACGGAGCTTCATGAAAATGTGGGTTATTGTTTTTAGTGATTAAAAATGGATAATTTGATATAAATTTTTTAGTTAAAAATTAAAAAAATGTCGATCACTTTTTTTAAGTGACTTAGTCTTCCGAATTTGATTAAAAAGTTAATTTTATCAATTAATTTTTTAATTAAAAAATTTAAAATGTTTAATCATTGGTATAATTAGCTTAATGTTTCTATCTTGATAAAAAAGTTAATTGTATCAATTAATTTTTTAATTGGAAAAATTTTCAACTTCAATAAACTTTTTAATTGAAAATATGTTGGTGATATTTTATTCAGTGTACAAACAATCTAGAAAAATTTATTAGATTTTATGAATTTTTAAAATTTTTCCTTTCGCCTGGACGGAGAATCGAACCGCGGACCATACAGTTTGTAAGCCAACACACTGTCCACTGGGCTGTTATTGTGATTAACAGACAGTTATCGCTATTGCCAAAAATTTATATTTATATAGCATAGTTTTCGGCGCCCACTAGCCGATTAAAGAAACTTTATTTAACAGAAACATACATTTAGTTGGTCACACATACATTTAGTTGGTTATCATGCCCGCTTTGCAGTCGTGAGTTCAATCTCTGCTTCAACCGAACACAAATGTTTTTTTTACATCTATTTCAAATACACAGAAAACTATATCACAAAAATTTTTCCAATTAAAATTTTTAATTTAAATATTAAATTAAAAATGTAATTGATTAAACAAAATTTGTAAATGAAGCAAAAATCGATCACAAAAATTAGTTGTATCAATTAATTTTTTAAATGGATCAATTTTTTAAATGGATCAATGATTGAAGACAAAAAATATTTGTTTGTGTGTGTGATCGGAAGATTCCGAAAATATGTTCGACATTACATCACTACTATATTAAATTTTTACTATGAAACTTCAAAATGTGTCTTATTAAAGACTTAAAGTGAGAAAAGAAGAGTGCTTGATATAAATGAAATGGTAAAAAATTATTTTTTTATTGCATAAAATAAAAATTTTTTAACAAAAAAAATTTGGGTGATAAAAGTTTAGAACAGAGCTTCCCAACCCAATTTGCTTCGCCCCCCTCCCCCCCAAAAAATTTATGAAATTCGTTGCTCCGAAACGTTTTCGCTGCACGTTTTTCAAGCGTTTTTTTTTTCTTTCAAAACAATACAATTATTAAATATGATACGGTTCCCACCCCATCATCATTTTAAAGTAAATTGAATATTTAAAAATTTTTTGTATAAAGGACCTATACGAAACCGAAACTTTTTACTGGCGTTGTTAAAAATTTGACGTAAATCGAGATGAGCGTAATAATAACAAGTTGGCTGATAAGTCCCCGGTCTAACAAAGAAAATACATTTTTTTGTGAAAATTCGTTTTTATTATTCAACATAGTTCCCTTTAAGAGCAATACAACGATTATAACGACCTTCCAATTTTTTGATACCATTTTGGTAGTACTCCTGCGGTTTTGCCTCAAAATAGGCCTCAGTTTCGGCGATCACCTCTTCATTGCAGCCAAATTTTTTCCCTGCCAACATCCTTTTGAGGTCTGAAAACAAGAAAAAGTCGCTGGGGACCAGATCTGGAGAATACGGTGGGTGGGGAAGCAATTCGAAGCCCAATTCATGAATTTTTGCTATCGTTCTCAATGACTTGTGGCACGGTGCGTTGTCTTGGTGGAACAACACATTTTTCTTATTCATATGAGGCCGTTTTGCCGCGATTTCGACCTTCAAACGTTCCAATAACGCCATATAATAGTCACTGTTCATGGTTTTTCCCTTCTCAAGATAATCGATAAAAATTATTCCATGCGCATCCCAAAAAACAGAGGCCATTACTTTGCCAGCGGACTTTTGAGTCTTTCCACGCTTCGGTCGCTGTCCACTCAGCCGACTGTCGATTGGACTTAGGAGTGTAGTGATGGAGCCATGTTTCATCCATTGTCACATATCGACGGAAAAACTCGGGTGTATTACGAGTTAACAGCTGCAAACACCGCTCAGAATCATCAACACGTTGTTGCTTTTGGTCAAATGTGAACTCGCGCGGCACCCATTTTGCACAGAGCTTCCGCATATCCAAATATTGATGAATGATATGACCAACACCTTCCTTTGATATCATTAAGGCCTCTGCTATCTCGATCAACTTCATTTTACGGTCATTCAAAATCATTTTGTGGATTTTTTGGATGTTTTCGTCGGTAACCACCTCTTTCGGGCGTCCACTGCGTTCACCGCCCTCCGTGCTCATTTCACCACGCTTGAATTTTTCATTCCAATCAATTATTGTTGATTTCCTTGGGGCAGAGTCCGGAAACTTATTATCAAGCCAAGTTTTTGCTACCACCGTAGTTTTTCCCTTCAGAAAACAGTATTTTATCAAAACACGAAATTCCCCTTTTTCCATTTTTTTCACAATAACATAAGTTGCTTCACAAAAGACGCTCTATCTCACTAATTGACTTACAGACGTCAAATTTTGACACGAATCATTTGAAGGTTGGTACTATATAAAAATAACGACGCCATCTATGTGTCAGACCGGGGACTTATCAGCCAACCTGTTAAAAGAAATTTGACATTTGTTGAAAATTCTTAATATTTACCACATCATTTGGATTGCTATGTTTTTATTATCTTAAAACAAAAAAGGAGTTTTATTTATTAAAAATGAGTAAAGGCAACTAGCAATTTTTTCTAACCATAGCAAAACGGCCGAAAATATTTTTAATTTTTTTTTGTCCCAATTGTTACACAGCAAAAAAATTTGGAAGTTCTTCCCAAGGCACAACTTTAAAAGCACTTCCAGAAGATGCACTCCCAATCATTTAACTACCCAGCAAGTTCTTTTAATTCAACTTTTTTAACTTGGTTTTTTATACTTTTAATGGGTAATTTTAACTTTTTTGTTTCAAATAGATTAAAAACAGAGTAAAAATTCATAAAATGGTACAAATCATTTCAATTTTGTCGAAAAAAATGCCAAATCTAATCTGAAGAAATTGCGAATTTTTTAAAATATTTGATGCCAACACAGAAAAAAATATCACCAGAATATTTCCAATTAAAAAGTTAATTGAAGTTGAATGTTTTTTCAATTGATAAATTAATTGATACAATTAACTTTTTAATCAAGATAGAAACATTAGGCTAATTAAGTCAATGATTGAAAATTTTAAAATTTTTAATTAAAAAATTAATTGATAGAATTAACTTTTTAATCAAATTCAGAAGACTAAGTCAGTTAAAAAAAGTGATGAACATTTCTTAATCAAAATAAAAACTCTAAGCCAATTCAGAAAGTAGTTGAAAATAGTTACCTTTTTAAATAAAAACTGAATTGGGGTTTGCATTCAAAATCAATTAAATTTTTAATTGAATCAATTAAAAAATTAATTGAAAATTGCTAATGACATCAATTAATTTTTTAATCAAGGATTTTTTCTATGCCCAATTAAAACTGTGATTGATACTATCATTTTCTTGATTGAAGACATTTCAATTAAAAAATTAATTGGATCAATTAATTTCGTGATTGAATCAGAAAAATATTTTTTTGTGTGTAGTTGAAAATAGTTACCTTTTTAAATAAAAAATTAATTGGGGTTTGCATTCAAAATCAATTAAATTTTTAATTGAATCAATTAAAAAATTAGTTGAAAGTTGCTAATGACATCAATTAATTTTTTAATCAAGGATTTTTTCTATGCCCAATTAAAACTGTTATTGCTACTATCATTTTCGTGATTGAAGACATTTCAATTAAAAAATTAATTGGATCAATTAATTTCGTGATTGAATCAGAAAAATATTTTTTTGTGTGAAGCGTTCCACACAAGCGTAAGAATGCATTAAAACTCATAAAAAATTATTTATTTGTCAAAATATCACAAAATTTCTTAATTCACATCCAAAACATTGAATTCGGATCACACCTAAAGAAGTGATGCAAATTCAGTGCAACGGCTGTTGAAATGGAGGACTTCCGTCCTATGACAAGCCCATGTTAAATTCATAGCTTCTGCGTCAATTTTGCACCACTTCCGGATCCAAAAAGAACATTTTTATTACTTTTTTGGCGACGCTTTTTTTGCTGGGTAGTTAAAACAAAAGTATTTACCGAACGCATATTTAGGAAGGTAGTTTCAAGCTATCAGGTGATTAAATTTTTTTCATTTTGGCCGAACTTTGATTTTCAGTATTTGCTTAATGGCAAAGGCGTAGCTAAAAGAGTTTTATGTCTTTGTCATCTCCTCCTTGCAAATACCATGCAGTACTTTTTCAAACTATTATTATATACCATTGCATTAAATATTCTAGTTTCTTCCCATCTACAAAAAATTATTTTTTTTTCTGTTTGAGGTATCTTAACAATGAGCACACATTGTAACTTTTACCACTTACGAAAATGTTGCTAGCTACGCCAATGTTTAAGTGACAATTGTGACAAATAAAAATTCAAAATAAAATTATTTTATGTCAGTCAATTTGACTGACATTCAAAGTTTCCATATGACGATTGGCGAAACTACCTTACTACATATGCCTTACCAGCAATTATAAGGACCGAGTTTCGAGACTTTTCTGTCATAATTTTAAAGCAAATTGAATATTTCAAAATTGTTTGTATAAAGGCCCTGATCGAAACCGTAACTTTTTACTAAGATTGGTAAACAATGGACTGAATAGTCTAAGTGAGCCTGATACATCGGGCTGCCACCTAACCTAAAGATTGGTAAAAATTCGACGTAAATCGAGGTGACATAATAAAATAAATTTTCTTGTCATTTACATCATGTTGGTTGGCATGTCTCGATTATCTTAACACAAAAAATGTTTTAGTTGTTAAAGAGACGAGGAAAGGAAAGTAGCAATTTTGCCTCACCATAGTAAAAATTTTCGGCTTCGAACAAGCCCAAAATAAGTTTCTGATTTTTTTTTTGTTACAATTATCAGTTAAAACAAATTTATTTAAAAACTTTCAAAGCTTTTTTCCATTTGGAAATATTCCAAACAAATGTCTAAATGACTAATGTCAAACGAAAAACTATTATCTTACCATATCAAAAGACGTCAACACTTAATATTGGATATAAACAATAACACATTGCAAATTATTTATTACGACAGAATTTATTTACCTTTCGCCATGTGTTTTTCATTCGCTTAATACTTTTCGAAAACATGTTTTTTATCTGCTCTTTATAATTTCACACCGATAACAGCAAAATTATCTTTTTTTTTATCTAAACGAACACTCCCGGCATGTTGGGTGAGTAGGCCGCGATGACATCGTTGCGTCGTATACTATCTGAGCTTCACAAATCTATTGAATGCACTTGATAAACGATGGTTTTGAATATGTGAGTCAAAATTGTGAAAACCACCACAAATCCATAGACCAACAAGGGTTTCAGTAAATCAAAGATAAACACCATTATCACAAAGTCTCTTCAAAGTCACCTTCACCACCACAAGAATGTTTTGTTTTTGTTTTTTAATTGGCCCTTTGATAAACTACGTTCCACGGTTTATGATCTGCGTTGGAATATTGTGAAAATCAATTCCTTCGATATGATGATATTGAGTCAAATTTTTATTACTTTTGATTTTATGACTTCTACAACAGGCGAGTGCCAATACACAACCACCACTCAACTTAAGGGGTTGTGGTTTGTCGCGTTGTGTTTTGCTGTTGAGTGTTTGTTTTTATTTTTGCGAAATTCGCCAGAATTGTTTCAATTTTTCGTTTTTTTTTTTGCCCCCTAATAGTGTGAAGTCATTCGCTACAATGAATCATTTGAATGCGGAGATGCTTGTTTTGGCTTAGGTCGTTCTTTTGTATAGCGTATTTTTGAGAGGTGCCGCGAAAAGGGGTTGTGTGTTGTTGTTGGTTTTGTTTTGCTTATGATGAAATTTTCAATAGTTCCAGTATTGAATGCACTGAAGAAAAAAACTAGTTATGACAAATTTCAAATAACAGGTTTGAATTTCCAGTGATTATGAACCTGGGATTTGAGTTGGCATTTTATGCACTGAAAAAAATATTGTAGTGATAGTGAGACCAAAGATTTCATGTCCTTAAAATACGAATGCGATGCATTTTTCTGATATAAAGTTTTTTACCTTGCCCGAAAGACGATGAACTTTTCTATAAAGTCGTTTTTTCTTTGTAATTAAGTGATTCAAATTGAAAATGTGTATCTTAAAATAAAAGAAAATTTTGTTTGACTAAGGTTAACTTGTCTTTAATTATTATGAAATATTCTTCAAAATTAAAGAAATTGTCTTTAAATCTGTTTTCTTTTTACATCTTGACAACAAAGCAAAAAAGCGTTTAAAAATAGGAGACGTTTTTCAACACTTTATTTTAAAGACGATTTTTATTTGAGACATAGCAAAATTTCTACTTGAAGTCGAAACTAAAATTGAAAATTTCAGTTGTCGTTAACACGCTTTTAAAATACTTAAGCACGTGAAGAAAAAAAAGAAAACAGAAAAAACGAATAAATTATAATTTGTTGCCTAGAATCAAGTACGCAAAACTTAAATTTAAAAGATAATTCTTTCTTAAAAGTATCCTTACTTCAATTCTCCGCTTTTTTGGCTCGGAATTAATACCAAAATCATTAATGTAAAGACAAAATCTTTGGAACCAGACATGCTTTGTTTTTCAGTGTACGATCTATTTACTTCACTGTTTGTACACTCTATTTATTACAGAAATTTTCAACAGCTCTAGTATTAAATACACTAAGGAAAAAATAATTTTGACAAATTTCAAATACAGTAAAACCTCTGAAATGTGGACACACACTGTCTCCTAAATATTGTCAACATTTGAGAGGTGTCCAGTTCACTCAAAAAAAGTTTTCTTGGAACCAAAGATTTTGACCTTCCTTTAAGGATTTTGGTATTGATTCCGAGCCAAAGATGCGGCTTCTTTAAAATAAAGACATTTTTTAGCGACCTATCTGGCTTTAAATCTAGGACCAATAAAATTAAAATTAGGATACAGATCTCATTTATGAAATGTTCATTCTCTTTTCGCGGTTTATTAATAAAGGAACTCACGTACAAACAAATGTCAGTTTAAAAAATCTAAATTATAACGGATACTTCAAAGTAAAAAACGTTTTCTTAATTCCAAAAAAACAAAAAATTAAACCAAAGACGCTAAATCCTCAAAATAAGTCTTAGCCTATATTTGAAGCGTTTTTGTCTTAAATCTAAAGTTTCAATATTTCAGTTAATTTAAGGACAATTTCTTTAAATCAAACATGTGTTTCTTTATTTTAAGTAAAATTAGCCTTAGTTCAAAGACATGCGACTTTAACGGAGGGACGCAAATTTACAAAATTGGTATCCTAAATTTAATAAAAAAAATTTGAAGCAAAGATTATAAACTTTATTTTAATTAAAATTTCATTATTTTAAAGAAATTTGTCCTTAATATTTTGTAAATTTCGCATCCTAAAATTTAGGTTGCGAAATCTTTAATATCACGTAAACATTTTTTTCAGTGTTATTAGAGGCTAATTTTAATGTGTTAATATAGCAATCGACTCCAGCAAACTGTCCACTGTGTCCGGTTTTCAAAGTGTCCAATTTTGGGACGACTCATTGCAACTGGTTTGAATTTCGAATTATTACACTGAAAAAAAAACAGTGCGGCTCCAAAGATATTGTATTTACACTAAAGGTTGAGTTACATATCATGCGTTAATCCGTGCGTTTGAAGCACTCTAAAAAAAACTTTTGCTTTCATAGAGAAAATTCAACTCTTTAATCAGCGGACGCATTAACGCATGGTATGTAGCTCAACTTTAATGATTTTGATATTGATTATTTGTTTTACTACACTCAAAAAAAGTGAACCCTCCATATCACTAAAGCCAATTTAACTTTATTTTAATTCATGGAATTATTATTTTGGATAAATTTTCCTTTACTCTAATAATTTTTTGAGTACGTTAGTTAAATGAATTAAAAAAAACGGGAAAATATTATTATGAAGCATAAAGATTTGCTACATTCGTAATTCTCACAAAATAGTTCATTATTTCTTTAAATTTGTAAATTTTACAACAAATGCGCCCATCTTGAACTTCGCATGGCACTAAAGACATACTTGGAATTTTTAACTCCAATTGTTCCTTCAATTTACAAAATTTTCTTTAACAAGTGAAATAAAAATTAATTATGTCTAATAAACTTTTTTGAATTTGTCGAAAAATATTAACTAATTTTTGTTTACACACAAAAAAAATTCTGATTCAATCACGAAATTAATTGATCCAATTAATTTTTTAATTGAAATGTAAAGACATACTTGGAATTTTGAACTCCAATTGTTCCTTCAATTTAAAAAATTTTCTTTAACAAGTGAAATAAAAATTAATTATGTCTAATAAACTTTTTTGAATTTGTCGAAAAATATTTACTAATTTTTGTTTACACACAAAAAAAACTGATTCAATCACGAAATTAATTGATCCAATTAATTTTTTAATTGAAATGAAATCACAGAAATGATAATATCAATTAAAAAATTAATTGATCCAATTAAAAAATTAATTGATACTCTTAATTTGTGTGATTGATATTTGTTTCAATTAAAAAATGTGTTGAATCAATTAAATTTGTAATTGAATATTTTTTCAAACTCAATTAAGATTTTATTTGGAAAAGTTTTTGTGAAATTTTTTTCGGTGGAGTTAAAATTTTCTAAAAATAATCACTTACTAAAATTAACCAAAATTTTTCTTTTTGGTGTTCACTATTTTTTTCAGTGTATAACTCTTGTTTTTACTATAGTCAAACAAACAACTAATTTTCTTTAAAATAGAGATTTATACACTAAACAAAAAAATTTACTTGGATCCAAAGATTTAAACCTTTCTTCAAGGATTTTGATATTGATTCCGCACTGAAAAAATATTGATGCTGACTTAATATAAACATACACACATTTCTTTAAAATTACGAATTAAAAAACCTTTTTGTAATTTTTGCTTAATTATACCCTGCGCAACTCTGTGGTACAGGGTATTATAAGTTAGTGCATATATTTTCAACACACAGAAAGATATCCCAGCAAAAAAGAGCTTCCAAAAATGTAGTTTGGATCCCCAATCTGTGATCCGGAAGTAGTGCGAACTTGGATCATGAATTTTACATGGGCTTGTCATAGGACGGAAGTACTCCCTTTTTGGATCCTTTGCATTGCTTTAGAAGTTGTGCCCTGGAAGTTAAATTGAATGAAGGAATTTAAAAAGCGAAAAAAAATTGTTTTCAACCAATTTCACTTTTTTTCATCCATATGTTTTATTATTTTTTTTTTTATTATTTATTTAATTCAATTTTAAGTTACATTAATTTAAAAATTTCATGTATGAAGCTAAGCTTGTTTTCCTATTATCTAATTTTTACAATTTGAAAACTTTTTCGCTCCGAGCAGGGGTTTGCAGGCACCATAACAGAACGCCTTAGCACACTCAGCCACAAACGCCATTGAACATAAAGCGTCGAAATGTCAATTCAAATGTTTGTGATATGAACGTAATACGACACCAAGGAATAACATTCTAATTGCTTCTCGAGATGTTCTTTATTAGTATGAACGAAAAAATAAGAAACGCAAGTTCAAATCTCACCAGCGGCAATTTTTGTATCAAACATTTTTCTAAAAAATATTTTTTTATGTTATGCATCGTTTTTTTTTATTTTCGGCATATATTTTCGTATAAATATATTTTTTCCATTAAAAATCAACAAAAAAATTAAAAATTCTCGTAATTTGCAAAACCTTCTCAAAAGAACTTCCATGGAAGCGAAAAAGTCAAATCCCAGCGGGGATGAAATTTATTTTCTTTTATTATTATTTTTTTACTTTTTTTATTAATTTTTTTTATTAGTTTTCTATTATTTTGTAAAATTTAATTGTTCAAAATTTGCACTTAAAATAGCCTGATTGCGTTCTTTCTAATACTTGTCCACAAGGACTGCATCGGAAGTAGAAAAAAATCATTGGGGGATCCCAAGATGCGCTTTAGAAGAAATGTTTGTGTACTTGTCCAAAAGGACTGCATCGGAAGTGGAAAAAAATCATTGGGGGATCCCGCGATGCTCTTTAGAAGAAATGTTTGTGGACTTGTCCAAAAGGACTGCATCGGAAGTTGGAAAAACTCGATGGGGGATTCTAGGAAGTGCTACAAAATATGGAGTACAATTTAGTTAAATTTTCGCACGAGTTAATTCATTCTTCCTATAAAACAATTTACTTTTTTTCGGTGTAGCCAGCTGGGGGGCAGGACGGGGGCCAGCTCTTTGCAACACTTCGGTGTGTATCTTACAAATAAATACTACAATGTTGTCTTCTTATGTGTCAATTGAAGGGGACTTGTAGTCTAAGAAGCTTAAATCGCAAGATCTAGGCGACCAATTGACCAGTCCCGAACGTGAAATAAAATGTTCACCGATCTTTGTGTGTTTGATTTAAAGAAACCGTAGGTTTTTATCTAAAATCTTTAGATTTAAGATAAATGTAGGCTAAGATTTATTCTATTTTTTACTTTGATGTATCCGTTATAAACTGGCACTTGTTTGTGCGTGAATAGCTTGAAATAGAATGAAAACTCGATAAATGAGATCTGTATCATAATTTTAATTTTATTTATCCTAGATTTAAAGCCAGATGTCGCTAAAAAAATCCTTATTTTAAAGAAGTCACACACCCTCAAAAAATCGCTTCTGTAACATATACCCCAAACTCATTTGCTTCAAGCATATATATGCTTCATGCTTCAAGCATATATATTTTCAGGATTGATCCAAACAAAATATTATGTGTATTGTTCAAACGTATTATGTTTTACCTTTGATATTTTCTTTGTGAGGATATATTGTTAAGGCGCCAATTGGTTACTTCCATTATTTTACTTGCAGCATACTCTCTAGGTGTCTCTTTCTAAACACATATATGTTTATTGGCTATTTCTATATTAAAATATGTAAATATGTTTGCATCTAAGCATATTATATTTACAAACATTTTATGTCGAAAACGTAATATGTTCTAACATATTAACATATATGTTCCAAACATGTTATGCTAGTTTATGAACGTTATATGCTTGCACTTGAAAATATTGTGTTAAAAAATTTGAGTTCCAAACATATAATTTTTACATCCAAACATATGGAAAACAGTCTTTCTCGCCCGTACACCTTTGGCTCGGAATCAATACCAAAATTCTTAAAGGAAGGTCAAAATCTTTGGATCCAAGTAAACTTGTTTTTTGAGTCGTCCAAAACCCGTCCAAAAATAACATTTTGCCCTTGAAACATGTTTGACGTGGTCATATTACTCCTATGCATGTTAGTGTAATACATTCCTTCTTTGGCTCAGAATCAATGCCAAAATAATAAAAGTTTACTTGGTTCCAAAGATTTTGACCTTCCTTTAAGGATTTTAGTATTGATTCCGAGCCAAAGATGCGGGTTCTTTAAAATAAGGAAATTTTTTTTGCGACCTATCTGGCTTTAAATCTAGGATCTATAAAATTAAAATTAGGATTTATCGAATTTTCATTCTATTTTTCCGGTATATTAATAAAGCTATTCACGTACAAACAAATGCCAGTTTAAAAATCCAAATTATGACGGATACTTTGAAGTAAAAAATATTTTCTTAATTCCAAAAAAAAACTTTAAACTAAAGATGCTAAATCCTCAAAATAAGTCTTAGCCTATATTTGATTTAGATTTGTTTTTATCTTAAATCTAAAGATGCAATATTTCAGTTAATTTAAGGACGATTTCTTTATAACAATGTGTTTCATTACTTTAAGGAAAATTTTTGTTAGTTTAAAGACATGCAACTTTAACGAAGGGACGCAAATTTTCAAAAAGGGTGTCCTAAATTTAATGAAAAAAAAATTTAAAGCAAAGATTATAAACTTTCTTTTAATTAAAATATCATTATTTTAAAAAAACTTGTCCTTAATAGTGTATAAATTTCACATCCTAAAATTGAGGTTGCGTAATCTTTAATATCACGTAAATATTTTTTTTCAGTGTGGAGGACATCTGAGGTTCTTTTTAATATAAATTCCTAATACCATATTCCGTTTATACGTTCATATATTGTTTTGTTTTTTTTTTTTTTTTTTAAATCAAACAAATATGATGTGGATAAAACTTCATTTTAACCACATGTGTTTTGCATTCCGTAAAGTATTCAATTTTTTTTCAGTGTATAATTAACTTGGCAAAATTATGAAAATTTCATTGATATGATGCGCTGTGTTTTTTTTTATGGTGAAATGAAACGTAATAACCAGCAGCAGCACCACCACCACCAGCAACAAAAACCACAACCAACACAACAACACAAACAAGTAAGTAGCAATACTATTTACAAAAGAAACATGTTTTTGTTTTTGACAATATAACCGTATTTTTTTTAAACAAATATCACTTCATGTAATTTGCAATTTCATGTTATTTTCATAAATCATACTCGTATCGGTGTTTTATGTAGGACGTCCAACTATTAAATCCATTTGTAAGTCAGCTAAAATGGCACACCATTAGATCGATGGTCAACGTTTGCCGGCCACCGCTTGTTGCCCGTTGCTTTCGTATCCTGTTTCCGGTGTCCTCGACGCTTTATAAATGCTTTGCGTGAAAATCAGCCGATATGAGCAACACGACCGTAACACCAACACCAACAACAAAATGAAACGAAACAAAAAACCCAAAAGTAAAACTAAAATATTGGAGGAGAACTCTTAATTGTTGCCCGTTAGTTAACTCTTCAACGTTAAAACGCTTACTAATCGGCATGCCACAACAGACTGACGAGGTCCAAAACAGAATACTTGCACATATCCATAAACCCACAGACACACACACACAAACATAGTCACGCATTCAGTAAAATAGTAAAAAACAGTATATACAAAAACAAAACAAACGACGAAAAGAAAGTGAAGTGAGTAAGGGCATGAATGAATGAGTGAATGAATGGGCGGACGGACAAACAAAACGACTGAATTCGCTTGGCAGGCTGTCTTTGTTGCATGTAGTATATTCTCGAGTTTATCGTATATGTTTACGAGGGTCATTTGGGATAGATTCGAGGATACTTCATAATGGCTTGGAATATTGGTCCTACGGTGTAATAGATTTCAGGATGTAGACTTCAGGATAAAGAACAAAGAAAATTATAGCTCATTCACATTAGGCTCGAAATCTACTAAAAGTGGATTTGAAATCCCATTGTTATAAGGCAACTGACAGTTGAAATCTAGTTAAAGTAGATTTTGAATGTGTAATGTGTATGGGGTTTTAGATTTAAGCCAACAATATTTTCTCATTGACAAGCCAAAAACATATATATATATATATATATATATATATATATATATATATATATATATATATATATATATATATATATATATATATATATATATATATATATATATATACATATGTATATGACATATGGCATATGTCATGCCTAATTTTGGGACACTCAGCTAACACAATATATGGACAAGTTTCTTCAAAATAAAAATATAATTCACTTATAACCAGGGCTGTGGAGCCGGAGCCGGAGTCGGAGTCTGAAGATTTTGCTGGAGTCGGAGTCGTAAAAATTTTGCTCGACTCCGGCTAAACCAAATTTTTTACAAAAACACTTCACATTTTTGTAACTAAGCAAGTTTTTACGCAAATTAGTTTCCATTGCGTTATTCATTCGATTAATGTACAGAATGATTGTAAATGAAAATCAACTTCCAATTACGGCTATCTTTTTATGTTTCCTAGAATGTTAGACAAGCAGATGGGCTGGATCGATCCATTTTAATGCCCATATCAATTTATTTGCAATATTTCGAACAATCGAAATTATTATTTTTTTTTTTTTTTAATTTTATTTTAAGGCCATATAACAGGTTGGCTGATAAGTCCCCGGTCTAACAAAGAAAAACACATTTTTTTTTCCCAAAATTCGTTTTTATTTTTGTCAAAATTCGTTTTTATTATTCAACATAGTTCCCTTCAAGAGCGATACAACGATCATAGCGCCCTTCCAATTTTTTTATACAATTTTGGTAGTACTCTTTCGGTTTTGCCTTAAAAAGGGGCCTCAGTTTCGGCGATCACCTCAACCATTGCATCCAAATTTTTTCCCTTGCGAGCATCCTTTTGAGGTCTGAGAACAAGAAAAAGTCGCTGGGGGCCAGATCTGGTGAATACGGTGGGTGGGGAAGCACTTCGAAGCCCAATTCATGAATTTTTGCCATCGTTCTCAATGACTTGTGGCACGGTGCGTTGTCTTGATGGAACAACACTTTTTTCTTCTTCATATGGGGCCGTTTTGCCGCGATTTCGACCTTCAAACGCTCCAATAACGCCATATAATAGTCACTGTTGATGGTTTTTCCCTTCTCAAGATAATCGATAAAAATTATTCCATGCGCATCCCAAAAAACAGAGGCCATTACTTTGCCAGCGGACTTTTGAGTCTTTCCACGCTTCGGTCGCTGTCCACTCAGCCGACTGTCGATTGGACTCAGGAGTGTAGTGATGGAGCCATGTTTCATCCATTGTCACATACCGACGGAAAAACTCGGGCTTTTACGAGCTGCAAACACCGCTCAGAATCATCAACACGTTGTTGTTTTTGGCCGCTCGCGCGGCACCCATTTTGCACAGAGCTTCCGCATATCCAAATATTGATGAATGATATGACAAACACGTTCCTTTGATATCTTTAAGGCCTCTGCTATCTCGATCAACTTCATTTTACGGTCATTCAGAATCATTTTGTGGATTTTTTTTGATGTTTTCGTTGGTAACCACCTCTTTGGGCGTCCACTGCGTTCACCGTCCTCCGTGCTCATTTCACCACGCTTGAATTTTGTATACCAATCAATTATTGTTGATTTCCCTGGCGCAGAATCCGAAAACTAATTTTGATAATGAGTTTTTGCTTCCACCGTATTTTTCCCCTTCAGAAAACAGTATTTTATCAAAACACGAAATTCCTTTTTTTTCACAATAACAAAAGTTGCTTAACAAAAGACGCTCTATCTCACAAACTAATTGACTTACAGACATCAAATTTTGACACGAATCATTTGAAGGTTGGTACTATATAAAAATAATATGCATTTAATACTAGCGAGGCAATCTAGGTGTCAGACCGATGATTTATCAGCCAACCTGTTACATATGTGGAATATTGACAGAAAATTTTTTCAAAGTCGTTTTTTATAGAAAAATTTGTCACAATGTTATTTCTATAAAAATTGTTGTCAAAATTTTATTTCTATAGCAAATTTTGTCAAAATTTTATTTCTATAAAAAATTTATTCAAAATTTTATTACTACAGAAATATTTTTTTCTATAGGAAATTTAGTCAAAATTTTATTTCTATAGAAAATTGAGTAAAAATTTTGTTTCTATAGAATATTTTGCAAAATTTTATTTCTATAGAAAATGTTGCAAAATTTTGTTTGTTACACAAAAATTTTTTCAAAATTTTATTTCTATTGATAATTTTATTTCTATAAAAATTTAAGTCAAAATTTTATTTTATAGAAAATTTTGCCGAAATTTTATAGTAATAGATTTTTTTTATTAGAAAATTTGGTCAAAATTTTATTTCTATAGAAAATTTTGTCAAAATTTTATTTCTATAGAAAATTTTGTCAAAATTTTATTTCTATAGAAAATTTTGTCAAAATTTTATTTCTATGGAAAATTTTGTCAAAATTTTATTTCTGTAGAATATTTTGCAGAATCTTATTTCTATATAAAATTTTGCAAAATTTTATTTAATAGACAAAAATTAAAAAAAAATCTGCTCACTGTTACTCGCTGCTAAGTCGAAAACTTGTAGAAATGGCTCAAATTTTCAAATTTTTCAATGAATGTGAAATTAAGACTAATGTGAAATTAAGACCTTTTTTCGATCCACTTACGGTACCCCCACAATAGAACTAAAAATTAGTGGTATTAAAATGGGATTCAGTTATATTACCCGGAGTCGACTCCGGAGTCGGAGTCGAGCTGATGAAAAATGCTGGAGTAGGAATCGGAGTCGAGCAAAATTGGCTCGACTCCACAGCCCTGCTTATAACAATGTTCATAAACATTTAATTAAATTTTTTATCATTTAATTACGGACACTAATCATTAAAATTTGCGACTCTGCGTTAAAGTCATATGCCTTTGAAGTAAGTCACATTTTCCTCAATTTAAAAATTTTCTTTTATTTAAAGAACTTATATTTAAATTAACTAAAATATTAAATCTTTACTTTAAAAATAAAAAACTTCCAATATAGGCTACTACTTATATGGAGGGTTTTGCATCTTTGATTTAAAGATTTTTTTTATTAAGAAAACATTTATTACTTTTTAGTATCTGTTAAATTTGCATTTTATTTGTACTCCACACACAAAAAAAATTCTGATTCAATCTGGAAATTAATTGATCCAATTATTTTTTTAATTGAAATGTCTTCACAGAAATTATAGTATCAATTAAAAAATTAATTGATACTATTAATTTGTGTGATTGATTTTTATTTCAGTTAAAAAAATTGTTAATTCCATAAAATGTTTAATTGAATATTTTTAAAACTCAATTAAGATTTTAATTGGAAAATTGTTCGTGATATATAAATATATGAAATAAAGTATCACCCAAAAAGTAGTGAAAATGTTCTCGTTGGATCCGGAAGTGGTACCAAATTGGCTCAGAAACGATGAATTTAATACGGGCTTGTTATACACAGGAAAAAAACTATTTTTTTGACGAAATTATTGACCCAATTAATTTTGAATTGAAATGTCTTCAGTTACAGAAATGATAGTATAAATTCAATTAAAAAAAGTCAATTAAGAAATATATTGTTCCAATTAAAAAATTAATTTATACAATTTATTTTTGTGATTGAATTTTGTTTCAATTAAACAATGTGTTGAACCAATTAAATTTTTAATTCAATATTTTTTACAATTGAATTAAAATTTTAATTGATTAAATGTTGGTGGTATTTTTTTCAGTGTAGGACGGATGCCCACCATTGCCCACAATAAATATTTTGTAATATTTCTAATGCATTCTTACGTTTTTTTTTTTTTTGAAACGTTTGACCTCCAAAAATTGTCAATTTTTCTATAATGGATTTACACAGAAAAACAGTGAAACCAGGAAGAAAACTTTTGGTTAATTTTGGAAAATTTTGAATATTTTAGAAAATTTTAAATAAGTATTATAAACGCTGGCATCATGCCAATATCACAAAAATAAGTAAATATTTTTCGACAAATTCAAGAAAATTTATTAGACATAAAGTTTTTTTTTACTTGCTAAAGAAAATTTTGTAGTTTTAAGAAAAAAATTGGAGTTCAAAATTGCAATAATGTCTTTAGTGACATACGAAGTTCATGATGGATGCATTTGCAGTAAATTTTACAATATACAAGTTTTTCTTTAACAAGTGAAAAACAGAAATAGTTATGTCTTATAAATGTTTCGAAAATATTTATTTATTTTTGTCATATCACCTTTTGTCGATGCAGTTTAGCTAAAAATTTATAAAATAAGAGTTGTCTCGATTCGAACTTTAGTGTTTCTGTTTGTTTCCGATTTATTTTTTTAATTTTGTGTTAATTTCAAATTTAGTACGCATACTACAGTACTAAATATAATCACCCCATCTTATTCGTTCTTCTCTGTGTACAGATAATATAAAGATGACAAAACTTTTTTAACTGTCATCGTATCCAGAAATTGCTGTAGTGTTTAGATCGTTTAAGTGTACGAATGTCACATGAAACCAGACTGGCAACAACATCAACAAACAACGCCATCTACATTCTCTAGTAGACGAATGTGCACACACATTCATTCATACACAAACTTCTGTAATGGTATAAGTATGAATGCCAAGTCCATTCAATTATTACGCCCCCCGCTCCCTATCACACATCATCAATATTTTGACTGACTTTAGGATATTTGCAAATTTTACATTTATTTGTTTATTTAATTTTGAGTTTTTTTGTTTTTCACAAAATTATTCCGAGTAAATGGGTGGATTACTAATTATCGCAATAATTATCCATTGTTTACAAAGCCATTCTCTATGCACAAGCAATAGATTCATTTAGAAAAACTAACACTTTGTTGGGTTTTAGAGCACTTTCAATCACTTTGAGATACATATTCCATTCTCGCCGGGTTTGTACTGTGATATTGTCCCCCAACCGCCCCCTATTTTTTTTTTTCTTTTTTTGTTTACTGTGGGAAAATAATTGTCTACACTGTTAGAAAAATATGTTTTTCATATGTTCCGATATAAACAAAATGTGTTTCGGGCACGATTTTAAACCACAATATATTTAAGTGCGAACATGTAATGTTCCTAAACTAACACTAAATGTTTGGGACATCTATGTTAATATGTTAGAATATATTATGTTTAGGGCATAAAAATAATATGTGTGAATGTAAACATATATAAATTAACAAATTTCGAGTAAACATATATATGTTGTGATATTTTATTCAGAGAGCGACAAAAAGAGAGTATAGAGAAAGAAATAGAGATGGAAACCGGGAGGGTTGACGAAAGATATCAACATAACAAAGCGAGAGAATGAAAAGAGAACAATTTCTGTGAAACCGCTTGTATGTTGTTTCGGAAAACTGTTTTATGATAAGGCTAAAAATTTGATATGCTTAAGTCTAAATATTACTTAATTTGAATAAAGAGAATAGACATTCGGAACCAAGAGAACATTTGAAAAACAAACTGCATATGTTTTCGCCTTGAGAGCAGCATTTTATGCATGTGTGAACATGTGTTTTGTTTATCATTTTGGCATTATGGGCACAATTTTTCGTTAAAATAAATCAGGGGTCTTCATAAAAATAACGAAAGGGCACTATACTCTTTTTAGAGTTGGGACAGTAAAATGAAATAAGGAGGAAATAGTGAAAAATTACACAGTAAAATGTAAAAAAACAAACTTTAGTTCCTCTTTATTAAAAAGTAGTCCACGAGGAGTTGACGGACACCATCAAATATAAAAGCGGGCATTAAGTTCGAGTTTTACAGCTAAAACAATTTAAAAAGTTTATTTTCTTTAAAATGAATTATTAAAGAAAAATAAAAGGAATTTTAGAGCGATGGTGTTAAATGCTAGTAAAAAACTGTTCACGTCTAAATAAATTTATGTTTATATTATAAAATTATGTATGTATGTTTATACTCGACTCCACGTTCTTCTTTTGTTAGTTTTTGAATTCCTTCCAAATTTTAAAGTTTTGTACAAAAACAGTTTTTTATTAAAAAATTGTTATTTTTGCAATAAAAAATAATATTTTATCCAAAAATCAGTCAATTTCGTTTATATCAAGCACTGTTACTGACTATAAATCTTTAATAACACACATTTCGAAGTTTCATTTAAAAAAAAATAATATAGTATAAATATAAATGTGTAAATTAAAAAAAAACAAAAAAAAATGTTCGGTCGGAGCAGGGATTGAACCCACGACCCTTTGTATGCAAGGCAGACATGCTAACCACTGCTCCACGTGGCAAACAAATGTATGTTTCTGTTAAATAATGTTATGTTTGCATGGGCTCGTGGGCGCTGCAAATTATGCTATATAAATGTAACTTAAAACGATAATTATCTACTGGTGACTATAACAGCTACGTAGCCCAGTGGATAGTGTGTTGGCTTACAAACTGTATGGTCCTCGGTTCGATTCTCCGTGCAGGCGAAAGGTAAAATTTAAAAAATTTATAAAAGTGAATAATTTCTTCAACATTATTTGTAGTACAGAAAAAGGTTCCAATAACTAAAAAATTTCGTGGAAGTGAAATACGAGTATGTTAGGGAATGAGCACAATCGTGTTTGGGAAAAATTCTTCCAAGCATATAATATTTTTGGCTCAAATTGCTTCGAAACATATAATATGTTCACATAAAACAAACATATTAATGTTTCGGCAGTATGCAATAATATATGTGCTTCCTGCAAAATATGTTTGGAACATATGTTAAAGAAGCGATTTTTTTTTGAGGGTGTATGATCATCATGGACATCATCAATTGCCAACGATGATCATATTCTCCAAATGAAAGCAATGATCTCGTCAGTTGGTTGAATTAATTGAATGTCCGGCAAATTAATGAAACCTCCATCACCTCGAGATTCAAGTGCAGAGCATGGGGGATCTTTTTTGCGACAAGAGTCGAGAAAAAAATGAGTTGGTTTTTTTTAGTTGGTGTATTGATGCTAATCAAATTTTACATGTTTCATTGCCATGCCGAGTTCAAAATGTGACACCGTTTTGTTTGATTTTTTTTCTATTCTTTTATTTGGTCAATCAACCAGTGTCATTCGAACAGCAGGAGGTCACTAAACATTTCTATATAACTAAAGAACATTTTCTCATTTCGAACAAAGATTTCCATAACTATTGTTCATTTACTTTTTATACATTTGAAAGTCAGAAGTGTTGAAAATTCATAATTTGATAAAATAAAAAAATCGAAAGGCAATATCAAATAAAAAGACATACAAACACAGTAAAAAAGTAAATAAAAAAATAAAACAATAATTACTCAATAACAGGTTGGCTGATAAGTCCCCGATCTAACAAATAAAAACACATTTTTTTTGTCAAAATTCGTTTTTATTATTCAACATAGTTCCCTTCAAGAGCGATACAACGATTATAACGACCTTCCAATTTTTTGATACCATTTTGGTAGTACTCCTTTGGTTTTGCCTCAAAATAGGCCTCAGTTTCGGCGATCACCTCTTCATTGCATACAAATTTTTTCCCTGCGAGCATCTTTTTGAGGTCTGAGAACAAGAAAAAGTCGCTGGGGGCCAGATCTGGAGAATACGGTGGGTGGGGAAGCAATTCGAAGCCCAATTCATGAATTTTTGCCATCGTTCTCAATGACTTGTGGCACGGTGCGTTGTCTTGGTGGAACAACACTTTTTTCTTCTTCATATGGGGCCGTTTTGCCGCGATTTCGACCTTCAAGCGCTCCAATAACGCCATATAATAGTCACTGTTGATGGTTTTTCCCTTCTCAAGATAATCGATAAAAATTATTCCATGCGCATCCCAAAAAACAAAGGCCATTACTTTGTCAGCGGACTTTTGAGTCTTTCCACGCTTCGGAGACGGTTCACCGGTCGCTGTCCACTCACCCGACTGTCGATTGGACTCAGGAGTGTAGTGATGGAGCCATGTTTCATCCATTGTCACCTATCGACGGAAAAACTAGGGTGTATTACGAGTGCAAACACCGCTCAGAATCATCAACACGTTGTTGTTTTTGGTCAAATGTGAGCTCGCGGGCCCCCATTTCGCACAGAGCTTCCGCATATCCAAATATTGATGAATGATATGACCAACACGTTCCTTTGATATCTTTAAGGCCTCTGCTATCTCGATCAACTTCATTTTACGGTCATTCAAAATCATTTTGTGGATTTTTTTTTTTTTTGATGTTTTCGTCGGTAACCACCTCTTTTGGGCGTCCACTGCGTTTACCGTCCTCCGTGCTCATTTCACCACGCTTGAATTTTGCATGCCAATCAATTATTGTTGATTTCCCTGGGGCAGAGTCCGGAAACTCATTATCAAGCCAAGTTTTTGCTTCAACCGTATTTTTTCCCTTCAGAAAACAGTATTTTATCAAAACACGAAATTCCTTTTTTTCCATTTTTTTCACAATAACAAAGTTGCTTCACAAAAAACGCTCTATCTCACAAACTAATTGACTTACAGACGTCAAATTTTGACACGAATCATTTGAAGGTTGGTACTATATAAAAATAATATGCATTTAATACTAGCGACGCCATCTATGTGTCAGACCGGGGACTTATCAGCCAACCTGTTACTTATAGATACACAGAAAAATATTACCAAAATAATTCCCATTAAAAAGAAGGACGTGAACAATCAAAACAAGTATATGCAGCAGGAAGTTCGGCCGGGCCGAATCTTAAATACCCACCACCATGAATCAAATATAATAGTTTACTTTGAAAACTCTTCGTCGTAGCGGGTTACTTGATAATATATAGAATTTCAGGGAGTTTGATGACAAATATTCTCCCAAGCAAATCAGTTCAACCAGTTCGCTTCCCGAAGATAAATTTAAATATTCCACCTATGAAGACTAGATCAGATTCTGGATTTATAAGAACCAATTTTGTTTGAGTTTTAGAGATATCATAAACATATCGTGTAAATGGTGAAATAACGCCTTGATTTGAAATCTTAAATCTGTAGATTCTTTCTGCCATTATTTAAGCAATTTTCATGATCAGTGCGTCTGCTATACACTGAAAAAAGAGTTTTCTGAGGAACGCTATTTTAGACTAGCAAAGTTTTCTTTTGACACAAATTTTACACTAATAGAAAAAATTACGTTCCATAGTTATGAAGGGACGGTGACAAAATGAAACGGAAACATTCACCAAAAATCAAAACGGAATGTTCACAATTTCGTCCACGGGCGTTCACGATTTCATGAACGGCATTCGTTTTTCTTTGGCCATGAAAAGTCTTAAAATAATCGTTAGACTTTATTATGACAACTCCTTCGGTGGTGCAATGTGCTAAGGCGACTGTTAACGCGTATGGTGCAGAAAACACAGGTTCGAGTCACGCTAGCGGAAATCTTTTTTTTTTTAATTTTGTTTATAAAGTCGTAACCATAACGTAACCAGAACATGAACTCTGGTTGTTGTTTTGACAACACATGGTGTCATTTTATCGTTGTCAGATTGACACCGCCTGTTCACAGTTTGACACCACATGTGTGTTGATTCACTTTCATGAACGAATCGTTTTGAAATGAGCACGCCGTGCATGATTTTTTCTATGAGTGTAGAGAAAATCTTTGAATCGCATATCAAAAATTCAGATTTTGCTCTAAACGAATATACTTTAACGAAACGGAAAATTTCGTTTGTCTAAAATTTCATTCCGAAGCAAAATAGTTTTTCTTTCGATGTAAGAAGTTAAATCGGTCTATATCGATGCCTAAGCAAATGGACCGGTAAAAAAATGCGATACAGATTTTTTAGGGTCTAAAATACCAGTATATTTACATTTTCGGGCAAATCGGATAAAAACTACTGTAGGACAGAAGCCCAAGGATTTAAATCGGGAGATCGGTCTATGTGGGGGCTATACTAAAATATGGGTCGACACACAACATATTCGGTTGACCTATTTGTGGTCAACCGGGAGGTACACAGTCTTACACAAGTTTACATACGGTTTAAGAAATTGTATTTTCTTTAATTAATAAAATATAATAAAATATGCATATATATGCTTTAGATTTTGCAAATTAATTTGAAAAACAAAGTATCTGTCAATTTTCAAGAAGATTTTTTTAGTCTGGATTATAAACAACAACAAGAAACATGTTTAGTTATAAAGAAAAACCTCAAGGGTATGTAAACTTATGTGAGACTGTGTAGATCTATATGTGGGCTATACCAAAACATGGACCAGTACTCACCTTTTAATAATCCTCAAATATCTTTAGAATTCAATTTTCAGACAAATTGGTTAAAAACTACGAATTCCAGAAGCCCAAGAAGTAACATCGGGAGATCAGTCTATATGGGGGCTATACCAAAACATGGACCAATTTCGACACACCTCTTTATGGTCCTAAGATACCTCTAGATTTCTAGTTTTAGGCAAATTGGATAAAAACTACGGATTCTAGACGCCCAAGAAGTAAAGTCGGGAGATCGGTCTATATGGGGCCAACACTAAAACATGGACCGATAGGCACTATTTTCGGCATACCTTTTGATGGTCCTATCTAGAATACCGCTATATTTCCAATTTCAGGAAAATTGGATAAAAACTATGGATTCTAGAAGCCCAAGAAGTAAAGTCGAGAGATCGGTCTATATGGGGGCAACACCAAAACATGGACCGATACACCCCATTTTCGACACACCTATTTATGATCTTAAAATAGCTCTAGATTTTCAATTTCAAGCAAAGTAAAATCGGGAGATCGGTCTACATGGGGGCTAAACCAAAACATGGACCGGTGTACCCCAATTTCGGCACACCTATTTATGGTCATAAAATACTTCTAGATTTCAAATTTCAGGCAAATCGGATAATAAATACAGTATCTAAGAGCTCAAGAAATAAAGTCGGTATCTAAAAGCTAAAGAAATAAAGTCGGTCTATATGGGGGCTACACCAAAACATGGACCGATAGGCAGCATTTTCGGCACACCTTTTTATGGTCCTAAAATACCTCTAGATTTCCAATTTCAGGCAAATTGGGAGGTCGGTTTATATGGGGACTATATCAAAACTTGGACCTATATAGTCCATCTTCAAACAAACAAAACACGAATCTGTGCAAAATTTCAGGACGATAGCGCCATTATTGAAGGCTGTAGCGTGATTACAACAGACAGACAGATGGACAGACGAACATGGTTATGTTATATCGTCTTAGAATTTCTCACAGATCAAAAGTATATATACTTTATATAGTCGGAAATCGATATTTCGATATGTTACAAACGGAATGACAAACGTATTATACCCCCATCACCATCTAAGGTGGTGGGTATAAAAATGTGGACGTTCATTGATTAAATTATAAAATTATAAAAACAGGAGAACCAATACATTTTATACTCTCCACCATAGAATAAAGGCATGCTAACTTTGTCATTATATTTGTAACCCATAGAAATATTGGTCTCAGTATATTCTTTCCGAAGCATGGTGAAATGATGAGTTGATCTAGCGATGCCGGTCCGTCCGTCTGTATAAATTACTAACGAAAAATGGTATTGACTTGAATCTTGATAGAATTTGCTGTTATTGATGTAGGTCAGATGGTATTGAAAATGGACTATATCAAACCACTTTTAGGTATAGCCCACAAGCCCATAGATGTGAATTCCGGAGTGTTTTGAAAATATTAATATATTATAACCTCCAATTAAAAAATAAAACTTAATAAAACTAAAGCCAATCTAACTTCATAAGAAATAGTTAACAAATGTTTTCTTAATTCGAAACAAAAAAAAAAAACAAAAAAAAAACAAAACAAAACTTTAAACCAAAGATGAAAAATCCTGAAAATAAATCTTAGCCTATATTTGAAACATTTTTAAGCAAAATCCAAATATTGCAGCTAAAATAATTTCTTTCAAGCAAAAAAAAAGTATTTTTACTTTAAGGAAAATTCACCTTACTTTAAAGACATACGACTTTAGGGAAAGGGCGCAATTTAAAATTAACGAAAATAATTTTTGAAGAAAATATTATGAACCTTCTTGTAGTTAAAATTTCTTTATTTTAAAGTAATTTGTTCTTAATGTCGGGTAAATTGTGTGTCCTAAAATTTATGTTGCATAATCTTTCATATTAGATCAGTATAGATATAAAGTTATATAGCATCCTAAATAATGTATTTATTTCAAAGAAACCGCATTTTTATACCCTGCTCCACACTGTGGAACAGGGTATTATAAGTTAGTGCATATGTTTGCAACACCCAGAAGGAGACGAGATAGACACATGGTGTCTTTGGCAAAAATGCTCAGGGTGGGCTCCTGAGTCGATATAGCGATGTCCGTCTGTCCGTCTGTCCGTCTGTCCGTCTGTCCGTCTGTCCGTGAACACATTTTTGTAATCAAAGTCTAGGTCGCAGTTTTAGTCCAATCGACTTCAAATTTGGCACAAGTATGTGTTTTGGCTCAGAATAGATCCCTATTGATTTTGGAAGAAATCGGTTCAGATTTAGATATAGCTCCCATATATATATTTCGCCCGATATGGACTTATATGGCCCCAGAAGCCAGAGTTTTACCCTAATTTGCTTAAAATTTTGTACAAGAAGAACAATTAGTACTATAGTCAAGTGTGCCAAATTTTATCGAAATCGGTTCAGATTTAGATATAGCTCCCATATATATCTTTCGCCCGATATGGACTAATACGGTCCCAGAAGCCAGAGTTTTACCCCAATTTGGTTGAAATTTTGCACAGGGAGTAGAATTAGCATTGTAGCTATGCGTGCCAAATTTGGTTGAAATCGGTTCAGATTTAGATATAGCTCCCATATATAGCTTTCGCCCGATTTACACTCATAGGACCACAGTGGCCAATTTTTTGCTCCGATTTAGTTGAAATTTTGCACAGGGAGTAGAATTAACATTGTTGCTATGCGTGTCAAGTTTGGTTGAAATCGGTTCAGATTTAGATATAGCTCCCATATATAGCTTTCGGCCGATTTACACTCATATGACCACAGAGGCCAATTTTTTGCTCCGATTTAGTTGAAATTTTGCACAGGGAGTAGAATTAGCTTTTTAGCTATGCGTGCAAAATTTGGTTGAAATCGGTTCAGATTTAGATATAGCTCCCATATATATGTTTTTCTGATTTCGACAAAAATGGTCAAAATACCAACATTTTCCTTGTAAAATCGCCACTGCTTAGTCGAAAAGTTGTAAAAATGACTCTAATTTTCCTAAACTTCTAATACATATATATCGAGCGATAAATCATAAATAAACTTTTGCGAAGTTTCCTCAAAATTGCTTCAGATTTAAATGTTTCCCATATTTTTTTTACTAACATTGTGTTCCACCCTAGTGCATTAGCCGACTTAAATTTTGAGTCTATAGATTTTGTAGAAGTCTATCAAATTCTGTCCAAATCGAGTGATATTTAAATGTATGTATTTGGGACAAACCTTTATATATAGCACCCAACACATTTGACGGATGTGATATGGTATCGAAAATTTAGATCTACAAAGTGGTGCAGGGTATAATATAGTCGGCCCCGCCCGACTTTAGACTTTCCTTACTTGTTTTTTTTAGATCATACGTATAATAGATTTTAAGATTCATCTCTATATAGCATGAGAAGTAAAATTAGCTAAGCTTCTTACTACCATGATGACATAATTTCACCACGATTCTATTGTTTTTTTTTTTTTCTTCATGCACGAATTGTGGCACAAACGAAAGACGTAATTTTAAACGAAACAAAAAACCAAATATGTGAAAACAAAAAAGATAGATTTCCCTACATCTATGACATTTATTTCATTTTTTTTTGCCTTTGTTCGTAATTTTTAACATTTGCAATGTAATGTGTTAATGAATTGTAACCTTCCTGGGAGGCATTTAGCAAATTAAGACGACAAAAATGTAAGAAATGTAAATGCCTTTTCAAAGGTATCGTGTTTCTCGTTTGCACCTGATAAAAGTGTGCTGCACCTATTACAAGCAAGAAAGCGTGATATGTGAAATATGTAATGTTCATCGTTGCAAGATACCTTAGTATAAGTATAAAATAATTTTTTTAAATAAATTTGAATGAGTGCATTCCTACAAAAACATTCTGAAAAATATTGCCTTAATATCAAAGTCTATGCAACCTAGCTTTAGAACACGCAATGTACACAATATTATGAACAAATTTCTTTAAAATAATGAATTTTTAAATTAATGAAAGTTTTTAATCTTTGATTCAATTTTTATACCCTGCGCCACACTGTGGAACAGGGTATTATAAGTTAGTGCATATGTTTGCAACACCCAGAAGGAGACGAGATAGACACATGGTGTCTTTGGCAAAAATGCTCAGGGTGGGCTCCTGAGTCGATATAGCCATGTCCGTCTGTCCGTGAACACATTTTTGTAATCAAAGTCTAGGTCGCAGTTTGAGTCCAATCGACTTCAAACTTGGCACAAGTATGTGTTTTAGCTCAGAATAGATCCCTATTGATTTTGGAAGAAATCGGTTCATATTTAGATATAGCTCCCATATATATCTTTCGCCCGATATGGACTTATATGCTCCCAGAAGCCAGAGTTTTACCCTAATTTGCTTAAAATTTTGCACAAGAAGAACAATTAGTACTATAGTCAAGTGTGCCAAATTTTATTGAAATCGGTACAGATTTAGATATAGCTCCCATATATATCTTTCGCCCGATATGGACTAATACGGTCCCAGAAGCCAGAGTTTTACCCCAATTTAGTTGAAATTTTGCACAGGGAGTAGTCTTAGCATTGTAGCTATGCGTTCCAAATTTGGTTGAAATCGGTTCAGATTTAGATATATCTTCCATATATAGCTTTCGCCCGATTTACACTCATATGACCACAGAGGCCAATTTTTTGCTCCGATTTAATTGAAATTTTGCACAGGGAGTAGACTTAGCATTGTAGCTATGCGTGCCTAATTTGGTTGAAATCGGTTTACATTTAGATATAGCTCCCATATATAGTTTTCGCCCCATTTACACTCATATGACTACAGAGGCCAATTTTTTACTGCGATTTAGTTGAAATTTTGCACAGGGAGTATAATAAGCATTGTTGCTATGCATGCCAAATTTGGTTGAAATCGGTTCAGATTTAGGTATAGCTCCCATATATATGTTTTTCTGATTTCGACAAAAATGGTCAAAATACGAACATTTCCCTTTTAAAATCGCCTCTGTTTAGTCGAAAAGTTGTAAAAATTACTCTAATTTTCCTCTACTTCTAATAAATATATATCGAGCGATAAGTCATAAAAAAACTTTTGCAAAGTTTCCTTAAAATTGCTTCATATTTAAATCTTTCCCATATTTTTTTACTATCATTGTGTTCCACCCTAGTGCATTAGCCGACTTTTTGAGTCTATAGATTTTGTAGAAGTCTATCAAGTTCTGTCCAGATCGAGTGATATTTAAATGTATGTAAAGGGTGGATAAATTGTAAGGACCGATGTTGAATGTGAACCACACCTAAACGCCAAGTTTTTTCCGAATTTTATTTGACATTTCTCTATTTCAGACTTACTCAATTTGAACCATGGAGAGATGCACAATCCAACAACGTGTTAAATGGTTCCAAGGAATGGCAACAGTGGATGATCAATTTTCGAAGAAAATCGTCTTCAGTGATGAGGCACATTTTCACCTTAGTGGATTCGTCAATAAACAGAATTGCCGCATTTGGGCGAATGAGAATCCAAGAGTGATTGTCGAAAAACCAATGCACCCACAAAGAGTGACTGTTTGGTGCGGTTTATGGGCTGGCGGCATCATCGGGCCGTATTTTTTCCAAAATGAGGCCGGTCAGGCAGTTACTGTGAATGGTGTTCGCTATCGTGAGATGATAACGAACTTTTTATGGTCCGAATTGGAAGATATGGATGTGGACGATATGTGGTTCCAGCAGGACGGTGCCACTTGCCACACAGCTAACGAAACAATGGCTCTTTTGCGCAACAAATTCAATGGCCGTGTTATCTCACGTAATGACGACGTCAATTGGCCGCCAAGATCATGTGATTTGACACCGTTGGCCTTTTTTCTTTGGGGTTATTTGAAAGAAAAGGTGTACGTCGATAAGCCAGCAACAATTCAAGAGCTAAAGGATGAGATAATTCGGCACATTAACGGCATAGAACCTCAATTATGCCTCAGCGTCATTGAAAATTTGGACCATCGGATGAAGGTGTATCACCGAGGTCGCGGCGCCCATTTGGCCGATATTTTGTTCCATACATAATTGAGTAATACCAATATATTATAATATAATAAAATTACAATAATTTCCTAAATAGTTTGTGTTTTATTCAAAATCAACATCGGCCCTTGAAATTTTAACCACCCTTTATTTGGGACAAACCTTTATAGCCCCCAACACATTTGACGGATGTGATATGGTATCGAACATTTAGATCTACAAAGTGGTGCAGGGTATAATATAGTCGGCCCCGCCCGACTTTAGACTTTCCTTACTTGTTTTGTTTTGCCTTTGTTCATAATATTTAACATTTGCAATGTAATGTGTTAATGAAATGTAACCTTCCTCGGAGGCATTTACCAAATTTAGACGACAAAAACATAAGAAATGTAAATGCCTTTTTAAAGGTATCGTGTTTCTCGTTTGCACCTGATAAAAGTGTGCTGCACCTATTACAAGCAAAAAAGCGTGATATGTGAAATATGTAATATTCAACGTTGCAGTATACATTAGTATAAGTATAAAATAATTTTTGTTAAATAAATTTGAATGAGTGCATTCCTACAAAAACATTCTGAAAAATATTGCCTTAATATCAAAGTCTATGCATCGGGCTATATTGGGGCTATACCGCAACTTGGACCGATATACACGACCTTACGCACACTAGTTTATGAATTCAAAATACCTCAAGATTTTGAAATTCAGGCAAATCGGATAAAAATTAGGATGTCTGGAAGCCCAAGAACTCAAATCGGGAGATCGGTTATACCAAATTATGCACCGATACATTCCATATTCGGCACACTTATTTAAGAACCCAAAATACATCTACATTTTGAATTTCACGCAAATCAGATAATAATTCGAATGTCTAGAAGAAGTCAAATTGGGAGATTGGGTTATATGGGGGCTATACCAGGGGCCAATACAAACCATATTCAACACACTTATTTACGGACCCACAATAACCCTAGAGGTGTTCGGGCCACGCGAAGGCTATACCGAAGCACAGACCGATATGCACCATCTTCCGCACACCTGTTTATGAACCCAAAATGGGAGCTATATCAAAATGTAGACCAGATCATGCCAAATTCGGCACACATATTTATGCTCCCAAAATACCTATAGATTTTGAAATTCAGGAAAATCTGATAAAAATTGGGATGTCTAGACGCTCAAGACCCCATATCGGGGCGTCGGTTAGTCGAACATTACCTGTCTGCAAAAGTCGAGTTTATGCAAAATTCCAGCACGATAGCTTCATTATTCAAGATTGTAGCGTAAAACAGACAGACGGACATTGTTATCTTGTCTTAGATTTTTTGTCAAAATGTTTTTTTCTATAAATTTTGTTAAAATTTTATTTCTATAGAAATTTTTTTCAAAATTTATTTTTATAGAAAATTTTGTTAAAATTTTATTTCTATAACAAATTTTGTTAAAATTTTGTTTGTCTAGAACACATAATGTGAAAATTTTATTTCAAAGAAAATTTTGAGAAAATTTTATTTCTATAGAAAATGTTATTCAAATTTTATTTCAAAGAAAATTTTGAGAAAATTTTATTTCTATAGAGAATTGTATTTCTATGGAAAATTTTATTTATATAGAAAATGTTGTCAAAATTTTATTTCAAAGAATATTTTGTCAAAATTTTATTTCTATACAAAATATTGTATTTCTATGGAAAATTTTTATCAAAACTCTCAACAAGTCAAGCTTTCCCTTTAACTAATTTTTTCTTCTCCAAAAAGTAATAAATTATCAACACGTGTCATCTTTCGAAAAGCCTGGCATGCAACTAGCAAGTAAATAAATAAAAAAAATAAAATGTTTATTTAATAATTTTTTTCTAAAAATATTTCCATCATTTTTTACTATTGAAATCATTAACTGTAGCAATCAATAAAAAAAGACCGATTTCCCCATGAGTCTATTAACATTTATAAGGATTTCCAGATTCGATGTGTGCTCATTCTCCCACACTCGTTGCCTTATAGAATGTAATTTATAAAGAAAGAAAAATTAAAAAAAGGCAAAAAGAAAACGAATGAAAGCAAAACTATAATTAAAAAGTCATAATAATCATAATAGTTTTAAAAATATATATAAAAGTGGGTATATGAACTCGTAGTGTTGTCTTTACTGACACCCAATGTCAATAAAGTAACAGGCCAAGGTAAACAATGCGGTTGCAAACTATAAAGGCTGTCTGTGTCTGTAGGTTGACCAATAAATCAAATCACATCTATTCATACATATCCTTGTCGCTACGTTGTTGCTCATTCAGTTGATGGTGGTGGTAGTAGTAGTAAATGATAGTAAATGTAAACACCAGGACTGATTGTTTTGTATATGTCAAATTGTTGATTTCTGATATCGATTAAGGACAATCATTAGTAGACATCCATATATAAAAACACTCTCACACATACACACAACTGTAATAAAGTGCGAACGATTCTTACAAGTTTTGGCGTGCCATGTTTTGAAAACATTTTCAAAATGACCTATTGACGGAAGTACATGTAAGTATGTGAAGGGAAAAGAGAATAAATGGAAAACCAACTAATTACACTGAAAAAAAATTAATAAAGTTTGATTGAGATTTTTGACGACATTGCCAAAATAAACTGAATGATAATTTCTAAACAAAACTACTCGTACAGCATCTCCAACATAATCGTAGCTGAAATGCTTCAAAATGTTTTCGGAAACGATATGATTTCGATTCCATTGAATAAAGTACCCAAAATGGAACGCTTTCATCCCCAAAATTTCCCACTTTAATTTAAAATTCCCTACAAAAAATCCCAATAAATATTTAGCAAGTTTTTTTTTTAAAAAAGTAAAAGAATAGACCCTGCTGTAGAAAATCCGTAAAAATTTATGAAAATTTCAAAACATAAAACCAGTAGGCGGGTGCTTGAAATATCATCCGATGCAAGCTCTCGTCAGAGGTAATTATTGGTATAAATAATCATCGAATTTTTTTCTTATGCAAATCATTTTTAAAATCCTGAAGAATAACAATGGGAGTAAAAAAACACTTTTCGGGAGTAAAGAAACACTTAAAGAAACATTTAAAGAAATCGTCCTTAAAGTAACTGAAATATTGAATCTTTAGATTTATGATAAAAATGCTTCAAATATAGGCTAAGGCTTATTTTGAGGATTTAGCATCTTTGGTTTAAAGTTTTTTTTTTTTTTTTGGAATTAAGAAAACATTTTTTACTTTGAAGTATCAGCTATAATTTGGATTTTTAAACTGGCATTTGTTTGTACATGAATAGATTTATTAATATAACGCAAAAAAAAACTAAAATTCGATAAATGAGAACTGTATCCTAATTTTAATTTTATTGATCCTAGATTTAATGTCGTTAAAAAATGTCTTTATTTTAAAGAAGTCGCATCTTTGGCTCGCAATCAATACCAAAATCCTTAAGGGAAGGTCAAAATCTTTGGATCCAAGTAAACTTTTTCTTTAGTATACCAAAAACATACGACTTTACTATTTTGGTTTGCCTTTGGTTTTACTCATAAAGTAACGAAAAACAATTTTAGTGCAAAGTAACATCGTAATGTTTAAAGTCACTCACATATTTAATCCTTGGATTTGAGATACCAAAGTTCAAATAAAGCCTACACTGGCTTTTAAAATAATGTGTTGAAAAATATGTCCTATATTTGAACGATATTTTGCTTTGTAGTCAAGATGCAAAAAGACAACAAAGTTAAAGACAATTTCATTAATTTAAAAGAATTTTTCTGAATTATTAAAGTCAAGTTGACCTTAGTCCAAAATTTTTTTCTTTCATGTTATGACACCCATTTTAAGTCAAATCACTTAATTATAAGGATAATACGACATCATTGAAAAGTTTATCGACTTTTGAACAAGGAAAAAAGCTTTATAAATGGGTCTTCTAAGCTAAGCAAAATTTGCATTCGTATTTTAAAGACATGAAATCTTTGACCTCACGACAATATTTTTTTCAGTGTACATAGGCAAATATTTGTAGATTATTTTCGATAATCATTATTTTTTGCCATGTACTAACCTTAATATTTACTTTACACTTAATTTTAACCTTTGGCTTCCAAAGAACGGAAAAAGGCCGGCCATAAAAGAAAAATTCCAAAAAGAAAAACCGGCACAAATAACTGCCATAGCAAAGCTCAGAAGGTCAAACAAATGATTTCCAACTGTTTTTTTGTGGCACATTCTATTTGCCGGTCAATTTGCTTGTAGATGTTAATGTCTAAACAATTTCACCCCACTGGCGTTCTAACACCCTCACTAATAGGTTAGCAACGAGCAATAGCAACAACACTTTTGTTGTCCATGGTGACCTCCCCCAGGCATTTATCTCGCAGTCACCATAACCTAAACTACCAACGTGTTACACTCCTTGGGCGAACTTAATGGTCTTGGTACATTTCGGTCTGTTGGTTTATACTTTAAGCATTCGCTTTTTTCCGTCATGCCATTACATTTGATTATTTACTTAGCGGACATTTCCATTGGGATGACGAACAAAAAAGTTACGCCAAGAAAATTGTGGTAATTGTTCCAATTTGAATTAATGTTATTTGCTTATATCCTTTCGATAGTTCGATAGTGACAAGAATGCAAATATACAAATTTATACTCACATAGTAGTAAGGTGGGTCGTTAGAAAAGGTATATACCAGAGAATGAAGCCGCCGAGTCGCGCACCGATTTCAGCCGCCGCCGAACAAGTCGACTCAAATTTAGCCGCCAATTCATCAAAAATATCGGTTTAAATCAGAAAAATATATTAATAATTGTCGTATATTTTGCCAAAATTTCGAACCTTTCGCCCACAATCAATCAATTTCAAGCTGCTATAATAATTTTGCACAAATTTAGCTCAGAAAATTTGTATGAAATGTACAATTGATTGTACGATTTGATGTATCACTACCCAATAAACACAAACGTTTGAAAAATGCTAAATTTCAACAATTTTTCAAACATTTTTTCAAAGGATTAGGGTAATATACAAGTTGAGAAATTGTTGAGAAAATCGCGTTCTCAACAAAAAACAGACATTACCCTCAACAGTAAATTTCAACACATTAGCAATAATGTCTCAAGTGTTATCCTCAAATTGAAATGCATCGCTACTCAATAATTTCTCAAACAATTTTTGATGCGAGTCAAATTATAAATTATCATCGTTGCAATTACTTTTCAACCAAAATTTGTATAAATGATATCCCCACATCAAATTGAAAGTCAAAGCCAAAATTCTATGAATTTTGTATAATTTTCGTCAAAATAAAATATATAATAATACACTACAGTACATAATACACTACAATACCAATTGAAAAATAATAATCTTATTTAACATATCAACAAATAAGAACAAAACAACAAAACATTAAATATCTTAAACATTATTTGTAAACACTTTTGCATTGATAATTCGATTTCCTTCCAGTTGGTGTCATAAAACAGCATTAAAATTTGAAATTAGAACGTGCTGGACCACGTGTTAGAATAGATTTCCAGCAGAAGGAATTCACAAAATATCCATTTTAAACTGATAATATTAATTGCACTTTGAAAGGTTTCTGGAAACTTTTTCTTGTCGATAAGCCACTCATTTTTCATTGGTCAGCTTCTTAATGTTTGCAAGAATGTAGCATCCAAAGATTTTGGTTTTCTGCAAAAAGATTTAAATTTAGTGACTTCTCTAAAATGTTGATTTTATTTTTATACCCTCCATCATAGGATGGGGGTATATTAACTTTGTCATTCCGTTTGTAACACATCGAAATATTGCTGTAAGACCCCATAAAGTATATATATTCTGGGTCGTGGTGAAATTCTGAGTCGATCTAAGCATGTCCGTCCGTCCGTCTGTTGAAATCACGCTAACTTCCGAACGAAACAAGCTATCGACTTGAAACTTGGCACAAGTAGTTGTTACCGATGTAGGTCGGATGGCATTGAAAATGGGCCATATCGGTCCACTTTTACGTATAGCCCCCATATAAAGGGACCCTCAGATTTGGCTTGTGGAGCCTCTAACAGAAGCATATTTCATCCGATCCGGCTGAAATTTGGTATATGGTGTTGGTATATGGTCTCCAACAATCATGCAAAAATTGGTCCACATCGGTCCATAATTATATATAGCCCCCATATAAACCGATCCCCAGATTTGGCTTGCGGAGCCTAAAAGGGATGTAAATTTCATCCGATCGGGCTGAAATTTGGTACATGGTGTTGGTATATGGTCTCTCACAAACATTCACAAATTGGTCCACATCGGTCTATAATTATATATAGCCCCCATATAAACCGATCCCCAGATTTGGCTTGCGGAGCCTCAAAAAGAAGAAAATTTCATCCGATCCGGCTGAAATTTGGTACATGATGTTGGTATATGGTCTCTAACAACCATGCAAAAATTGGTCCATATCGGTCCTTAATTATATATAGCCACCATATAAACCGATCCCCAGATTTGGCTTGTGGAGCCTCTAAGAGAAGCACATTTCATCCGATCCGGCTGAAATTTGGTACATGGTGTCGGTATATGGTATCTAACAATCATGCAAAAATTGGTCCACATCGGTCCATAATTATATATAGCCCCCATATAACCGATCCCCGGATGAAATTTGCTTCCAAGAAAAGCAAATTTCATCCGATCCGGCTGAAATTTTGTACATGATGTTGGTATATAGTCTCTAACAACCATGCAAAAATTGATCCACATCGGTCCATAATTATATATAGACCCCATATAAACCGATCTCCAGATTTGGCTTGCGAAGCCTCAAAGAGGAGCAAATTGCATCCGATTCGGCTGAAATTTTGTACATGGTATTTGTATATGGTCTCTAACAACCGTGCAAAAATTGGTCCACATCGGTCCATAATTATATATGGCGCCCATATAAACCGATCCCCAGATTTGGGTTGCGGAGCCTCAAAGAGAAGCAAATTTCATCCGATCCGCCTGAAATTTGGTACATGATATTGGTATATGGTCTGTAACAACCATGCAAAAATTGGTCCACATCGGTTCATAATTATATATAGCCCCCATATAAACCGATCCCCAGATTTGGCTTGCCAAGTCTCCAAGAGAAGCAAATTCCATCCAATCCGGTTGTAATTTGGAACATGGTGTTAGCATATGATCTTTAACAACCGTGCCAGAATTGGTCCATATCGGTCCATAATTATATATAGCCCTCATATAAAACGTTCTCCAGATTTGACCTCCGGAGCCTCTTGGAGGAGCAAAATTCATCCGATCCGGTTCAAATTAGGCATGTGGTGTTAGTATATGGTCGCTAACAACCATACCAAAATTGGTCCAATCACACAAAAATTGGTCCATATCGGTTCATAATCATGGTTGCCACTAGAGCCAAAAATAATCTACCAAAATTTTTTTTCTATAGAAAATTTTGTCAAAATTTTATTTCTATAGAAAATTTTGTCAAAATTTTATTTCTATAGAAAATTTTGTTCAAATTTTATTCGATTCATAATCATGGTTGCCACTCGAGCCAAAAATAATCTACCAAGATTTTATTTCTATAGAAAATTTTGTCAAAAGTTTATTTCTATAGAAAATTTTGTTAAAATTTTATTTCTGTAGAAATTTTTTTCAAAATTGTCTTTCTATAGAAAATTTTGTCAAAATTTTTATTTCTATAGAAAATTTTGTGAAAATTTTATTTCTATAGAAAATTTTGTTAAAATTTTATTTCTGTAGAAAATTTTGTCAAAATTCTATGTCAACTTTGTCAAACTGAATTATATACGTATTGTATCGATCTTTTTTGATTTAATATATACCACGTATGGACTTACATACAATTTAGAATATGGTGTTAGGAGGTTTTAAGATACCTTGCCATCGGCAAGCGTTACCGCAACTTAAGTAATTCGATTGTGGATGGCAGTGTTTAGAAGAAATTTCTACGCAATCCATGATGGAGGGTACATAAGCTTCGGCCTGGCCGAACTTACGGCCGTATATACTTGTTCATATTGACTTACCAATTATTATAAACCATTTGAAGCAGTCACAGCCAATTGTCCAACATTTTTTCATCGGTTAGCTTTTTAATGTTTTCAAGAACGTAGAATCCATAATTTTAGTTTTCTGCAAAGAGATATACATTTAGTGACTTCCTTAATGTTTTTTTATTTTCACTTACCTATTATTATAAATTATTTGGAGTAAATTCAGTTATTTGTCTAAAATTTTCCATTTTTTTATTTCTTCCAATTGACCACGAACTTCGATGCACAAATAAGTATTGAAAACCACATGGTTTTTTCGTTGCATTTTAGCGTAGTGCTCTGTCAAAGTTTTCTCATATTATCTTCAACACCTTTTCAAAGATTTCATCAACATTTGGGCAAATTGGAAGTAATTCGCAATCAATTTGAAGATATATTGAAGATGAGCTGTTTCAAGTCAAGTTCAATTTATGTTGAAAATTATATTTACCCTCAAACTGAAAAGTTGTTGCATTTGAAAAACGCTCATCCTGTGTTTATTGGGTAATCTCATTAATCGTACATAACTGAGATGCCATATTGTAAATTTTAACATTTTTCTAGGGAAACAATTGGAAATAAAAATATGCAAATGTGTAGATAAAAAAAATATGAAAGCATGTGAAAAAATTTACAAAATTCAGTATAATCCCCATATTCATGAAAGTTAACGTAAACGTTAAATCTACACTGAAAAAAAGGCATGCTCGGTCCCAAAGATTTTCTCTTTACTTTAAAAATTTTTGTATTGGTTCCGAGTCCAAGAAGCGGAGAATACAAATAAGGATACTTTTAGGAGACAATTCTCTTTTAAATTTGGGTTTTGTGTACTGTTTCTAGGAAGCAAATTTTAATTTTTCGTTTTTGTCAGTTTTTTTTCTTCATATGCTATCAAAGTCCTTTAAAAACGAGTTAACGACAACTTTATTTTCCAAATTCAGACTCGACTTCCAGTATAAATTATGCTATGTTTCAAGTAAAAAACGTCTTTAAAATAATGTTAAAATTTGAACGATTTTTTGCTTTGTAGTCAAGATGCAAAAAGACAACAAATTTAAAGACAATTTAATTAAATTTAATGTTTTTTTTCTGAATTATTGAAGTCAAGTTGACCTTACCCTAAAAAAAATTTCTTTCATGTTATGATACCCATTTTTAAGTGAAATCACTTAATTATAAGGACAATATTACTTCATTGAAAAGTTTATCGACTTTTGGACAAGCAAAAAAACTTTATATTAGAAAATGCGTTTTCTATGTTAAGCAAAATTTGCATTCGTATTTTAAAGACTTAAAATCTTTGACCTCACGACAATATTTTTTCAGTGTACTGTTACCATACAAATTCCTTCCATAAACTGTCAGTAAATTATTATGTATATGAGCATAAATGTAGAGCGTCCCGGAAGGCGGTAATCAGAACCAACTAAGACACATTAATGGCCTGTTCCTGTATATCGAACGAAAGCTTTCTTTCGTATTCCAAACGAAAGAAAATTGATTTTTGTTCTTCTATTACGAAAGACAAGTCATTTCATATTTTGTTGTCGAGCAATAAACGAACATATACAATAAGTGTCAAGAAACATTGTTAACATTTGAATGAATTCTCAGGACAAAAATTTTAATGCCCTGTTCCTGTATATCGAACGAAAACCAGTTCGAAAGAAAGGCAGTCACTAGAATTCGAATGAATTTGGGTTTTTCTATTTTTGAAAGTTCGATTCGTTTGTATGAGAATACATTGATTATTAAAAATGAGTATTTTTAAATTTTTGGCCTGAGAATTCATTCAAATGTTAACAATGCTTTTACTTTTTTCTTGACACTTATTGTATATGTTCGTTTATTACTCGACAACAAAATATGAAGTGACTTGCCTTTCGAAATAAAGGAACAAAAATCAATTTTCTTTCGCTTGGAATACGAAAGAAAGTTTTCGTTCGATATACAGGAACAGGCCATTATTGTATATGTTCGTTTATTACTCGACAACAAAATATGAAGTGACTTGCCTTTCGAAATAAAAGAACAAAAATCAATTTTCATTCGTTTGGAATACGAAAGAAAGCTTTCGTTCGATATACAGGAACAGGCCATAAAATACTCATTTTTGATATTCATGCCCTGTTCCTGTATATCGAACGAAAACCAGTTCGAAAGAAAGGCTGTCACTCGAATTCGAATGAATTTGGGTTTTTCTATTTTTGAAAGTTCGATTCGTTTGTATGAGAATACATTGATTATTAAAAATGAGTATTTTTAAATTTTTGGCCTTAGAATTCATTCAAATGTTAACAATGCTTTTACTTTTTTCTTGACACTTATTGTATATGTTCGTTTATTAATCGACAACAAAATATCAAGTGACTTGCCTTTCGAAATAAAAGAACAAAAATCAATTTTCTTTCGTTTGGAATACGAAAGAAAGCTTTCGTTCGATATACAGGAACAGGCCATCAATGTCTTCTCATACAACCGAAACGAACTTTCAAAAAAAAGAGATTTTAAAAAACAATCATGTATAACTATAGACCGATATGGACCTAGTTAACAGGTTGGCTGATAAGTCCCCGGTCTAACAAAGAAAAACACATTTTTTTGTCAAAAATCGTTTTTATTATTTCACATAGTTCCCTTCAAGAGCGATACAACGATTATAACGACCTTCCAATTTTTCGATATCGTTTTTGAAGTACTCCTTCGATTTTGCCTCAAAATAGGCCTCAGTTTCAGCGATCACCTCTTCATTGCAGCCAAATTTTTTCCCTGCGAGCATCCTTTTGAGGTCTTAGAACAAGAAAAAGTCGCTGGGGCCCAGATCTGGAGAATACGGTGGGTGGGGAAGCAATTCGAAGCCCAATTCATGAATTTTTGCCATCGTTCTCAATGACTTGTGGCACGGTGCGTTGTCTTAGTGGAACAACACATTTTTCGTCTTCATATGGGGCCGTTTTACCGCGATTTCGACCTTCAAACGCTCCAATAACGCCATATAATAGTCACTGTTGATGGTTTTTCCCTTCTCAAGATAATCGATAAAAATTATTCTATGCGCATCCCAAAAAACAGAGGCCATTACTTTGCCAGCGGACTTTTGAGTCTTTCCAAACCTCGGAGATGGTTCACCGGTCGCTGTCCACTCAGCCGACTGTCGATTGGACTCAGGAGTGTAGTGATGGAGCCATGTTTCATCCATTGTCACATATCAATGGAAAAACTCGGGTGTATTACATACCAATCAATTATTGTTGATATCCCTGGGGCAGAGTCTGGAAACCCATTATCAAGCCAAGTTTTTGCTTCCACCCTATTTTTTCCCTTCAGAAAACAGTATTTTATCAAAACACGAAATTCCCTTTTTTCCATTTTTTCGCAATAACCAAATTTGCTTCACAAAAGACGCTCTATCTCACAAACTAATTAGCTTACAGACGTCAAATTTTGACACGAATCATTTGAAGGTTGGTACTATATAAAAATAATATGCATTTAATACTAGCGACGCCATCTATGTGTCAGACCGGGGACTTATCAGCCAACCTTACTTTAACTTTGTTTACAACTCGCTTTTTTCATTTTTTTAATGTGTAATTTAAATTTTTTTGTTTCAAAACCTAAGTAAGAATTACAAAAGTGGTACAAATCATTTAAATTTTGTCGAAACAAATGGTAAATCCATTCCAAAAAAATATTTGGGGTCAAACGTTTGAGACAAGCATTATAATACATTACAAATCATAAAAAATTATAAAAAATATTTATTTGACATAATTTTTTTCATTCATTCACATCTAAAACACTGAATTAGGCTCACACCTTAAGAAGTGATACAAATTCAATGCAACGGCTGTTGAAATGGTGGACATCCTATGACAAGTCCATGTTAAATTCATCGCTTCTGCGACAATGCACCACTTCTGGATACAAGAAGAACATTTTCACTACTATTTTGGCGATGTTTTTTTTTTGCTGGAAAAATTATGCCAGATGGTACCTATCCTCAATTTTTAATAAACACAAGTTTGAATACAAAAAGAGTTCATACGAGAAATTATTGTGGATTGGAATCGTTTTCAAATCTCTGTAAACGTGCACATTTCATTTACATTTAAGATCAAATGTTCAAATTACATTACACTACATGTTACATCATACTATCGAGTGACATCATTTGCAGCGGCTCAATTGCCATTTTACAATAAAACTGAAAATGAGCATAGTAAAATATATATTAATGGGCTTTGATAAATACGTAAGAACATTTTCCATTTTATATATAAAACACTTCGTATGTTTAGTAAAAATAGAAAACTATTAAAGAGCTATTTCAAATATTTTTAACGCGATTTAGGATTACTTACTGAGCTTACGATAATCACGACAATGTTTGATTTATGTACTCCGCCTTTTCAAAAATGAAAAACATTACTTTCACAATATGAAAATGTTAAACAATCAATGCACTTAAGAATTTCTGTTTCAAATTTTTTATTCAATACTTTAACTTAAACTGAAAGTATCGTAAGAAAATCAATCGTCGTTCGATCACTGCGACAAACTGACGCAATACATAGAGATGATATTAGAATGAAACCATTTAGTTATACTGTCAATGAACATTAATATACAGGGCTGGAGTGAATATTCATTTGGGCCTTTTTTCAAAATGTGAGAGAGCCAAGTAGATACAGTAAACACAGAAATACGTAGCACATTTGTATCATTTTTTGGTACTGGTGTGTTATTTTTGGTACACTAAACGAAAAATGTTCATTTTATTTATATAGGAAATTTTGTCAAAATTTTATTTCTATAGATTTTTTTTCAAAATTTTATTTCTATAGACAATTTCGTCAAAATTCTACATCTATAAAAAATGTGTCACAAATGTTATACCTATAGAAAATTTTCTCAAAATTGTATTTTTATAGAAAATTTGTCAAAATTTTATTTCTATAGAAAACTTTTTCACTATTTTATTTCTATAGAAAATTTTGTCAAAATTTTATTTCTTATAGAAAATTTTACCAAATTTTATTTCTATAAAAAATTTTGCCAAAATTTTATTTCTATAGAACATTTTGTCAAAAAAAATTTTTCTATAGAAAAGTCAAAATTTAATTTCTATAGAAAAATTGTCAACATTTCATTTCTATAGAAAATGTGTCAAAATTTTATTTCTATAGAAAATTTGTCAAAATTTTATTTCGTATAGAAAATTTTATTTCTATAAAAAATTTTGCCAAAATTTAATTTCTATAGAACATTTTGCCAAAAAAAATTAAGTCAAAATTTTATTTCTCTAGAAAATTTTGTAAAGATTTTATTTTTCTAGAAAATTTTGTCAAAATTTTATTTCTATAAAATTTTGTCAAAATTTTATTTCTATAGAAAATTTTGTCAAAATTTTATTTCTCTAGAAAATTTTGTCAAAATTTTATTTCTATAGAAAATTTTGTCAAAATTTTATTTCTATAAAATTTTGTCAAAATTTTATTTCTATAGAAAATTTTGTCAAAATTTTATTTCTATAGAAAATTTTGTCAAAATTTTATTTCTATAGACAATTTTGTCAAAATTTTATTTCTATAGAACATTTTGTCAAAAAAAAAATCTATAGAAAATTAAGTCAAAATTTTATTTCGTATAGAAAATTTTACCAAAATTTTATTTCTATAAAAAATTTTTCCAAAATTTTATTTCTATAGAACATTTTGCCAAAAACAAACATTTGTATAGAAAATTAAGTCAACATTTTATTTCTGTAGAAAATTTTGTCAAAATGTTATTACTCTAGAAAATTTTGTCAAAATGTTATTACTCTAGAAAATTTTGTGAAAATTTTATTACTCTAGATAATTTTGTCAAAATTTTATTTCTATAGAAATTTTTTTCACAATTTTATTTCTATAAAAAAATTTGCCAAAATTTAATTTCTATAGAACATTTTGCCAAAAAAAATTAAGTCAAAATTTTATTTCTCTAGAAAATTTTGTAAAGATTTTATTTTTCTAGAAAATTTTGTCATAATTTTATTCCTCTAGAAAATTTTGTCAAAATTTTATTTTTCTAGAAAATTTTGTCAAAATTTTATTTCTCTAGAAAATTTTGTCAAAATTTTATTTCTATAGAAAATTTTGTCAAAATTTTATTTCTATAAAATTTTGTCAAAATTTTATTTCTATAGAAAATTTTGTCAAAATTTTATTTCTATAGAAAATTTTGTCAAAATTTTATTACTATAGACAATTTTGTCAAAATTTTATTTCTATAGAAAATTTTGTCAAAATGTTATTTCTATAGAAAATTTTACCAAATTTTATTTCTATAGAACATTTTGTCAAAAAAAAAAATCTATAGAAAATTAAGTCAAAATTTTATTTCGTATAGAAAATTTTACCAAAATTTTATTTCTATAAAAAATTTTTCCAAAATTTTATTTCTATAGAACATTTTGCCAAAAACAAAAATTTCTATAGAAAATTAAGTCAACATTTTATTTCTGAAGAAAATTTTGTCAAAATGTTATTACTCTAGAAAATTTTGTCAAAATGTTATTACTCTAGAAAATTTTGTGAAAATTTTATTACTCTAGATAATTTTGTCAAAATTTTATTTCTATAGAAATTTTTTTCACAATTTTATTTCTATAGAAAATTTTGTCAAAATTTTATTTCGTATAGAAAATTTTACCAAATTTTATTTCTATAGAACATTTTGTCAAAAAAAAAAATTCTATAGAAAATTAAGTCAACATTTTATTTGTATAGAAAATTTTTCAAAATTTCATTTCTATAAAAAATTTTGCCAAAATTTTATTTCTATAGAACATTTTGCCAAAAACAATAATTTCTATAGAAAATTAAGTCAACATTTTATTTCTCTAGAAAATTTTGTCAAAATGTTATTACTCTAGAAAATTTTGTCAAAATTTCATTTCTATAGAAAATTTTGTCAAAATTTTATTTCTATAGAAAATTTTGTCAAAATTTTATTTCTATAGACATTTTGTCAACATTTTTCTATAGCAAATTTTGTCAACATTTTTTCTATATCAAATTTTGTCATAATTTGATTTCTATATCAAATTTTGTCAAAATTTTATTTCTATATCAAATTTTGTAAAAATTTTATTTCTATAGAAAGTTTTGTCAAAATTTTATTTCTATAGACAATTTTGTCAAAATTTTATTTTTATTTTTCACAATTTTATTTCTATAGAAAATTTTGTCAAAATTTTATTTCGTATAGAAAATTTTACCAAATTTTATTTCTATAGAACATTTTGTCAAAAAAAAAAAATCTATAGAAAATTAAGTCAACATTTTATTTGTATAGAAAATTTTTCAAAATTTCGTTTCTATAAAAATTTTTGCCAAAATTTTATTTCTATCGAACATTTTGCCAAAAACAAAAATTTCTATAGAAAATTAAGTCAACATTTTATACCTCTAGAAAATTTTGTCAAAATGTTATTACTCTAGAAAATTTTGTCAAAATTTTATTTCTATAGAAAATTTTGTCAAAATTTTATTTCTATAGAAAATTTTGTCAAAATTTTATTTCTATAGAAAATTTTGTCAAAATTTTATTTCTATAGACATTTTGTCAACATTTGTCTATAGCAAATTTTGTGAAAATTTTTTCTATAGCCAATTTTGTCAACATTTTTTCTATATCAAATTTTGTCAAAATTTTATTTCTATATCAAAGTTTGTAAAAATTTTATTTCTATAGAAATTTTTTTCACAATTTTATTTCTATAGAAAATTTTGTCAAAATGTTATTACTCTAGAAAATTTTGTCAAAATGTTATTACTCTAGAAAATTTTGTCAAAATTTTATTACTCTAGAAAATTTTGTCAAAATTTTATTTCTATAGAAAATTTTGTCAAAATTTTATTTCTATAGACATTTTGTCAACATTTTTCTATAGCAAATTTTGTAAAAATTTTTTCTATAGCAAATTTTGTCAAAATTTTTTCTATATCAAATTTTGTCAACATTTTATTTCTATAGAAAATTTTGTCTAAATTTTATTTCTATAGAAAATTTTTCAAAATTTTATTTCTATAGAAATTCTTTTCAAATTTGTATTTTTGTAGAAAATTTGTCAAAATTTTTTTTCGTATAGAAAATTTTACCAAAATTTTATTTCTATAGAACATTTTGTCAAAAAAAAAAATTGAAAATTTAGTCGAAAATTTTATTTATATAGAATATTTTGTCGAAAAGTTTATTTCTATGAAAAAATTTTGTACATCTTAAGATAAGTACTGTGTTTGCTTTTCAAGTTGAAATTTTCGCGGTTACTTTATTAAAACTGTTCAATTGTTGATTTCTATAGAAAATGCGTCAACATTTTATTTCTATAGAAAATTTTTCAAAATTTTATTTCGTATAGAAAATTTTACCAAAATTTTATTTCTATAAAAAATTTAGCCAAAATTTTATTTCTATAGAACATTTTGCCAAAAAAAAAATTCTATAGAAAGTTAAGTCAAAATTTTATTTCTCTAGAAAATTTTGTCAAGATTTTATTTCTTTGAAAATTTTGTCAAAATTTTATTTCTCTAGAGATTGTTGTCAAAATTTTATTTCTCTAGAAATTGTTGTCAAAATTTTATTTCTCTAGAAAATTTTGTCAAAATTTTATTTCTATAGAAAATTTTGTCAACATTTTTCTATAGCAAATTTTTTCAAAATTTTTTCTATATCAAATTTTGTCAAAATTTTATTTCTATAGACATTTTGTCAACATTTTTCTATAGCAAATTTTGTCAAAATTTTTTCTATATCAAATTTTGTCAAAATTTTATTTCTATAGAAAATTTTGTACAAATTTTTTCAAAATTTTATTTCTGTAGAAAATTTGTTAAAATTTTATTTTGTATAGAAAATTTTACCAAAATGTTATTTCTATAGAACATTTTGTCAAAAAAAAAAAAAAAAATATTTTATTTCTCTAGAAAATTTAGTCGAAAATTTTGTTGAAATTTTGATTTCTATAAAAAAATTGTGTACCTCTTAAAGAAGTACTGTGTTTGTTTTTCAAGTTGAAATTTTCGCGGTTTTTTGTTCCTCTAAATTTCGGTAAGACATTATGAGAATATGTTTGGTTTCATTTATAATTTTGATTATTTCAGGAAAAGTAATCGCGAAAGTAATGTTCAACCCGAAAACCGAACATAGTACTCACCTTTAGTTGCAGACGAATATTTTTTCAAAATCTACCAAAACATCAAGAATTCTACCAATCTACCATACAGTATAATTAGATACAGTAAAAAATCTACCATTTTTGGTAGAATTCTACCAACTGTGGCAACCGTGATTAGTTGCGGCAGCGTGACTAGACAATGAAGCCGTCGCAAAGTGCTTCGAAAGCGGCAAAAAAATACGTGCTCCGATTTTTATTCTAATTTCTGTTTTCAATAGTCCATGATTCCAAGCTTCGAATACAAAAATAAATGTATACTATATTTGACTAGAACTATTTTTAAAAAATATTTGAATTTTAAGGTTTTTTCGTCGAAAATGGGGTTAAATTACTTGGATGGTGTAAACGAACGAGAGGTCCGATTTTAGTCAAGTTAAATTTTTTGTAGGTATTGATGGTGGGTTTTGGACTAAAACCAAAAAATAAATTTGAACAAATTAAAATTTAGGCAATATTTTTAAAATTTAGGGATTCTTCTACCAAAACGCCAAAAGAAATTTTATCTCTTAATTTTGTTCTCAAACAATTTCTTGGGTTGATTATACTAGTGTGTTATTGAATAAAAACTAAAATTCTGCTATATTTGTTTAGAAATATTTTTACTTTTTGAGTATATTTTTGGTAAAAATGAGGGGTCATTTACAACATTTAAAATCAATTTGATGTTATCTGAATGGATATGAGATTAATTGTACAACAAATCTTATATTAAGTTTACATTTCATTCAAATTTTCGGAGCTAAATTTTTACAAAATTATTATAGCAATTTTTTTACTGATCAATTATGGGTGAAAAGTGCAAAATTTTGACAATTTTTCTGATTTAAATCAATATTTTTGATTAATTGACGGCGCGGCGTCACCAGGGTTCGCCTGTCACAAACTGTGACTTTTGCGACATACATTTGCGACGGTATAATACGTATGTCGCAAAAGTCGTAAACCTACTGTAGAAAACCAAATTTTGAATAGAAGAAATCCTGAACATTTTTTAATTTAGTTTGACAGCATTCGTTGTGAGTTTCTGCAAAAATTTGTGAAATAAATATAAAATAATTCGGCGACAAATAAGGAATAAAAGTGCGCATTGTTATTGGTGTAAGTACATGGGTTTGAAATTGTGTGCACTGTTAGAAAGTCACCTTTGGAGGCTCAATGGACGATTTCGGCTGACGAAGGAGGCGTTCAAATGGAAAATAATTTTTGGTGGTACGTCAAAGTCAATTTTTTCGCTTTACAATTGTCTGCCGTCTTAAAACTTTTTGCCAATGGAAGCCTTCATCATTCACTATTTTTACAAGATGGTCCAGAAACGTTATGTTGTCACGGAATGGTAAGGTAATTGGTTGATCACAAACTCTTGGGTATCGATCTAGCATGTGCACTTTATATAAAGGGTGATTCTTTTGAGGTTAGGATTTTCATGCATTAGTATTTGACAGATCACGTGGGATTTCAGACATGGTGTCAAAGAGAAAGATGCTCAGTATGCTTTGACATTTCATCATGAATAGACTTACTAACGAGCCACAACGTCGAATTTTCAGTGAATGGGCCCTAGAAAAGTTGGCAGAAAATCCGCTTTTTTATCGACAAATTTTGTTCAGCGATGAGGCTCATTTCTGGTTGAATGGCTAAGCAAAATTGCCGCATTTGGAGTGAAGAGCAACCAGAAGCCGTTCAAGAACTGCCCATGCATCCCGAAAAATGCACTGTTTGGTGTGGTTTGTACGCTGGTGGAATCATTGGACCGTATTTTTTCAAAGATGCTGTTGGACGCAACGTTACGGTGAATGGCGATCGCTATCGTTCGATGCTAACAAACTTTTTGTTGCCAAAAATGGAAGAACTGAACTTGGTTGACATGTGGTTTCAACAAGATGGCGCTACATGCCACACAGCTCGCGATTCTATGGCCATGTTGAGGGAAAACTTCGGAGAACAATTCATCTCAAGAAATGGACCGGTAAGTTGGCCACCAAGATCATGCGATTTGACGCCTTTAGACTATTTTTTGTGGGGCTACGTCAAGTCTAAAGTCTACAGAAATAAGCCAGCAACTATTCCAGCTTTGGAAGACAACATTTCCGAAGAAATTCGGGCTATTCCGGCCGAAATGCTCGAAAAAGTTGCCCAAAATTGGACTTTCCGAATGGACCACCTAAGACGCAGCCGCGGTCAACATTTAAATGAAATTATCTTCAAAAAGTAAATGTCATGGACCAATCTAACGTTTCAAATAAAGAACCGATGAGATTTTGCAAATTTTATGCGTTTTTTTTTTAAAAAAAGTTATCAAGCTCTTAACAAATCACCCTTTAGTTCTCTGCCAAGCTATGATGCTCGCTCCCGAACTCGACTATAACCAATTTTTGTTTAATTTATTGGAGTTGCATTAGTCATAAATATTCAAAATATGTTAATTATATGTAAATTTACTACAAATTAGCAACAACTCGAACTAAAACTAATATAGTTACTATTCCTATATGGCGAAAACAATGTAAAAAACAAGTGAAAAATGTTTTACGATTGCAATTTACCAATCGAAAAAATTGTCGATCAATCCCGCGATCCGAAAACTTTAGATTTCGATCAAAAGTTCTCGATATCGAATGCCGTGATTAGCCCCCAGGAGACAATAGGGAAAATGTGGGGACTAAAACCGAAAATTATGACCATTCCTAAGAAATAAAACTTCTTCACACATACCATCGTGTTGGATATCAACGAATTCGCTGCCTAGCTGACGCGACTAAAGTATTTTCAGTTTGCGACTTTTGTTACTTTTTCTACATTTACGATGCGTATGTGACGTTTACGACGTTTACAACTTTGCGACAGTCGCAAACCTAAAAAAGTTTGATACAGACCATCTCTGGGCGTCACTCGGCTGCTAGAGAAACGATATTCTAGATAGTTCATACATATGTTGCATCTAGTTCAAAAAAGAAACCGGCCAATTATCGTAATTAAAAAAAAATAGTATGGCATCCAATGTCGCGTGTGAGGCCCTTAAATAGTGTCCCATACGAATATGCACTTTGAACTTCATTTTAGGTAACATGGTTGTTTTATAAATGAATAACAAAATTGCTCACATTTGCTAGGTACACTGAAGAAAATTATCTGTTATAAAAAAATATGGAGGACACACAAATATTTAGGACACGCAAATTTCGAAATCAAATTTCTTTAAAATAAAGAAATTTTATTTTAAAGTAAGCTAATAATATTTGCTTAAAATTTATTTTAATTAAATTTAGAACACGAATCATTGGAATATGCATCCCACCGTTAAAATCGCATGTAAGGCAAATTTTCTTCAAAGTAAAGAAAAATATATTTGATTTAAAGAAATAACCTGTAAATTAACTGAGATTTTTTATCTTCAAATATAGGCTAATACTTATTTTGAGAATTTTCCATCTATGGTTTAAAGACTTTTGGCTTTAACAGAGAACAGCTTTGAATCATCTTCGATTATTTGGATTGTTAAAATGATAATTATTTATGCGTGTATTGCCTTGTGTACGGCAAAAAGAGAATAAAAATTCCATAAATTATACCTGTGATATTTTCGACACTTTGGATATACAATGAAAAATTGAGACTAATGGATATATGCTTTAAAACTAACTTAGTTTTTAATAATATGCACAACTATTGATGGTGTAAACTTTTTTATTAATGTCTCACATGCATGTCTAATGGGTAGGCTAATATTTTGACATACACGAAATAGCATTTTCGAAGGACAGTATTACTGAACAAAATTGTACTTGTGCATGAGACAATAAACATATTTATAATTGCAGAGTATGTTTTTCGGTTGAAAATCCTGAATGACATTAAAATTCAGTACTAATTAATTCCAGTATGGTATGGAGTTGATTAACTACACGCCCAGAAAAAACATGTTTGGACATGGTTGCCGCATCCATTTAATGCTTATCTAGAGTATGTAATTGTTGCGAAAACCATGTATTTTGTTTCTGTAAAAATAATTTTCGAGCGGAGAAAAATATATGCTGGCAATAAGCATTTAAAAGGGTTTCAAATGCCGCAAACATGTTCTATTATTTAAATGATAGAATTTGAGACCATTAAATGGTCGGAAAAATCTTGTGACCTGACCATCCAATTTTTACGTATAGACATGTCTGGAACTATTACATGTTTACATTAGCGTAGCTAGACAATTTTCCTAGGGGGGGCTATAGCCCCCCTAGCTAAAATTTGTAGACTGAACTTATAGGTTCAATTAATGTTTTATTTCATAAAATTGAATAAAAAATTAGACATCAAAATAACTCGACAAACAATTTATAATAAAGCAACTAAAAGTAGTTCCACACTTTTCCCAGTTCCACACTTGAGTTGTTCTAAAGGAACAACTTTAAAAGTACTTCCAAAAATGTCTTCAATTATTTTAACTACACAGGAAGTTCTTTTACTTAATTTTTTCATATTTTAATGTGTAATTTTTTGTTTTCTTTTTTTTTTCAAATAGTTTAAAAAAAGAGTAAGAATAAATAAATTGGTACAAATTATTCAAATTTTGCCACAAAACTGCTAAATCCATTATAGAAAAATCGATAATTTTGGCAATTATTCCAGGAAAAACGTTTCAAACAAGCGTCAGAATGCATTAAAAATCATAAAAACAATATAAAAATTATTTATTTGGGAAAAAAATTTTTAATTCACATTCAAAACACTGAATTCGGATCTCACCTTAAGAAGTGATGCAAATTCATTGCAACGGCTGTTGAAACGGTGGACATTTGTCCTATGACAAGCTCATATTACATTCATTGCTTCTCCGCCAATTTTGCACCACTTCTAGACCAAAAAAGAACATTTTCACTACTTTTTTGGCAACGCTTTTTCGCAGCATTATTAAGATATTAATTTATGAAAGAATAGTTTTAATATCAATTACTATTTTTTTAATTAAAATGACTAAACTAAATCAATCATAAGTTCAACCACAGCTTTATTTCATAAATATCTGACTTCAAACATTGCCATCGGCAACTGCTACCACAACCCAAGTAATTCGATTGTTCATGAAAGTCTTTAGCGGAAATTTGTGCGATTGTATATACTTGTTTAATTTTTATAAAAATTAAAAAAACTATTGACATTTATTGAAAAATGGAAAATCATAAATAGAGTTTCAAATTCTGGGGGGGCTAAAATTTTTCTGGGGGGGTCTAAGCCCCCTCCCCAGAGGCCTTCCTACGCTTATGCATGTTTATGGCCATGTAATGGTTCTAGACATTTCTATACGTAACCTATAAAAATACCTTTTTCCCTGCAAAAAACCATGTATGTTATTTTCGTGACCATTTAATTTTTTTAATTTTTTTGCAGCGAAAATAATTTTATAAAAACATTGAGCAGGTACACACGATTTTCATTTTGCGCGTCAGTCGTGTGTTGATTGTTTCTTGGAATGGACGGAGAATACGGAATTAGTGGATTTTGTGTTAATTTATTTTTTCACGCACGTGGCACGTGGTTTTATGTGGAAAGTGTAATTGAAACAAGTATATACGGCCGAATCTTATGTACTCTCCACCATGGATTGCGTTGAAACTTCTACGAGAGACTGTCATCCACAATCGAATTACTTGGGTTGTGGTATTTTAAAACTTCTTAACATCGTTTTCTAAATTGTGAGTTAGTCCATACGTGGTATATATTAGACAAAAAAGTTATGTATACGTAAGTCTAATAATAATTACGAATCGACATGAAAATTGAAATATGGGGGCAATATAGAATTATGAATTTGATATGGACCGCCTTGCATGCATAGGGGATCGATTTATCTGAGGGCTATACATAACTATAGACCGATATGGACCTAATTAGGCATGGATGTTAACGGTCATATACACAATGTACCAAATACTCGGGTGAAATTTGCTCCTCCAAGAGGCTCCAAAACCAAATCTCGGGATCGGTTTATATGGGGCTATATATTATTATGGACTGATCTGGACCACTTTTGGCATGGTTGTTAAATATCATATACTACCACCACGTACCAAATTTCAACCAGATCGGATGAATTTTGCTTCTCCAAAAGGCACCGGAGGTCCAATCTGGGGATCGGTTTATATGGGGTCTATATATAATTATGGACTGATATGAACCAATTCCTGCATGGTTGTTGGATACCACATACTAACATCTCGTACCAAATTTCAATCGAATCGGATGAACTTTGCTCTTCCAAGGGGCTCCGGAGGTCAAATCTGGGGATCGGTTTTTTGGGGGCTATATATAATTATGGACCGATTTCGACCAATTTTTGCATTGGTGTTTGAGGCCATATATTAACACCACGTACCAAATATCAACTGAATCGGATGAATTTTGGTCTTCCAAGAGGTACAAAATTATTCATATAATATGTTTGGAAACATTTTGCTTAGAAAAATTTTCTCCCAAAGAATATTGTGCTCAACATTTTTTTTCTGCCCAATTGTATATTCCCTCGCATTTTTCTCACCTCCACGAGTTTTTTTAATTCTTAGCACCTTTTCTGTAATACAAATAATGTTGAAGAAATTATTCAATTTTATAAATTTTTTAAATGTTATCTTTCGCCTGGACGGAGAATCGAACCGAGGATCATACAGTTTGTAAGCCAACACTCTATTCACTGGGCTAAGTAGCTGTTATGGTCATCAATAGGCAATTATCGTTATAAGTTATATTTATATAGCATAGCCTTCGGCGCCCACGAGCCGATGCAAACAAAACATTATTTAACAGAAACATACATTTGTTTGCCACGTGGACCAATGGTTAGCATGTCCGCCTTGCATGCAAAGGGTGGTGGGTTCAAACAAAAGAAGAACCAAAAAAAAATTGTGTCCATAATGCTAAAATTATAAACAAATTTTGCCCATAATGCCAAAATGAAAACTTGTGTTTTGAACTTGTTTTTTAGTATAGGCCGGTATGCACCTCTAGCGAAATTTTCGGTAGCAAAAATTTATTTAAGTCTACAACAAAAAAACAGGGCTGTGTACACAAATTTTAAATCAGCTAATCGCTTTTAAAAATTGTTAATATATGTTCCAAATATTCCTCAAATAAATTGTTTATTATTTACAGACCTTTTAAAACTTTTACGCACACAATGATTGTAATAAATTAAATGTTTGCTGCCCAAATATGCTTTTGACAACCCTGTTATTTTCATTAGAGGTGCGTACCAGCTTACGAAATTGAACGCTACCGAAAATTTCGTTAGCATAAATAGCAATGCATTTCTCATGGGAATGAAATTTTTCGTTAGAGGTGCATACCGGCCTTATGGCGAAAACGACTAGTTTTGAAGTGCTTATATAAGATGAAAGCCAGCTTGAAAACTGATCATAATACTTACATTATTGTCCTTAAAAATCAAATTAAAAGAATGCCAACAACTGTAAAATTAATTCTACATACAAACTGCTGTGCATCATTTTTGCAAACGATTACTTTCCTTTAATAATGAATTTTAAGGAATACAAACTTTGTGAAAATTTGTTTTGGGCTATTCCCCATCAAGTTATAATGAAATCCGCAACAAATATGTATAATGTTACGCCTTTTTCTTACTGATTTAGTTTTCACTTTGGCGATTTTAGCGGCTAAACACGAACTTAGTACCCACCTATAAGTAAAAAAAGTATTTTGGGATGAAATAAAACCGGCGGTGCGACTCGGTAGTTGGATTATCTTCCTGTTAAACAAGTTAGGTGTGTAGGGCCTATTGATATTGTATTAATTTTTCAATCAGCGCCATCTATTAAAGAGTGAACAAGTACATTCGTGTTGACATTAAATAAATGAATCTGCCACCAGATGTCTCTGGGGAACTGTCAAATTGTTTTGGTGTCAAATCCGTTGTTGTTGCATTTGCATTAGTTGTTATTCATACACCATAGGTAAAATCTCCACTAGCCCACAAACCAACTGTCAATGACCACTATTTGTTGTCAAAATACAAGATACAAGACTTCAAGCAATACAAAAATAATTAAATTAGTTAAAAAGCAAATATTTACAACATCCATGTAAACCTTCAAGGAGATTAGCAAATTAGCAAAATCATCGTTACACACAAAAATGACGACGTCCAATTCCAACCAACAACAAAAACCAACGCAATACAATTTTAAAGTGGTCCTATTGGGTGAAGGGTGTGTTGGGAAAACCTCCATTGTTTGTCGTTACGTCGAGGACAAATTTAATAGTCAACACATCAGTACGCAGCAGGCGTCATTTCTTACCAAAAAGGTTAACCTTGACAATGGAACAAAAGTGCAACTAAACATATGGGATACCGCTGGACAAGAGCGTTTTCATGCTCTTGGCCCCATTTACTATCGTGGCTCACATGGTGCTATTCTAGTGTATGACATCACCGATGAGGATTCCTTTCAAAAGGTAAAAAATTGGGTAAAGGAATTGAAAAGAATGTTGGGCTCTGAAATAATCCTAACTATTGCTGGCAATAAAATCGATTTGGAAGATCAACGGACAGTGCCCGAAGATGATGCCATCGCCTACGCGGAAAGTGTGGGTGCTCATTATTTTGAAACTTCAGCCAAAAACAATGAAAACATCGATGAATTATTTATGGAATTGACAAGACTTATGGTACAACATGCATCCAAAAACAATCAAAGGGCAACAGCCCATCAACAATTTGGCCAAAGACGTTTAATAGTGGAAGATTCACAAGATGTTACGGACGACATGAATTCCCAAGTGCCTGAGGGTTCTCGTTCATGCTGTGGTTGAGCAAAGTGAGTGTGATGGGCATAACAAAAAAAAAAACAAAACTGTCTCAACTGTTTCCTCAACTACTAAAGTAATAATGTCCCATATACCAAAGTAAAGAGAGATAAATGAAGAATGGATAACGGGTAGGAATAGATGATGTATACTTAACTCCTTGTTGTGCGTAACGAATTCGCAAAATGCAAAATTTTCAATAACTTCTACACAATTTAATCTTTTGCCAAGAAATTTATTCAATTTTAATCCTTTATCCATAGGAATAGCATGAAAAAACATTCGTATCACTGTGATTCGGATAATAAGAATTGAGGAAAATTTATGTATTTTGCGATTTCGTAAACCAGAGAGGAGGTGGTTCCGATTTTTTTATCTTTGAGCAAAGACAATCGTATGATAAAGTTGTGAAATTAGCAGCTGGGACCTTAAGTTATCGTTCACGCGTTTATTTTCACAAATTAATATACAAATAAAAACAATTAAAAGCAGTAAATTACTTGGAGCAAGCTGGAATATCTTATTCAGTTTTTCATAAAAATAAAATACCAATTAAAACATTTCATAGTGCAATCAATGAAACATTTTGTATAAGGCCAATTTTGTATAAAGCCAATTTCCCACCTTCATTAACCGATAGCCTTTGTCTTTGAGTAGTGATTGTTTTTGATCGAGGTGCCAATAATGAAATGATTAGGATAAGTTTAAAATATGATTTTTTCGTATTAATTATAAATTATAGCAGGTCTATTTCATAAAAAAGTAACTGGACCCACATAATAACAATATGAGCCACTCCATATCAAAGCGCATGTAATATTTTCCCAACGTTAATAACTGCTAAATATTTTTCAGTTATGTTACGTATTAAGTTCGAGTTTAGTCGCTAAAATCGCAATTTTTGACTATTACTTTTCTCTAATAATCCATTAAAAAATATAAACTTTGTGACAAGTTGCTTTGGTGTATTCCCCATTAAGTTTTAATAAAATTTACATCAAAGAGGTATAATTTTATACTTTTTTCACTGATTTATTTTCGAATTTATCGGCTCGAGAAACACGATCTTAATACCCACCTTTAAAGTTAACCGAACAGAAGTTGTCTGCAAATTACTTTCACGGCCAATTGGCCATGTAGCTCCGTTAGGCTTTAACTGCCAGTTAACAAAAAATAAATTGCAAATATCTTCTCTGGTTAACTTTAACTGAAAAATTTTCAGCAGTTAAGTTTCTAACTGACATATGCAATATATAGACAAGATGACAGATATGTCCATAGTGCGGTTTAAAAGTTCGTTAGCTAACGTAGTACTAACGGAGCTCAGGTAAATGTGGGTCAGTACAATAAATGTATCCAGTTCTCGAAAGCGATGGCGATATTGACAAAAGGAATAAGTTTGGCTTTATGAAGCTTACCTTGCGACTAGGCTACTCTTACCTATATGGAAATTGGATTATTCGATTTCAAAAAACCAAATCTCTATGAGTCAAAATTTTAAATATATAAAGGCCAAACTTCTCCATCAAAACAAAAACTTAGTTATTCAAAATTCGAGTTTCACTTTTGAATCTTAGATTTTCGAAAAAAAACATATTTGTCAAAAAAAATTCTTGATGTTATCTAAAATCTATCGATGTTGGCCAAAAACCAACTAATGGACTTAGAAAGATGTACAAATTTAGATGTTGACGATGCTATTAACCGATTTCGCGATTGCTTTGAGAAATTTTTATTTTTTTGAAAAGATTTGTAGTCGCCTTTTGAATAAGACAAAATTCGAGCTAAAATTCACAATCTTTCTACTTCGTGAAATTTACTGACGCAAAACTGTTAAAACAATGACGACAAAAAGTCGATTTTGTTTTTTTTACGAAATTAGTGTGGGACTGACTTTCTGTAATAAAAGGAAAAATTTAAACATGGCAGAAAGTGCCAGACCACTTTCTTTTAACAAACTAAAAAGCGAGAAGTCATAGATAATGATTTCTTTGATAGGCAAGTAGATTTCAGTTTTTTAAAGTAGAGTTATTTAACCATCCTTTGGGCGATGTGGATATTTAGGCTGACGTTGACAAAAGAGGAAGTAACATTTTATATTTTATTTAAGAAACTTTGCATTGTTCGCAAAATTGACAGTTAAAAGTACTAGCAAATTTTTGTTATACAGTAATCCCTCGATTTACGTCGTCTCGGTTTACGTTGTTTCGATTTACGTCGTCAAGTTTATTTTTCCATCAAACTTCGATTTAAGTCGCCATTCGATTTACGTCGTCAATTTTTTTGCCCACTTTATCAGAAATGCCTTCCATAAGTAAAATAAATATCAACGATGATGACATCGAAACATTTTTTTTCTAAACTTCTTGCCGAACAACAAACTTGTTCGGTAAGAGTTACCTCTATTTTTGGAGTTGTCTATTATGTACACGCACACACATACATAAATGGACTTAGGACTTAGGACTTAGGAGTAAGCACCCTGCAAACATTTTCTATAGAAAGTGTATCGAAGTAGTTTCGCCCTGGAAGATATAACTTTCAAAGGCGATATCATTTTCTTATCGAGTTAGTGTCCCCGTTCGGGAACAAATGTCCCACTACGCGATAGTGTTCTCAGGGAATCAAACCAATGACCGAAAGAAGTAAAAAAAAGCGATAGTTATTTTTTAAAAAATAAATATGATGATCAGCCGCACCGAGCGTTGAACTCGGAACCTTTCGTTTTCAAGTCAGAGGCTCTCTCTCTGTGCTACCCACGCTCATTGGCTGATAGTGGCTTTTTACACACATGTACTCTCAAAGAGATGCTACGGAAAAATTCGCTATGTCGTATGGAATCTATGTTTAGATTTTAGAGTCGATTTAGTTTCGAAACGGAAACACCCCACGCGATAGTTGTTTTTATTGTTGTTGTGCTTGAGATTTTTTTACTACCAGAAAACTTCCAGGCGATCCGAAGTAGTGACATTTTAGCGAAAGACGATAAAACAATCACCCAAATGCTTGCAGGGTGTTAGCAATTTTTAATTGGGTTTACGTCGTTTCGATTAACGTCGTCAAATTCCGGAACCAATCACGACGTAAATCGAGGGTACTTAAAAACTTAAATATCGATGTCCTCATTCCAGAGTACTCTTAGCCGACTTAGCATTTTTGGATGGTAGAATGGAATGGAATTATTTATTTATTTATTTTTTATTTTAATCATACAGTAAATGTGTGATAAAAAAGAAAAGTAGCATTGGCTGCTAAGACCATCAGCTGACTTAACATTCACAGAATGTCACTAAAAAAGCCTACTTTCCGAATTTTCAATTAAATATGAAAAAACTATGGACCATTAAAATGGGTACAACCTATGTTGTAAGGCGCTTCCGAAACAGAACAAATCGCTCTGCAAATATCAAAATATTATGGAATGGCTCATATTAAAAAAGGTCCTTCAGTTGCTTCCCTAGGGAAATAAAATACCATAGCTAAGCAATGAATCCATCCCCAAAGAAAAAAAAAACACTGCTATAAACAATTTAGAATTTTTGTATACAAAATTTTACAATCTAAAATTACTTTGTATATATATTTTTTGAATGATAACGTATGAATCACTTCTCAAAGAGCAAACCAAAACGAAAAGAAAATTAAATGGAAAGAACGTATATGGGATTTCATTTAGATTATAACAAATTATGTGATAACTTATTAATAAAACATATGTATAACATTTACTATATGAATTTTTCTTTGTTAATATTTTATATTTTAATTTTCGTTAAATTTCTTATTAAGATAATTATTCTGCATATAACTTTTGTCTTTAATGTTTTTGTATGTAAAACAAAAGATAATACAAAATAGAACAATAGAAAATTATTTCTTTGTATGTCTATTAAGGTAGCTTTAGCTTTTTTCCAGTAAAATAAATAAAAGAACAACCAAAACAAGAAAACACCTTTTGTCACTGTATATGAATAGCAAACAATAGCTTATCTTTACGAAAATAATTATCATTATGTCTAACTTTCCTATCTTTACCAAAAAAAAAAAAAAATAAATAAATATATACATACCTAGAAAAATAATTATCGTATGGACGATCCAATAAACCCGGTCATATAGAACGATTATTTATAATAATAATAATAATGCAATACGATTGTAATTAGCATTAAGTTGTGTGAATAAATTGTGAAAAAAAGACCAGAACAAAGAGTATTGGTTTTTATTTTGCGTAGAATTGGTATCTTATCAAAACCATAATTGTATAAAATGATATGAATCAAGATGTAAATGATGTTTGACTGTGATGTTAGGCGAAAAGATTTCCCTTACCTGTCCCAAAACAATCCAGTCGTCTAATGGCAAAAGTTTCATAAACTTTCATAATAAAATTTAGGAGGATCGTAACGACCGATTATTCTTCTGTCTTCAGTTAAAATATGGAGGAAAAAAAATTATCGTTAGCTTCTTGGAAAACCTATTATTGGATGTATGAACACACTCTGTTAGATGGAATACAGATTCCCTTACGTAAACAAAAATCGCCAGCAAATAATGAAATCATGTCTCATGATAAAGATCTGTCCACAAACACCAGGAAACTTGAGTAGACGATTGATACCTACTTTACTCCATTTTTTCCGAAAGCAATTCCACTCTCCTATTCCCAAGTTTAACGCCTACCTTCCTGTTAGAAGATCGACAGTTAATAGCAACAATATTAACTCTTGAACTAAGGGTTGATATACATCATCTCGAGCGCGAGATCCAGCGCTACAAAAGAGAACCTCTAGATCAAGCAGCGTACCAGGCAGGTTTGAACAGGATTCGTAAGGATACTGTAGCTGAAGCGGTGAGAAGCTACAAGGTTAATCCTGTTCTCGGAAAGAGACCTCCCACGGCAGACTAGGGTAGTTTTAGACCAATTAAGATCAGGCAGCCGCCTCAATTCCTACTTATCAGTGATTGATAGCAGCGTATCTGACGTATGTCCAATTTGCAACCAAGGGCCACACGACACGCGTCATCTTTTCTCTTGCCCAGCTAAACCAAACCGGAATTACCGCCAGATCACTTTGGACGCATCCCACCTTAGTCGCAGAGTTCCTCGATCTGGCCACAAGCTGAAGTACCAAAGCGTATAACATAAAAATGGATGAAATCACAATACACTGTTACAACAACAACAACTCTTGAATTAGATAAGAGAACCAGAATCGATGATCAGAGCAAAGTCGAGACAAAAGTCCGCCATATTATTCGCTCTGCGTAGAGAAGTAAGTGCAAAACGAGGCTGCTGTGCAGCATTTTTTGGCATGAGTTCAAAAGGTTCGATATAAGGACGGACTTGCATTAATTACGCACTGGCGAGTGAATAAATGTGCCATTAAAGCAGTAACATGCACAGACCCTAAAAGGAGGGATTTTCTTATCATATTTACAAGATAAGTGAGATTTCACCTACTTTGAATATAACATGTATGGCTTGTCAATTTATATAAAGGGTGGTTAAATTGTAGGGGCCGATGTTGAATGTGAACCACACCTAAACGCCAAGTTTTTTTCCGAATTTTATTTGACATTTCTCTATTTCAGACTTAATCAATTTGAACCATGGACGTCGTGAATGGGCAGAATGGTTCCAAGAAATGGCAACAGTGGATGATCAATTTTCGAAGAAAATCATCTTCAGTGGTGATACACATTTTCACCTCAGTGGATTCGTAAATAAACAGAATTGCCGCAGAGTGACTGTTTGGTACGGTTTATGGGCTGGCGCCATCATCGGGCCGTATTTTTTCCAAACTGAGGACGGTCAGGCAGTTACTGTGAATGGTGTTCGCTATCGTGAGATGATAACGAACTTTTTATGGCCCGAGTTGGACGATATGTGGTTCCAGCAGGACGGTGCCACTTGCCACATAGAACCTCCATTATGCCTCAGCGTCATCGAAAATTTGGACCATCGGATGAAGGTGTGTCACCGAGGTCGCGGCGCCCATTTGGCCGATATTTTGTTCCATATATAATTGAGTAATACCAATACATCATATTAAACTAAAATTACAATAATTTTCTAAATAGTTTGTGTTTTATTCAAAATCAACATCGGCCCTTGAAATTTTAACCACCCTTTACTATGGTGTTGCACAGTTGCCACAATTGGTAGAATTCTTCGAAAAAGGGTAGATTTTTTTACTGTTAGATATATTGGTAGAATTCTTGATGTTTTGGTAGATTTTGCAAAATATTCCGTTCCAACTAAGAGGTACTTCACAAGCTTTTATAGAAACAATGTTTTTTCTTAAGAATAACATTTTGACAAAATTTTCAATAGAAATAAAATTTAGACAAAATTTTGTATAGAAATAAAATTTTGACAAAATTCTGTATAGAAATAAAATTTTGACAAAATTCTGTATAGAAATAAAATTTTGACAAAATTTTTATAGAAATAAAATTTTGACAAAATTTTCTATAAAAATAAAATTTAGACAAAATTTTGTATAGAAATAAAATTTTGACAAAATTTTGTATAGAAATAAAATTTATTAATTTTCTTTTTGTTCGACCTTTATAAATATATAATGAAATGATTAATCAAGCTCGAGGTCTTTGACAAAATTTTCTATAGAAATAAAATTTTGACAAAATTTTCTATAGAAATGTTCACAACATTGTTTATTGAATAAAAAATGAATAATAAATATTTTTTTTATATTATGGATGTGTTTATTATATTCGACCTGTATATAGGCTTTTCCAATTAATAATTGTTGATAAAATCGAGCTCGAGGTCTGTATGTTTAATTTTTATTTATTCAATATTTCGTCTTTTCATTGAACGACTTCATCGGGAATATTGATCTGCGTATACAAATACACAATACATTTAAATACATACAAATTGCATGTTACATTTTCGTGAGTGTTTTTAATGTAATATGTAATTTGTACGTATTAAAATTTATTGTGTATTTGTATACACAGAAAAATTTTCCCGATGAAGTATTTCAATGAAAAGACGAAATATTGAATAAATAAAAATTAAACATATAGACCTCGAGCTCGATTTTATCAACAATTATCAATTGGAAATAAAATGTTTACAAAATTTTCTCGAGAAATAAAAGTTTGACAAATTTTTCTATAAAAATAAAATTTTGATAAAATGTTCTATAGAAATAAAATTTTGACAAATTTTGTATATGTTAGAAATAAATTTTGCAACATAAGTTTTTTTGTTTGGTAGTTATTTTGTACAATGTTCTCCAAATTTTGGTAGATTATTTTTGGCTCGAGTGGCAACCGTGGTTATGATCCGTTTGCGTAAAGCTATTTGTTAAAAAAATCTGGAATTATGGGCCGATAACTACTAGTTGCTTGCACCGTCATTTCGTGGTGCCAGAATAAAGAAATTTAAAATTATTAACAAAGTCTTACGACTTTTTGTACCATATAGAAGTAGTGATTAACCTCGCGCAGAATCAAAGAGTTGACTGGATTAATAACGTTTCGGTTTTGGTAAGTTGTGAGGTACATCTTTCACTATTTTGAAGGATGCGTGGAATTTGGAAGTTATTCGTGATAGCCAAGATACTGCTGTCTGCTTTGTAATTAATAATAATTAGGCTACTTTTAGGCTCGAATGATTTTTTATAGACCCCTGACCCATTAGATGGCATATAATTGAGTAATTTTCGCTGAAAATAAACCTCAAAAAAGTTTGTATTTGTACTATTTGCTCCTCTCTCAAATAATGATACAAATTATTGCTACGAAGAAATTATAAGTTTTGTTTTATTAAGATTGTGGTTAAAAAGCCAGTAATTGACGACCATTTGAATAGTACGCAATACATTATAGCATACTCTTAGGCACCTAAATATATATAGTCACCCTGTAGATTAACATTTGTAAAATGTTTCACAGCAATTAAGCAAATTTCTCAAATTTATATTTAAACAAACAGCTCAAACCAACTCAGAAGTATTCCCAGCTACACTCTTAGAAAAATATGTTTTTCATATGTTCCGATATAAACAAAATGTGTTTCGGGCACAATTTTAAAACACAATATATATAAGTGCAAACATGTAATGTTCCTAAACAAACACTAAATGTTTGGGACATCTATGTTAATATGTTAGAATATATTATGTTTGGGGCATGAATGTTTCATAAAAATTATATGTGTGAATGCAAACATATATAAATTCACAAATTTCGACTAAACCTACATATGTTGTGATATTTTATTCAAAGCGACAGAGAGAGTATAGAGCAAGAAATAGAGATGGAAACCGGGAGAGTTGACGAAAGATATCAACATAACACAGCGAAAGAATCAAAAGAGAACAATTTCTGTGAAAACGCTGGTATGTTGTTTCGGAAAACTGTTTTATGATAAGGCCAAAAATTTGATATGCTTAAGTCTAAATATTATTTAATTTGAATAAAGAGAATGGACATTCGGAACCAAGAGAATAGACATTTGAAAAAAAAGCATGTGTTTTCGCCTTGAGAGCAGCATTTTATGTATGTGTGGACATGTGTTTTGTTTATCATTTTGGCATTATGGGCACAATTTTTTTCTTGGTTCATTAAAAGAAATCAGGGGTCTTCATAAAAATAACGAAAGGGCACTGTACTCTTTTTAGAGTTGGGACAGTAAAATGAAATAAGGAGGAAATAGTGAAAAATTACACAGTAAAATGTATAAAAATAAAGTTTAGTTCCTCTTTATTAATAAGTAGTCCAAGAGGTGTTGACGGAACTTAATCGGGCATTAAGTTCGAGTTTTGCAGCTAAAACAATTTAAAAAGTTTATTTTCTTTAAAATGAATTATTAAAGAAAAATAAAAGGCATTTTAGACCGATGGTGTTAAATGCTAGTAAAAAACCTAAAAACCTAAATAAATTTATGTTTATATTATAAAATTATTTATGTATGTTTATACTCGACTCCACGTTCTTCTTTTGTTAGAGTTTTTGAATTCCTTCCAAATTTTAAAGTTTTGTACAAAAAACAGTTTTTTGTTACTAAATTGTTATTTTTGCAATAAAAAATAATATTTTATCCAAAAATTAGTCAATTTCGTTTATATCAAGCATTGTTAATGACTATAAATCTTTAATAACCCATATTTCGAAGTTTCATTATAAAAATTTAATATAGTATAAATATAAATGTGTAAATTAAAAAAAAAGTGTTCGGTCGGAGCAGGGATTGAACCCACGACCCTTTGCATGCAAGGCAAACATGCTAACCACTGCTCCACGTGGCAAACAAATGTATGTTTCTGTTAAATAATGTTATGTTTGGATGGGCTCGTGGGCGCTGCAAACTATGCTATATAAATGTAACTTATAACGATAATTATCTGCTGGTGACCATAACAGCTACGTAGCCCAGTGGATAGTGTGTTGGCTTACAAACTGTATGGTCCTCGGTTCTATTCTCCGTGCAGGCGAAAGGTAAAATTTAAACAATTTATAAAAATGAATAATTTCTTCAACATTATTTGTATTACAGAAAAAGGTGCCAAGAATTAAAATATTTCGTGGAAGTGAAAATAACGAGTATGTTAGGGAATGAGCACAACCGTCTTTGGGAAAAATTCTTCCAAGCATATAATATTTTTGGGCTCAAAATTCTTCCAAACATATAATATGTTCACATAAAACAAACATATTAATGTTTCGGCAGTATCCAATAATATATGTGCTTCCTGCAAAATATGTTTGGAACATATGTTAAAGAAACGATTTTTTTAGGGTGTATTAAGAATTTGCATCAAAATTAAATTAAATCCAGATACGAAATTGAAATTGAAAAAACCAGTACGAGTTTGACACTTTGAGAATTTGAAGCCATAGGAATGGCATCTTTCTCGCCAACATTCTATAATTTGAATTTGTGTTATTTTACTCTCTCTCTCTCTATTTTGAAGTCGGTGCTTCGTCGGTTAACGAAGACATGAAAAAGGAAACACGCAAAATCTTATTGTTTTGGATAACTGCACCGTGCATTATAACCGACCCCCCTTAGATCACCTGAAATTTATATTTTTCCACCCAGCACGACATCAAAGAACAGCCATTAGACATTAAAACTCTCTACCACAGAGAAATTGTTTCTTTTGTGCTGGATAACATTAAAAGAAGGAAAAGGTGAATATGCTCGATAAGTGCCTGTTTAGATAAACAGATAATGAGCCACAGTTATCAGAACTATCAATATTTTCTAGTACGGACCCTGGGTGAGGACTTCTACCTAACTGTGGTGATTTAACTTTTGAGGATTTTGTTGATACTGACATCTGGAGTTCTTACTGATTCTAAACTTTTAGATTTGGACAAAAACAAGGAGGAAAATGAAGAAGACCAACCGCTGAATCCAGTCACATTGTTTATTTGAACTTATTCGCCGTTCTCTCTCTCTCTCTCTCTCGATAATTTGAACTCGTATTATTTTGAAACAATTGGATATTTGAACCTTTCCCTTGTCCCTTGAGTTTCAAATTATCGAGAGTCGACTGTATTATGCGCTTTACAGACTATCAGTTATTCCGGACGGCGGTTCTCGTGTCGAACATATCCCATATATTGTGCACATTATAAGTTAAGTCCTAAGGCTTAATCGATACTGCTCTATGTTTATGGGATCGATAACACATTTACCGATTATTTAATCATCGCCCACAAGTCGTATCGATCCGTCACATTGTACGATTCTTTACAAACACCGACATTCCGTCCGGAATAACTGATAGTCTGTAAAGCGCATTAGAAACGAATGCCGGTTATTGTGGTAATGAAAACAAATGTTTTACCTGTCCATCGAAAATGAGATTTTCACGAAACCCGACAATCAATCGGTCTGAGAAGATAATTCGGTCAGATAAACATAAAATATCCGGAAACCGATATTTACCCATCATCCTATTGAAAATTTTTAATTTTATCATTTCCCCTTTATTGCCTTTCAAATAATCAGTTCTGCCTCACTACCCCATGTCATAAATGTTTATCTAGATTAAACACTAAACTCCTTTCAGAAGGTGTTAATAGGGTTTTGTTTTTATTTAAACAATTTTGTTGATCCTTTGTTTTTGCATGTCATTTGTGTTTGTTATTTTTTTTAAAAATAAATTACAAATAAACTTCACTAAAAACGGTTTATAAAAACTATTCCATATAGTATAAATGCTTTGCTTTATTCATTTTCAGTTTTTCATCTTTGTTGTTATTAAAAAAAAAAATATTTATACAAAAAATTTATTTTATAGAAAGAGACTCTTTTAAAACACAAGCATTGGGGGCGTAACAAAACGAACATGTTTTTCTTTTTAATTAAAATTATCAATATTATTTTAAAGACGAACTAATATTTTTTTGTATTATAACTTAAAAGCTAAAACATACATATATATTTATAGAGATTTATATAATTAAATGTTGTTGTATTTCTTATTATAAAAAAGAGTTGTGATCATTGTTTTAAAATTTATAATCATTTTATGGGTTCTCTCTTTTATTAGAACAATAAAAGAGTCAAGGATTTTATTCCAATTTTTTGTGATTTATGATATAATATTAAAAAAGAGAGCTGCTCGAGTATAATAGATAAAGGATTTCTAATTCCTTACTTATGCTTGTACATAGGGAAGAAGAAAGAATAGGATTATCTATCAAAAATTGGAAACAAAGACAAATACATAGAATAATTAATTAACTTAATCACAGAACTACATTCATGCAAAGGTTTTTATTTTGCTTTTAGAATTAGATTTTCATTTAGTAAAGGTCGTTGTTCATCCAGGGATACATCCAGGGCAGGTTGTTTGTTTTTTGTTTCATGGGCACACAGAGGAAAATCACTTGGCTCGATTATATCTTGAAGGATCGATTTCTTTAGAGAATTCAGTCATAACTTCTTTGTAAATGGCGGGATCCAAATTACGGCCCAGCATATAGATAAGCCACCAATCACCAATGTCCAGCTTCTGTGACAGGGTGCGACAAGTGTCCAAACTAATCATGCGATTTCTAGCATGCAATAGACGAGGACGGAACTTGGGCATTAGAAGCATAAAGGCACTGCAAAAGAAAAAAGAAAATTAATTAATTAATTTAATTTTTTACTTAATTTTCTAATATAGGGTGATTCAACCATAATGCTAACCATTGAGCCATTACAATAGCAAAATGAAGTTAAATTTTAACTCAAAAGTTTTTTGGATTGTTAAACAAAATTTTATTTGGAAGTGGCTATAAAAAATCGCCATCAATCATTGGACATTACGATTGAACCACTCTCTATACAAGCTTAAAATACTTACCGGAATGTAATCAAACCAATCAATAGAAGCAATAATATCATATACCAGAACCATATGAATACATAGGTCTTCTCGTTGACAATATTCAATGGCAATATACATAGCGAATCATGTTTCTGCAATGATCCTGATGCACCATATTTATGGAATATACATTTAGTTACTCTGGGAAAGATATAAACCATGGGATCAACTCTTTGCTCCTGAGGTACATCGGATAATTGCATTATGCGTGTACCATAAGATAAAAATTCACCATCGAAGAAACGATTCATCAGATACATTTGAATAATGATATTTATCAGACACAGCGCTTCACATAACCAATAACGTATGGCGTACATCTTGTGGCGTTTCACATGTTTGGTTAGATAATCCAGTAGGGCATCACGTTTTGCTTCTTTTTCTTCTCGGGTGCAAATTGTGATATTTAAACCCATGACAATCATACGCATAAGACCACCTTCAAATTTATCCCATAGAAATTTGGGGGTATAGCATGCAATGGCCTAAAATAAAAAGAAGATATATAACATTAGTAATTATCTAGAGATGTGATTTGTCATTATAATAAAGTTAGGTTGGGACAATTGGCGAATCAATTTTGTCAAAATGTAATTTCTATAGAAAATTTTCTTAAAATTATTTTCCTAGGTCGAAAACCTTAGTTGTTCGTACCTTTATTTTGTATTTATTTCATAATTTATTATGATTTAAAATAAACTAATAATAATTATTATTTTCCGTAGAAAATTTTCGCTAAATTTTATTCCTATAGAAAATTTTGTAAAAAAAATCTATGGAAAATTTTCACAAAATTTTATTTCTAAAAAAGTTTTAATTTCGTCGCAAATTTAATTTCTATAGAAAAAATTTTTAGAATCTTATTTCTATATAATTTTTTTTAAAAAATTTATTTCTATAGAAAATTTTGTCAAAATTTTATTTCTATAGAAAATTTTGTCAAAATTCGATATCTATAAAAAATGTGTCACAAATTTTATTTCTATAGAAATTTTTGTGACAAATTTAATTTCTATAGAAAATGTTGTAAAAATCTTATATCTATAGAAAACTTTAGCAAAATTGTATATCTATAGAACATTTTCTTATTCCTATAGAAATTTTTTGCAATTTTTTTTTCTAAAAAATTTTTAATTCTGCACAATATTTTTGCAAAAATTTATTTAAAAATTAAAGTTCTATAGAAAATTTGGCCAAAAATGCATTTCTATAGAAAATTTTGTCACACATTTTAATTCTATAGAAAATGTTCTCAAAATTTTATTTATATAGAAAGTTTAATCAAAATTCTATTTCTTATCACATATTTAATTTCTATAGAAAATTTTGTCAAAAGTTTATTTCTCACCCTTTTTTTTCAACTTCGTTGCGACGATTTTATTTCTATATATAATAATTATTTTCCGTAGAAAGTTTTCGCAAAATGTTATTCCTATAGAAAATTTTGTAAACAAAAAATTGTAAAAAACCTTTATGAAAAATTTACGCAAAATTTTATTTCTATAAAAAATTCTAATTTCGTCACAAATTTAATTTCTATAGAAAAATTTGTTTGAATTTTATTTCTATAGAAAAATTTGTTAGAATTTTATTTCTATAGAAAATTTTGTCAAAATTTTATTTCTATAGAAAATTTTGTCAAAATTCGATATCTATAAAAAAATGTGTCACAAGTTTTATTTCTATAGAATTTTTTGTGACAAAATTAATTTCTATAGAAAATTTTGTAAAAAATCTATATCTATAGAAAATTTTATAAAAATCTTATATCTATAGAAAACTTTTGCAAAATTGTATTTCTATAAAACATATTCTTATTCCTATAGATTTTTTTTGCAATTTTTTTTTCTAAAGAAATTTTTAATTCTGCACAATATTTTTGCAAACATTTATTTCTATAGAAAATTTTTGCAAAATTTTCTCAAAATTTTTTCAAAATTTTTACAAAATTTTCTCAAAATTTTATTTAAAGGGTGATTCTTTTGAGGTTAGGATTTTCATGCATTAGTATTTGACAGATCACGTGGGATTTCAGACATGGTGTCAAAGAGAAAGATGCTCAGTATGCTTTGACATTTCATCATGAATAGACTTACTAACGAGCAACGCTTGCAAATCATTGAATTTTATTACCAAAATCAGTGTTCGGTTCGAAATGTGTTTCGCGCTTTACGTCCGATTTATGGTCTACATAATCGACCAAGTGAGCAAACAATTAATGCGATTGTGACCAAGTTTCGCACTCAGTTTACTTTATTGGACATTAAACCAACCACACGAATGCGTACAGTGCGTACAGAAGAGAATATTGCGTCTGTTTCTGAGAGTGTTGCTGAAGACCGTGAAATGTCGATTCGTCGCCGTTCGCAGCAATTGGGTTTGTGTTATTCGACCACATGGAAGATTTTACGCAAAGATCTTGGTGTAAAACCGTATAAAATACAGCTCGTGCAAGAACTGAAGCCGAACGATCTGCCACAACGTCGAATTTTCAGTGAATGGGCCCTAGAAAAGTTGGCAGAAAATCCGCTTTTGTATCGACAAATTTTGTTCAGCGATGAGGCTCATTTCTGGTTGAATGGCTACGTAAATAAGCAAAATTGCCGCATTTGGAGTGAAGAGCAACCAGAAGCCGTTCAAGAACTGCCCATGCATCCCGAAAAATGCACTGTTTGGTGTGGTTTGTACGCTGGTGGAATCATTGGACCGTATTTTTTCAAAGATGCTGTTGGACGCAACGTTACGGTGAATGGCGATCGCTATCGTTCGATGCTAACAAACTTTTTGTTGCCAAAAATGGAAGAACTGAACTTGGTTGACATGTGGTTTCAACAAGATGGCGCTACATGCCACACAGCTCGCGATTCTATGGCCATTTTGAGGGAAAACTTCGGAGAACAATTCATCTCAAGAAATGGACCGGTAAGTTGGCCACCAAGATCATGCGATTTGACGCCTTTAGACTATTTTTTGTGGGGCTACGTCAAGTCTAAAGTCTACAGAAATAAGCCAGCAACTATTCCAGCTTTGGAAGACAACATTTCCGAAGAAATTCGGGCTATTCCGGCCGAAATGCTCGAAAAAGTTGCCCAAAATTGGACTTTCCGAATGGACCACCTAAGACGCAGCCGCGGTCAACATTTAAATGAAATTATCTTCAAAAAGTAAATGTCATGGACCAATCTAACGTTTCAAATAAAGAACCGATGAGATTTTGCAAATTTTATGCGTTTTTTTTTTAAAAAAAGTTATCAAGCTCTTAACAAATCACCCTTTATATAGAAAATTTTGTCAACATTCTATTTCTTACCACATATTTAATTTCTATAGAAAATTTTGTCAAAAGTTTATTTCTCACCTTTTTGAAAAGATTGTTGAAAAGATCAACTTCGTTGCGACGATTTTATTTCTACATAATAATTATTTTCTGTTTTCGCAAAATTTTATTCATATAGGAAATTTTGTAAAACAAATTTTTCTATGGAAAATTTTCGCAAAATTGTATTTCTATAAAAAATTCTAATTTCGTCACAAATTTAATTTCTATAGAAAATTTTGTGACAAGATTTTCTATATAAATTAAATTTTTAAATAAAATTTTCACAAAATTTTCTATATAAATAAATTTTGTGACAAAATTTTCTATACAAATAAAATTTTTATAGAAATGAAATTTTGATAAAATTTTCTATACAAATGAAATTTTGATAAAATTTTCTATAGAAATAATATTTTAACAAAATTTTCTATAGAAATTAAATTTGTGACAAAATTTTCGATAGATATAGAATATTGTATATCTATCGAAAATTTTGTCACAAATTTAATTTCTATAGAAAATTTTGTCAAAATTTCATTTCTATAAAAATTTCTCTCAAAATTTTATTTCTATAGAAAAAAAAAAATTAAAAAATTTAATTTATATAGAAAATTTTGTTACAAATTTTATTTCTATGGAAATTTTTATGAAAATTTTATTTCTATAGATAATTTTTTAAAAGTTTCATATCTATAGAAATTTTTCTCAAAATTTTATTTCTATAGAAAATTTTCTCAAAATTTTATTTCTATAGAAAATTTTGTCAAAAGTTTATTTCTCGCCCTTTTTCTTTTCAACTTGGTTGCGACGATTTTATTTCTATAGAAATTTTTTGCAAAATTTTATTTCTATAGAAAATTTAGTCAAACGTTTATTTCTATACAAAGAAAATTTTATTTATTTATTTTCGAAAAATTTATTTCTATAGAAAATCTTCCCAAAATTTTATTTCTATAGTAAATTTTCTCAAAATTTTATTTCCATAGAAAATTTTTTCAAAAATCTTATTTCTATAGAAATTATCATTTTCTCAAAATTGTATTTCTATAGAAATTTTCTCAAAATTTTATTTCTATAGAAAATTTTCTCAAAATTTTATTTCCATATAAAATGTTCTCAAAAATCTTATTTCCATAGAAATTATTTGCAAAATTTTATTTCTAAAGGAAATTTTTGTAAAATTTTATTCTTGTACAAAATTTTATTTCTAAAGGAAATTTTTGTAAAATTTTATTCTTGTACAAAATTTTATTTCTATAAAAATTTTTTGTAAAGTATAAGTTCTACAGAACATTTGGTCAAAACTTTATTACTATAGAAAATTTTCTCGAAATTTTATCTCCATAGAAAATTTTATTTGCGAATAAAATCTTATTTCTATAGAAAATGTTCCAAAAATTTTATTTCTATAGAAAATTTGCTCAAAATTTTATTTCCAAAGAAAATGTTCTCAAAAATCTTATTTCTATAGAAATTATAATTTTCTCAAAATTTTATTTCTATAGAAAATTTTCTCAATAATCTTATTTCTATAGAAAATTTTCTCAAAAATCTTATTTCTATAGAAAATTTTCTCAAAATTTTATTTCCATAGAAAATTTTCTCAAAAATCTTATTTCTATAGAATTGTTTTGGAAAATTTTATTTCTAAAGGAAATTTTTGCAAAATTTTATTTCTGTAAAAATTTTTTGTAAAGTTTAAGTTCTATAGAAAATTTGGTCAAAATTTTATTTCTATAGAAAATTTTGTCAAAAGTTTTATTTCGATAGAAAATTTTCTCAAAACCTTATTTCTGTAGACAATTTTCTCAAAAGTTTATTGCTATAATAATTTTTATTTCTATAGAAAATTTTCGCAAAATTTTATTTCTGTAGAAAATTTTCGCAAAATTTAATTTTTACAAATAATTTTGTTATTTGGATCGCAACTAACTTTCTTTTTAAATAAACTCAAATACTAAAGTTTATGGTGCCTTAATAAAAAGGTAATGTGTTGTCAATACATATGTATTATTTAACTGTCATTTGTAGTTTGGCATATATACCAGTATGACTTTGCAAACATGTGGTATCAGCAACCCGAATTTCCCCCCTCGACTTAAGCTCTTTCCTATCGACTTAATTATTTGTTCTAAATAGATTTTCTTTTTGTAAAAAATAATACAAACTTGAGATTTATGTTTATTGATGTCATGATCCGTAAAAAAAAAAACAAAGACTTACAATAAAAATTGAAATCAATTGACTAAGAAATTCAGCCTACACCCACAATTAGCCTCGCATCAATAGAATTTTGTCTATAGATCTATGGACAAGCTCAATGGACTTAGTTATAGACTGGGTAAGCTATATGCCAGTGTTATTCAATTTAAGGTTTCAATGGAGACAAATGTCGAACCAAACCCGAAGTTGTCCACTGATGGTAATTGATTATAACAATTTCAGAAAACCAATGCATACAAACATCTATACAGAGTATATCTATGTAGATATGATATGATACCATCTATGTATGTATATATGAATGTATGTATATACCTATGTATATAAAAATTACATTAAAACCTTAATTAAAGTCAATTGAAGTGGAATTGAGAATGTGTTGTAGTACTTTGTACTCAACATTAGCATCAAAATCATCACCATCACTTGGTTAACCATGAAGCTATACCACACAGTGGAAGATCTTGGAAAGCGTCATACCACATAATGACGATGATGATGAGGTGATTTTTCGTTTCTTCTATGTGATTATGAAGTATTACGTAGTTTTTCTTTTTCCGTTGAATATTTGTACTTGAACCTAGTGTAGATATACATACGTAGACGTAACAAAAATATCTATCTTTTTAAATTGAGAAGCAGAAAATTTGATGAGGTGGTTGTCAGAGAAGATTTAAAGAAACCACATCAAACCAGTTTCTATGCATTGAAAGTGAAAGAAAAAAAACTACATAACGAAATTATTTCAGACAGTCAATAAATGACCGGTAATAATTTACAAAGGTGTAGTTATTAAGATTTTCTATAAATTATGAATGGTCACGGGATGATTGAGACTTTGCTAATGGTCAAAAACAAAAGTAATAACTCCGACAAATGTTTTATAAAAGAATTGAAGTATGTACATAACATAAATTTATTTATTTATTTAAGTGTATGGATTACAATCCTTACAGACTAGCAATTTTAAAAATAAAATAAATCTGTAAAAATTTTTCTATTGAAATTTGTTTCTACAAAAAATTTTATCAAAATTTTATTTATATTGAGAATTTGGTCAAAAATTTATTTCCATAAAATATTTTGTCAAACATTTCATTTCCATCGAAAATTTTTTCAAAATTTTATTTCAATAAAACTTGTATTAAAATTTTTATTTCTATAGAAAATTTTCTCAAAATTTTATTTCTACAGAAAATTTTCTCAAAATTTTATTTCTATAGAAAATTTTCTCACAATTTTATTTCTATAGACATTTTTCTCACAATTTTATTTCAATAGAAAATTTTGTCAACACTTTATTTCTATAGGAAATTTTGTCAAGATTTTATTTTTATTGAAAATTTAGTCAAAATTTTATTTTATAGAAAATTCCATCAAAATTTTATTGCTATAGAAATGTTGCCAAAACTGTATGTCTATAGAAAATTTTGTCAAAATTTTATTTCTATAGAAAATTTTGTCAAAATTTTATTTTATAGAAAATTTTGTCAAAATTTTATTTTATAGAAAATTTTGTTAAAATTTTATTTTATAGAAAATTTTGTTAAAATTTTATTTTATAGAAAAGTTTGTCAAAATTTTATGTCTATAGAAAATTTTGTCAACATTTTATTTCTATAGAAAATTTTGTCAAAATTTTATTTCTATAGAAAATTTTGTCAAAATTTTATTTCTATAGAAAATTTTGTCAAAATTTTATTTTATAGAAAATTTTGTCAAAATTTTATTTTATAGAAAATTTTGTTAAAATTTTATTTTATAGAAAATTTTGTTAAAATTTTATTTTATAGAAAAGTTTGTCAAAATTTTATGCCTATAGAAAATTTTGTCAACATTTTATGCCTATAGAAAATTTTGTTTTATAGAAAAGTTTGTGAAAATTTTATGCCTATAGAAAATTTTGTCAAAAATTTATTTCTGTAAAGAACATTGTCAATATTTTTTTCTATAGAAAAAATTTGCCAAAATTTTATGTCTATAGAAAATGTTGTCAAAAATTTATTTCTATAGATAACTTTGTTAATATTTGATTTCCATAGAAAAATTTGCCAAAATTTTATGTCTACAGAAAATTTTGCCAAAATTTTATGTATATAGAAAATTTTTCCAAAATTTTACTTTTATAAAAAATTTTGTTAAATTTTACTTTTATAAAAAAATTTGTTAAATTTTAATTTCTATAGAAAAATTTGTCAAGAGTCTATTATAATAAAATTTGCCAAATATTTTATTGTTTTTAATTTTTTTGTCAAAATTTGGTTTCTATGAAAATTTTTGGCAAAACTAAAAATTGTGTTTGTTTTTGTAGAAAAAACATTAGAGAATATTTTATATAAAAATGTTTCCCTTTAACTTTAAAATCTAACAGACTATTTATTTTTTTTATTTGGATGGTCATTGATCTCTTGAATTAATTATAAAGGGTGATTTGTTAAGAGCTTGATAACTTTTTTTAAAAAAAAAACGCATAAAATTTGCAAAATCTCATCGGTTCTTTATTTGAAACGTTAGATTGGTCCATGACATTTACTTTTTGAAGATAATTTCATTTAAATGTTGACCGCGGCTGCGTCTTAGGTGGTCCATTCGGAAAGTCCAATTTTGGGCAACTTTTTCGAGCATTTCGGCCGGAATAGCCCGAATTTCTTCGGAAATGTTGTCTTCCAAAGCTGGAATAGTTGCTGGCTTATTTCTGTAGACTTTAGACTTGACGTAGCCCCACAAAAAATAGTCTAAAGGCGTCAAATCGCATGATCTTGGTGGCCAACTTACCGGTCCATTTCTTGAGATGAATTGTTCTCCGAAGTTTTCCCTCAAAATGGCCATAGAATCGCGAGCTGTGTGGCATGTAGCGCCATCTTGTTGAAACCACATGTCAACCAAGTTCAGTTCTTCCATTTTTGGCAACAAAAAGTTTGTTAGCATCGAACGATAGCGATCGCCATTCACCGTAACGTTGCGTCCAACAGCATCTTTGAAAAAATACGGTCCAATGATTCCACCAGCGTACAAACCACACCAAACAGTGCATTTTTCGGGATGCATGGGCAGTTCTTGAACGGCTTCTGGTTGCTCTTCACTCCAAATGCGGCAATTTTGCTTATTTACGTAGCCATTCAACCAGAAATGAGCCTCATCGCTGAACAAAATTTGTCGATAAAAAAGCGGATTTTCTGCCAACTTTTCTAGGGCCCATTCACTGAAAGTGCAAGCGTTGCTCGTTAGTAAGTCTATTCATGATGAAATGTCAAAGCATACTGAGCATCTTTCTCTTTGACACCATGTCTGAAATCCCACGTGATCTGTCAAATACTAATGCATGAAAATCCTAACCTCAAAAGAATCACCCTTTATATTCGTGGTGCATAGGAATATTTGGAACATTTCTGACACAATTAGGCATTCAAACAATGCTATGGATATCAGTCACGAAATTATAATAACAACAAAACAAATTGGATAATGAATACCATTTTTATATCATCATAAATTTTCAGCACGTTGAATTGTTAGTGATTACTTAATCAATCAACACAATTAACCATAAAACAGCTAAAGTGGCCGTAAATTTCGGCATTTGAATATTTTTTTTTGGCAATTTTCTTTCTAAAATCACTTGGAGAATCAGTTCAAATTAGTTTTTAAATTTGTTTTTACCGTTGTTAAAGTAAAATAAAAAACGCAGTCAAAATTTTTATAAATGAACTGCAGAATTGGTGCAAAAGCGAATTTGCCATGGGGCGGAAATTTCCTTTTTGAGCTACATAGATTTCACATTAGTTCTTCAGTTGTGATACTATATCAGTATTTCGGATTTCATTTGAAAAAAATAGGAAATGTTGACAACATTTTCTTTTCTATAAGCATTAGCTATAGTGGTTAGGTTCAGTATGATGTAAGTCCAATATTTCAGGCTCACTTAGACTATTCAGTCAATTGTGATATCACAGTGGTGGACTTCTCTCTATCCGTTTCTCAATGAAGTAAAATTTTGACAAAATTTTCTATAGAAATATTATTTTGATAACATTTTCTATAGAAATGAAATATTGACCAAATGTTCTATAGAAGTGAAATATTGAGCAAATTTTCTATAGAAATGAAATTTTGACAAAATTTTCTATAGAAAAAAAGTTTTGACAAAATTTTCTATAGAAATGAAATTTTGACAAAATTTGGTATACAAATAAAATTTTGCCAAAATTTTCTATAGAAATGAAATTTTGACAAAATTTTGTATAGAAATAAAATTTTGCCAAAATTTTCTATAGGAATAAAAATTTGACAAAATTTTGTATAGAAATAAAATTTTGACAAAATTCTCTATAGAAATAAAATTTTGACAAAATTCTCTATAGAAATAAAATTTTGACAAAATTCCCTAAGAAAAAATATTTTGACGAAATTTTCTATAGAAATAAAATTTTGACAAAATATTATGTAGAAATACAATTTGACAAAATTTTTTATAGAAATAAAATTTTTGCAAAATTTTCTATAGAAAAAAGTTTTGACAAAATTTTCTGTAGAAATAAAATTTTGACAAAATTTTGTATAGAAATAAAATTTTGCCAAAATTTTCTATAGGAATAAAAATTTGGCAAAATTTTCTATAGGAACAAAAATTTTGGTAAACTTTTGTATAGAAATAAAATTTTGACAAAATTCTCTATAGAAATAAAATTTTGACAAAATTCCCTATAGAAATAATATTTTGAAGACATTTTCTATAGAAATAAAATTTTGACAAAATATTCTTGAGAAATACAATTTGACAAAATTTTTTATAGAAATAAAATTTTGACAAAATTTTCGATAGAAAAAAGTTTTGACAAACTTTTCTATAGAAATAAAATTTTGACAAAATTTTGTATAGAAATAAAATTTTGCCAAAATTTTCTATTTGACAAAATTTTATAGAAATAAAATTTTGACAAAATTTTCTATTGAAATAAAATGTTGATAAAATTTTTTATAGAAATAAAATTTTGACAACATTTTCTATAGAAATAAAATTTTGACAAAATTTTCTCTAGAAATAAAATTTTGACAAAATTTTCTATAGAAATAAAATTTTGACAAAGTTTTATAGAGATAAAATTTCGACATAATTTTTTTATAGAAATAAAATGTTGACAAAATTTTCTATAGAAATAAAATTTTAACAAAATTTTCTATTGAAATAAAATGTTGACAAAATTTTCTATTGAAATAAAATTTTGACAAAGTTTTCTATTGAAATAAAATGTTGGCAAAATTTTCTATTGAAATAAAATTTTGGCAAAATTTTTAACAAAATTTTCTATAGAAATAAAATTTTAACAAATTGGTCTATAGAAATAAAATTTTAACAAAATGGTCTATAGAAATAAAATTTCCTATAAACTTTTTTTTGAGAAAATTTTCTATAGAAATAAAATTTCGAGAAAATTTTATATAGAAATAACATTTTGACAAAATTTTCTATAGAAATAACATTTTGACAAAATTTTCTATAGAAATAAAATTTTGACAAAATGTTTTTATAGAAATAAAATGTTGACAAAATTTTTATAGAAATACAATTTTGACAAAAATTTTTATAGAAATAAAATTTTGACAAAATTTTCTATAGAAATAAAATTTTGACAAAATGTTTTTATATAAATAAAATGTTGACAAAATTTTTTATAGAAATACAATTTTGACAAAAATTTTTTGTAGAAATAAAATTTTGGCAAAATTTTCTATAGAAATAAAATTTTGACAACAATTTTTTATAGAAATAAAATTGTGACAAAATTTTCTATAGAAATAAAATTTTGACAAAAATTTTTTATAGAAATAAAATTGTGACAAAATTTTCTATAGAAATAAAATTTTGACAAAACTTCCTTTTCATTCTAAAGAAATTATTTTAATATGTCCACTTGCACCCAGTCATAAATCACACATTTTTAAAATAAAATCACTTGTCAGGAAAGGGGAGCACTTTTTAAAATAAACACCATATTCATCATCAGAAACTCATAAAAATGTAGCACGTTTTCCAGAAACAATTGATTTTTATGGAAATTTAATAGAATTACCGTTTAAATAAATGAACAAAAGAAGAAATAAAATGCGAACGTGTGAAAAAAATGTAATTGGCTTGCTGACGGAATAAATGAATGGGTGAATGACAGTCTGGCTTGCTGTCCATCTCTATGGATATTTCTGCTAATTTGCTAAATTTTAGTTTGCTTTGTCTGTGTTTTTATTTTATAACAATATTAACAAATATTTCGACCGGCTTTTTGGCCAATGTGGTTCCATGGAATGAGCTATGTTGCATCAGCCACTTAAAAAACAATGAAATGGTATCGAGTAAACATTGTTTTAAAAGATCATTATAAACGAACAAGTAGCTGTAGATGGATGTGGGGCCCAAAAACATATAATTTTGACCATAATTGTAGAGTAACATCATGTATTATTAAATTTTATTTCTCAATTTCTTGTAGTACAAAAACAAAATATCATATTTTTCCTCATTCGTTTGTATTAGTCTAGCAATGGACAATAACAATGTGAATTGTCTTTTTGGCGTTTTAGTCATGAATCTTACCTGAAAGAAGAGTACAAAACAGACCCACTGATAGTATGTATAATACTTTTTGGCATCCTCGTCATCGAAATCATTTGCTACACCAGGATGTGCTACCTCGCGACCAACCTGAAAAAAATTGAAAAATAAGATTTAGAAAATAAAAACAAGTATATACGGCCGTAAGTTCGGCCAGGCCAGGACCCTCCACCATGGATTGCGTAGAAACTTCTACGAAAGACTGTCATCCACAATCGAATTACTTGGGTTGTTTAATACTTAAAAATTCTTAACATCATCTTCTAAATTGTAAGTTTGTCCATACGTGGTATATATTAGACAAAAAGGTATGTATAGGTAAATCTACAAATAATTCCGAATCGATATGAACTTTTGCACGGTACGTAGAGAGCCAGAATTGAAATATGGGGGTCGCTTATATCGGGGCTATATAGAATTATGAACTTGATATGGACCAATTTTTGTGTGATTGGGGATCGATTTATCTGAGGGCTATATATAACTATACACCGATATGGACTTAGTTAGGCATAGTTGTTAACGGCCATATACTAGCACAATGACTCGGACGGAATTTGCTCCTCCAAGAGGCTCCAAAACTAAATCTCGGGATCGGTTTATATGGGGGCTATATATGATTATGGACTGATATGGATCACTTTTGGCATGGTTGTTAAATGTACCAAATTTCAACCAAATCGGATGAATTTTGCTTCTCCAAAAGGCACCGAAGGTCAAATCTAGGGATCGGTTTATATGGGGGCTATATATAATTATGGACCGATTTCGACCAATTTTTGCATGGGTGTTTGAGGCGATATATAATAACACCACGTTCCAAATTTCATCTGAATCAAATTAATTTTGGTCTTCCAAGAGGCTCCGAAGGTCAAATCTGGTGATCAGTTTATATGGGGGCTATATATAATTATGGACCGATGTGGACCAATTTCTGCATGGTCATTAGAGACCATATACTAACACCATGTACCAAATTTCAGCCGGATCGGATGAAATTTGCTTCTCTTAGAGGCTCCGCAAGCCAAATCGGGGGATCGGTTTATATGTGGGCTATATATAATTATTGACCGATGTGGACCAATTTTTGCATAGTTGTTTGAGACCATATACTAACTCCATGTACCAAATTTCGGATGAAATTTGCTTCTCTTAGATGCTCCGCAAGCCAAATCGGCGGATCGGTTTATATGGGGGCTATATATAATTATGGACCGATGTGGACCAATTTTTGCATGGTTGTTAGAGACCATATTCTAACACCATGTACCAAATTTCGGACGAACTTTGCTTCTCTTAGATGCTCCGCAAGCCAAATCGGGGGATCGGTTTATATGAGGGCTATATATAATTATGGACCGATGTGGACCAATTTTTGCATGGTCATTAGAGACCATATACTAACACCATGTACCAAATTTCAGCCGGATCGGATGAAATTTGCTTTTCTTAGAGGCTCCGCAAGCCAAATCGGGGGATCGGTTTATATGGGGGCTATATATAATTATGGACCGATGTGGACCAATTTTTGCATGGTTGTTAGAGACCATATATGAACACCATGCATGGGTGTTTGACGCCATAATTAACATCACGTTCCAAATTTCAGCTGAATCAGATTAATTTTGGTTTTCCAAGAGGCTCCGAAGGTCAAATCTGGTGATCAATTTATATGGGGGCTATATATAATTATGGACCGACATGGACCAATTTTTGCATGGTCATTAGAGATCATATACAAACAGCATGTACCAAATTTCAGCCGGATCGGATGAAATTTGCTTCTCTTAGAGGCTCCGTAAGCCAAATCGGGGGATCGGGGTATATGTGGGCTATATATAATTATTGACCGATGTGGACCAATTTTTGCATCGTTGTTAGAGACCATATACTAACACCACGTACCAAATTTCAGCCGGATCGGATGAAATTTGCTTCTCTTAGAGGCTCCGCAAGCCAAATCGGGGGATCGGTTTATATGGGAGCTATGTATAATTATTGACCGATGTGGACCAATTTTTGCATGGTTGTTAGAGACCATATACTAACACCATGTACCAAATTTCAGCCGGATCGGATGAAATTTGCTTTTCTTAGAGGATTCGCAAGCCACATTTGGGGGTCCCTTTACATGGGGGCTATACGTAAAAGTGGACCGATATGGCCCATTACCATCCGACCTACATCAATAACAACTACTTGTGCCAAATTTCAAGTCGATAGCTTGTTTCGTTCGGAAGTTAGCGTGGTTTCAACAGACGGACGGACGGCCATGCACAGATCGACTCAGAATTTCACCACGACCCAGAATATTTCGATGTGTTACAAACGGAATGACAAAGTTAATATACCCCAATCCTATGGTGGAGGGTATATGTTAATAATCGAGGCAATTATGAAATTCTTGTTCAGTTGTTCAGAATTTCCTAAAATATGACACTAAAATATTTCCTTCAATACTGTTATAATCTGGGCAAATGTAAAAACCGCCCAACTTGTCCCCTTAATATTGGCCATCTAAGCACTTTCCCTGATTTTCAAAACACGACGTCTGAAAGTATGCAAATGTTTTAAAATAAATTTCTATAGTACACAAAAAAGTTTTGAAATGTATTCAATCACAGAAATGATAGTATCAATGAAAAAGTTAATTGAAAGTTAAATTAAAAAACTAATTGGTCCAATTAAAAAATTGATTGATTCAATTAAAAAATTAATTGCCACTATTTGTGCTAAAGTTTTTTGCGAATGACAAGTTTTAGAGCCACTTTTTAGATGTTCTCATATCCATCGTGGAAATAGTCTTTGGCTTATGATACGCTCTTGGACATGTATTGGGGATGATCTAAATTTGCACTACTTCCAGATTTCAAGTTGGGGAATGAAACCATTCTTTTAAGTTCTTGTTTACTAATCCTACTCCAACTCCAATATGTTACTCACAAAAATGAACCGTCATTACTTGCTCGACCTCATATCACTCTCTGTTCCCCGGTAAACCACAAATGCATCACTTCATCCATGTCGTTAAGTACCCTACAATAATGTCCATCAAAACAATTTTAAACATATGTGTCACGCCATGAATAAAAATAAAGAGCACATTTGGATAAGAACAAAAATACCTTTTAAAAAAATATATTTTTGTTACCCCACCTAAAGGCAATGAAGGGATAGGCCAACGACCAACAGCTCTTAAACAAAACGACAGCAATGCAATTAAAATTTCCGTTGAACTTTAAGCTCATGTCGGGGTCGTTTAGATACTGAATGAATACAGCATCTGTGATCTATATATTTAGAGCCTACATGGACATCACATGGACGTATCGCAAATATTTCCAATTTATGAGTGGGATTTTAAACAAAAAATTTGGGAATGCAATTTCCAGTGCATCATGGACTTGGACGTTTTGATACTATGACCACGTCTCTGGACCAAATGGGTTCTAAAGCATGGCGAATGGCGTGCAAATACGGAATATGAAGTGCATTTTATGAATTATTAAAGATCATAAAACAAACCATTGGCCAACTTAAACCAATGTATAAACTCTCCCAGCACATATAATTTATAATGAAAACAAAAAAAAAAAAAAAAGAGTTGGCCCCCACAAAGAAGTAAATGGAGCTTACTATCCATGGGACTTGAAAATGAAAGCCCAAAAGGAATGAAAATAAAAAAAACCAGCACAGAAATTTAATTTATGCGCAGACAACTCTGTAACGCCCTATGATTTGGTTACTCACAAAATAAGGCGTTCCCTGGATTTAATTATATTTCAAATGATATAAAAACACTATTCATCAATCTGAAGTTTGGGAAACACTGTAAAGGGTTTTATTTTTTTCGTTCGTTTATTTGAGATATCGTTTTTTTGTCTTTGAACTTATGATTGCCGTTTACAATAAAATAAAGGGAACATAAACATTCAAGAATCCTAAGAAGCTCAAACCATTTAGCCACCATCATGATCATAGCTGAGCGGCGAAGGGGTAAAAAAAATATATTCCTGTCAAGTTTTCTTAGAATTGGTAATTGGATATGTTAGTGATTGTACCGTCTGGTACTAAAGCGGACTACAACTCAACTTGCAAGATGGATTTCTTTTGTTTTTAGTATCAGAGACTAGCATTTCCTTTTTCTCTTTTTATTTTGATTTAATTGATATATATTTAAAATGATGGTATTTATAAAATGTATAGCTTCCAAAAATTACCTTTTGTTTGCCAAATATTTTGTTTTGAACATTTAATGAAATATGAAACTTTTGCTTTGGTTGGACAGATTATGTTTTATTTAACTGGATTCCATTGAAGCTTGTTAATTGAATTATAAATATTCGAAAATATAGAATAGCACATGTCAATAAAGAATTTTTTAAAGACCACACAAATTTATTTATTGCTTTATTTTGTCCACAACGATAAAATTAGTGATCAATGAAATTTTATTAAATGATCCCCAATAATCATAGCTGATATGAATTGCAACCAACTTCACACTGAAAAAAGCATGGCCGTTTACAAAAATTTTTTTCATTAAATTTAGGACACAAATTTTGTAAATTTGCTTCCCTTCGTTAAAGTCGCATGTCTTTGAACTAAGGAAAATTTTCCTTAAAATAAAGAAACACACTTTTGATTTAAAGAAATCATTCTCAAATTAACTGAAATATTGAATCTTTAGATTTAGGATAAAATTTTAGATTTAGTTTGAGGATTTAGCATCTTTGCTTTAAAGTTTTTTTTTTGCAATTAAGAAAACATTTTTACTTTGAGGTATTCGCTATAATTTGGATTTTTTAACTGGCATTTGTTTGTACGTGAATAGAAAATACAGCGAAAAGAAAATTAAATTTTATTGATCCTATATTGAAGGCCAGATAGGTCGCTAAAAAATGTATTTATTTTAAAGAAGCCGCATCTTTGGCTCGGTATCAATACCAAATCCTTAGGAGAAGGTCAAAATCTGTGGATCCAAGTAAACTTTTTTTGAGTGTAGATTTAAAGCTACATAGATCCTTAAGGCTAAAATCTATGGAACCAAGTAAACATTTTTTTGAGTGTACGCTGCAGTGGTAGAAAACTCTCTCGTGAGCTGAAGAGATGCAACACATATTGAATAACCGATGCACACAAACAAAATTAGAGTGAAAAGAGCCACACTGAAAAAAAAGCATGCCCGGTTTGCTTTTACTTTAAAAATTGTGGTATTGTTTCCGAGCCAAAGAAGCGGAGAATACAAGTAAGCATACTTTTAAGACACTATTCTCTTTTAAATTTGGGTTTTATGTACTTGCTTCTATGAAGCAAATTTTAATTTTTCGTTTTTTCAGCTGTTTTTCTTCATATGGTATCAAAGTCCTTTAAAAACGAGTTAACGACAACTTTATTTTCCAAATTAAGACTCGACTACCAGTAGAAATTATGCTATGTTTCAAGTAAAAAACGTCTTTAAAATAAAGTGTTGAAAAACATGTCCTATATTTGAACAATTTTTTACTTTGTAGTCAAGATGCAAAAGGACAACAAATTTAAAGAAAAGAATTTTACTGAATTATTAAAGTCAAGTTGACCTTAGCCCAAACATTTTTTCTTTCATGTTATGATACCCATTTTTACGTGAAATCACTTAATTATAAGGACAATACGACTTCACTGAAAAGTGTATCGGCTTTTGGACAAGGAAAAAAACTTTATATTAGAGAAATGCCTCTTCTGTTCTAAGCAAAATTTGCATTCGTATTTTAAAGACATGAAATCTTTGACCTCACGACAATATGTTTTTCAGTGCAGACTAACATATTTGGTAACTGACACGAAATTGCCCAGTTAACGAATGTTTTTCTCCAATGAAAAGTCATTCCCAATTGAGCAGTTTGTGAACAAACAAAATGATCAGGTTTAAGAAGTCACCTGAAAATAAAATTTGATGTTTGTGTTTTCGAAATTTTAAAATTAAAAATAAATTAAAGAAAGTATCATGATTTAATTTGTTGGATTTCATATCAGTCACACTGTATGGTATGGAGTGGCACAAAGATATAATTGTAAAAAGTGACAATTTTGGCACTAAAAGTGACAACAATAACAGTGGTCGTACACGAAAAAAAAATGCTTTTTATACCCTAAACTACATAGTGGTCAGGGTATAATAAGTTTGATCTGCCAAAAAATGTGCCTACCAGAAATATTGATTTTAGACCCCATTAAATATATACCGATCGACTCAGAATCATCTCCTGAGTCGATCTAGCCCTTGGGGTCCGTCCGTCCATGTATTTATTGTTCGCAGGATTCCGGCCGCAATTATTAACCGATTTTGATGAAATTTGATATGTGGCGGTTTTTTGGTACAGAGACAAGCGATATTGAATTTGGAAGAAATCGGATCAAATTTAGATATAGCTCCTATATATATGTATCGCCCGATTTCGACAAATGGGGTCAGATTTCGTTCAGTTACTAATCGATCGGAGTCAAAATTGCCACAAAGTAATCCAATTGACCACCGTTTAAGTGTGCCAAATTTCATCGAAATCGGTTCAGATTTGGCTATATCTCCCATATATATGTATCGCCCGATTTTCCCAAATTTGGCCATAAGTCCCTTATTTATCAACCGATCTGTCTCAAAGTTGGCCAAATTTAATTTTCTAAAGCACTTACTATATATGCACAAAATCATCGAAATCGGTTCAGATTTGGCTATAGCTCCCATATATATGTATCGCCCGATTTTCAAATTTCATCGAAATCGGTTCAGATTTGGCTATAGCTCCCATATATGTGTATCGCCCGATTTTCCCAAATTTGGCCATAAGTCCCTTATTTATCAACCGATCTGTCTCAAAGTTGGTCAAATTTAATTTTCTAAAGCACTTACTATATATGCACAAAATCATCGAAATCGGTTCAGATTTGGCCATAGCTCCCATATATATGTATCGCCCGATTTTCACAAATTTGGCCATAAAACCTTATTTATCAACCGATCTCACTCAAATTTGGCTTACTGTAATGTTCTATAGTACTGACTACATGTGCAAAATATCATCCAAATCGGTTCAGATGTAGATATAGCTCCCATATATATGTAGCGCCCGATTTTCAAAATTTTGCCTCGTATAACCTTATTTTTGACCATAGTGGTCTCATTTATTAACCGATATTACGCAAATTTAGCACAAAGTAATCTCCTGTAATATCAACAAAACCTACAAAATATAATCCAAATCGGTTCAGATTTAGATATAGCTTCCATATATATGCATCGTCCGGTTTTGAAAAAATGTACTCCTTTTAACTTTATTTCTGACCATAATAGCCTTATTTAGTACCCGATCTTACTCTAATTTAGCACAAGCTAACCTTCTGTGGTATCAACCAAATCTGGAAAATATCATCAAAATCAGTTCAGATTTAGATATAGATATAGTAGCTCCCATATATAGGCATCGATTGATTTTCCCAAATTTTGCCATAATACTCTTATTTATTAACCAATGTTGCTCAAATTTCAAATGTACATGTATTAGCCGATATATTTAGACTTACATGTAGCTCTTACATAAATCTATTGCTCTATTTTCGGAAATTTGGATTTATTACCACACTAATTGAGCGATGTCTTCTTTTTTACTAACTCTGTAGGTTCAGACTATATAGCTCCTAGTATCAGACATTTCTGTTCAGATTGTGATAAAACTCCCATAACCATGTACCCATTCTTAAATATGCAAATGCGGGTTTTCCCCAAACCTGTACCAATGATACCCCACAAACAATGTTTACTAATTTAGTAGGGGTGGTGTAGGGTATGATATAGTCGGCCCCGCCCGACTTTCTACTTTACTCACTTGTTTTGTTGTTAAAAATAACATGTCTGTTGCAGAAGTTTCTAACATAATTACAATTATAATATCTTTATGTATAACCCAATTATATTTAAAAAGTAATTTATGTCATTAGGGGGTATGTTGGAATATAATATTATAGTGACAAACAACTGATATAGTTCATATAAGTTTGGATCTGAACGTACGTAACCATATTTGTTTTTGGTAGGGAAAAGAACTCAAACATAATGAATATTTGTCTGTATTTGTACAATTTGTACAAAAAACATAACAATGTCTCTAAAAATGTTCAGCATTCTTTGTATGTAATTTCTCAAGCAGTGATGCTTGTTTTACTTTGTTTGAGTAAGAAAAAAGTCGTTGGGAGGTCAAGTTGCCAAATATTATATTACTTGATTGTGGTCAAAATGCTTCCAAACACATAAAAGAAATGTCATAATGTTGCGTTTTATTCCATAAAGTTGTTGTTACTTCAAAAATTCGTTTGAGACAAACGATTGTCATGAATAGGGTTCTAGTTTTTAAATTGTTTACCGAGGAACATATTATTTGTTTGTGTGTAAAGATTCAATATTAATAAGTCAAAGGTTAGTTTCTTCTCGTCGTTATGGCATTTTCTTCAAGATAAAATAAAATCGGTTACATATACACCGAAAGAAAAAATACTTTCCTCCGGAACGAAATTTCAGATATAAATAATTCCTCTTTTTTTAAGGTATTTTCTTTAAGTTATTGAAAAAAAAACACGCATGTTTAAAATTTCATTCCCTACACTGTTAGAAAAATATGTTTCTCATATGTTCCGATATAAACAAAATGTGTTTCGGGCACAATTTTAAAACACAACATATTTAAGTGCAAACATGTAATGTTCCTAAACTAACACTAAATGTTTGGGACATCTATGTTAATATGTTAGAATATATTATGTATGGGGCATGAATGTTTCATAAAAATCATATGTGTGAATGCAAACATATATAAATTTACAAATTTCGACTAAACATACATATGTTGTGATATTTTATTCAAAGCGACAGAGAGAGTATAGAGAAAGAAATAGAGATGGAAACCGGGAGAGTTGACGAAAGATATCAACATAACACAGCGAAAGAATCAAAAGAGAACAATTTCTGTAAAACCGCTTGTATGTTGTTTCGGAAAACTGTTTTATCATAAGGCCAAAAATTTGATATGCCTAAGTCTAAATATTATTTAATTTGAATAAACAGAATAGACATTCGGAACCAAGAGAATAGACATTTGAAAAACAAACAGCATATGTTTTCGCCTTGAGAGCAGCATTTTATGTAGGTGTGGACATGTGCTTTGTTTATCATTTTGGCATTATGGGCACAATTTTTTTTCTTGGTTCGTTAAAAGAAATCAGGGGTCTTCATAAAAATAACGAAAGGGCACTATACTATACTTTTTAGAGTTGGGACAGTAAAATGAAATAAGGAGGAAATAGTAAAAAATTACACAGTAAAATGTATAAAAACAAAGTTTAGTTCCTCTTTATTAATAAGTAGTCCACGAGGAGTTGACGGACACCTTCAAATATAAAAGCGGGCATTAAGTTCGAGTTTTGCAGCTAAAACAATTTAAAAAGTTTATTTTCTTTAAAATTAATTATTAAAGAAAAATAAAAGGCATTTTAGAGCGATGGTGTTAAATGCTACTAAAAAACTGCTCACGCCTAAATAAATTTATGTTTATATTATAAAATTATTTATGTATGTTCTTCTTTTGTTAGAGTTTTTGAATCCCTTCCAAATTTTAAAGTTTTGTACCAAAAACAGTTTTTTGTTACAAAATTGTTATTTTTGCAATAAAAAAATAAAATTTTACCCAAAAATCAGTCAATTTCGTTTACATCGAGCACTGTTACTGACTATAAATCTTTAATAACCCACATTTCGAAGTTTCATTATAAAATTTAATATAGTATATATTTAAATGTGTAAATTAAAAAAAAAAGTGTTCGGTCGGAGCAGGGATTGAACCCACGACCCTTTGCATGCAAGGCAGACATGCTAACCACTGCTCCACGTGACAAACAAATTTATGTTTCTGTTAAATAATGTTATGTTTTCATGGGCTCGTGGGCGCTTCAAACTATGCTATATAAATGTAACTTATAACGATAATTATCTACTGGTGACTATAACAGCTACGTAGCCCAGTGGATAGTGTCTTGGCTTACAAACTGTATGGTCCTTGGTTCGATTCTCCGTGCAGGCGAAAGGTAAAATTTAAAAAAATTATAAAAGTGAATAATTTCTTCAACATTAACATATTTGTATTACAGAAAAAAGTGGCAAGAACTAAAATATTTCGTGAAAGTGAGAATTACGAGTATGTTAGGCAATGAGCACAATCGTCTTTGGGAAAAATTCTTCCAAGCATATACTATTTTTGGGCTCAAAATGCTTCCAAACATATAATATGTTCACATAAAACAAACATATTAATGTTTCGGCAGTATCCAACAATGTTTGGAACATATGTTAAAGAAGCGATTTTTTTTGAGGGTGTAGGCATGAAAATCCTTCTTTCAGTATAGTCCTCATGAATTCGAGGATCGTTTTACTTTAAGAAGATATTTTCACAGTACCATTATTTGTTTTCAATATCACTTATTTCATATATTTATTTAAAAAATATTTCAATTGAATATATGGTAAATCGAACATACCTGTCTCCGAAAAGCATCCGGCATAGTAAATGTACTATGGATCCAACAGAAAGTGTTTACCACATGTGTGGGTATACCATTGACTATACAACTAATGGGATTGCCCACATATTGGGTGGCAGTGATAATAAGACTGCAGGTCAATAGCAGGACTGTGGTAAATGAATTATGCAAACGAAAAATTGTGTTATCCGTTTGAATGTCCTGCCATTTTAGATAGCTCTTTAATCCAACCAATAACTTATACATGGTGGCGGTTGAGGTGGCGTTGAGCGCGGCAGTTTGAAATGAATTTTGTTACAGTTTGTATAAGACCAAATATAGGATTAAAGGATGAGGGGGGTGTTGGAGAAGATGAAAATGAAAGGAAAAGAAATCACTTGTATTTTCGGGAAATGTTTAAAAATCTTGTTAGTTGGCGAGAATTCATATCAGCTGAAAAGAGAACAAAGAAAAATAAAATAAATTAGTCCAGAGGTTTTTTTTTTTAAAGAAATTTATTAATTGTTAAGAAAAATCTATTTGGAAGCGATTAAATTTTTATATGATAACATATTTGCTGCCTTTTTAACATTCTTTCAGATTTTCTTATATTCCTATAGCGAATAAAAAAATCTACTATTGACAAATTCTTTAGAAAAATTATGTACAACAGATAGGGAAAAAATCGTTTCTTTATGTATTACAATTTTCAAATGATCCAAAGAAATCTCTACACAATCTACACCAACCAAAAGAATTCTTGCAAGATGTGCATTGAACTCAATTAATGCCAATTTAACTACAATAAATGCTATGTGGACCAGCTAAAAAACTGTGGACCAGCTCAAATATTTCTTATAAATCAATAAATATAAAAAAAAAATATTATGCATGGGACTTCATAAATGCATTACTTCACTTCGTTTAGTTAGAAGAAAAAAACACAATGATGCGAAATTGTGTGGTGAATAAATTGGATGAAGAAAAGAAATTGAAACCCAGAGTAGACACTTAGAGATGACGACCGACAAGTCCACGCAATTGAGGGCAATAAACTTTAAAAGACATACTGAACTGAAAGGCACTGTTCCAGAAGTTGCTGGCGTTCTGTGGTCTTTCATCAATTAATTCAAGTTGTGCTCCCCTTTTCTAAAGACTTGACGACTACTTGTGGACCTTTAAAATTAGAATTCTGGGAAATCATTTGTTGGAATGGGAAAATTGAAAATGCACTGATCTTCCAAACAAACTGGGACCATAGTACAAGTAAACTATGCCCCATTCGTTTGCTTTTCTGTTTGTTTGTATTTGGGCCTTCATAGGATGAGATTGAAATAAAATTTAAAAATAAAAGAACACATATGTATTTTGTTTATTCCTGTAGCCCTGAACTTGAAATGTCCGGCGAAGTTTTTGTACATATTTCCTTTAGTTGTGATGCATATTTTTCATTGTAACCATCACGTTTAAGGTTCCAAAAATAGTTTAGGGAAATTAAAGATCTAAAACTATTGCAGGGGAAATTTATTATTCCTATATTACTCATCTGATTAAAGTTATTAGTAATTACACACAAAAAAAATATTTTTTGTCTTCAATCACGAAATTAATTGATCCAATTAGTTATTAATTCAAATGTCTTCAATCACAGAAATTATAGTATCAATTAAAAATTAATTGAAAGTCAATTAAAAATTAATTGATACTATTATTTTTTTTTTGATTGATTTTTTGTGATATATATTTTTTTATGAAAATCTTGGTTCTATTTCAAATTTGAACACAAATTACTGTTATATGAAAATCTTGCTTATTTTTGCAAGGACATGTTTTATGGGGAAACTACTTGCCGTAGCATTACCTAGAGCTAAATTATTAGCATGGCTAATATATTAGCTACACAGTATGTTAGGTTAAGCCGAAACTAATACCAAAAAGAAGAAAAAACAAGTACATACTGTAGTAAGTTCGGCTGGGCCGAATCTTAAATACCCACCACCATGAATCAAATATAATAGTTTCCTTTGAAAATTTCAGGGGGGTTTGATGACAGATATTTTCCCCAGCAGATCTGTGCGCCTTCTATACCCTCATCAAGTGAATAAGTGAAATCGGTCTATATGAAGGCCTTAGGTTGGGTTAGGTTATGTGGCAGCCCGATGTATCAGGCTCACTTAGACTATTCAGTCCATTGTGATACCACAGTGGTGAACTTCTCTCTTATCACTGAGTGCTGCCCGATTCCATGTTAAGCTCAATGACAAGGGACCTCCTTTTTATAGCCGAGTCCGAACGGCGTTCCACATTCCAGTGAAACCACTTAGAGAAGCTTTGAAACCCTCAGAAATGTCACCAGCATTGCTGAGGTGGGATAATCCACCGCTGAAAAACTTTTTGGTGTTCGGTCGTAGCAGGAATCGAACCCACGACCTTGTATATGCAAGGCGGGCAAGCTAACCATTGCACCACGGTGCCTCCCATGAAGGCCTTACCAAATGGACCGATAAAACTAAAAAATACACTTTGCTATGGGTCTAAAATGCCAGTATATTTTCAATTTGTGGCAAATCGGATAAAAACTACAATTTCTAGAAATCCTAGGAGTTTAATCGGGAGTTCGGTGTAATGGGAACTATACCAAAACATGGAAGAATGCACACAGTATTCAGCACATTCTAGAATCTAGACCCCAAATCGGAGGGCCGGTTTATAAGGGGGCTATATCAAAAAACTGTACCGATACTCAATATATTCGGCACACCTCTTTATGGTCCTAGAATACCTCTAGATTTTCAATTTCAAGCAAATTAGATAAAAACTACGGATTTTAGAAGCCCAAGAAGTAAAATCGGGAGATCAGTTTATATGGGGGATATATCAAGACATGGTCCGATAATCGCCATTTTCGGCACATCTCTTTATTTTCCTAGAGTAGAATAACTCTACATTTCCAATTTCAGGCAAATTTGATAAAAACTACATATCCTAAAAGCCCAAGAAGTAAAATCGGGAGATCAGTTTATATGGGGGCTATATCAAGACATGGTCTGATAATCACCATTTTCGGCACATCTCTTTGTTTTCCTAGAATACCTCTAGATTTCCAATTTCAGGCAAATTGGGTAAAAATTACGGATTCTATAAGACCAAGAAGTAAAATCGGGAGATCGGTCTATATGGTGGCTATATCAAAACATGGACCGGTGCTCACCATTTTCGATACACGCCTTTAGGTTCCTAGAGTACCTCTAGATTTCAAATTTCAGATAAATTGGATTAAGACTACGGATTCTAGAAGCCCAAGAAGTAAAATCGGGAGATCGGTATATATGGGGGTTATATCAAAACATGAACCGATACACGTCATTTTCGGCACCTCTTTATGGTCCTATAATACCTCTATATTTCCAATTTCAAGCAAATCGGATAGAAAATAGACTTTCTTTTTGATGGACCTAAAATACCTCTGGTTTTACAATTTCAGACAAATTGGATATAAACTACAGTTTTTATAAGGCCAATACCCCAAATCGGGTGGTCTGTTTATATGTGGACTATATCAAAACTTTGACCGATATAGTCCATCTTCGAACTTGACCTGCCCGCAAACAAAAGACGAATCTGTGCCAAATTCCAGGACGATGCGCCATTATTGAAGGCTGTAGCGTAATTACAACAGACAGAAAGACAGACATGCTTATTCGTCTTAGAATTTCTCCCTGATCAAGAATATATATATATATATATATATATATATATATATATATATATATATATATATATATATATATATATATATATATATATATATATATATATATATATATATATATATATATATATATATATATATATATATATATATATATATATATATATATATATATATATATATATATATATATACTTTATGTTATATAGTCGGAAATTGATATTTCGATGTGTTACAAACGGAATGACAAACTTCTTATACCCCCGTCACCATTCTATGGTGGTGGGTATAAAAAATAGACACTTTTACGTTGCGAAATTCCGCACATTGAGATTTTCAAGTTTAACACCTGAAGCTATGCAGATACTTGTAAAAGTACAGAAACAGTTCTCAGCCTTCACCAATTATTTGCTGGGAGAAATCTTTGACAAATTGAGGAAAATTGTCTGATAGGTTAATCCGAAGCTAAAGAACGTGTGAAAGAATTAATAATTAAACACTTTTTCGCTACGATTTATGTTTGAAGTCTTATCCATCGCGAAATATCATAATTATTAGACTCCAAGATTTCTATGAAATCCTAATAACAAATTAGCTTAACTTCTTTCAATATAAAGATAACTGCGCGATTGTATTTCCTAAGTCTATGCTAAAGAAATTCTTTGCAAAGGGGGTTTCTCTTAACACATCCTGACTTTACTACTCAGTCAGGATTTATTAATAGAAATCCCCTTTGGAATAACGGATAGGCAGCCTGGCAGTATTTTCTTGCCAAAACATCTTACTGCTGCTTCCCAAATAGAGGAATTCATAACAATAAATTGTATATTTTCAAAAAATATTGATATTCTCATTAATAATTCCATGCAAAGCAATTTCATTCCGTATTCTTTTGAGGTTAGAATTCAGTGTCTAATGAAACACAATAAAAGTCAAGTTTTCTCATTGAATAAATCGAATTTCATTTATATTGAATAAACAAAGTAATTTCTTCATTAATTCACTTTATGTCATAAATCACACTTAATTATTATAAAACAAGTATATACAGCACTAAGTTCGGCCGGGCCGAATCTTAAATACCCACCACCATGAACCAAATATTAGGGTTTCCTTTGAAATTTCAGGACTTCAGGCTTGAGGACACTTCCCGAAGATAAATTTAAAGATTTCACCTACGAGGACTATATCAGATTCTGGATTTATAAGAACCATTTTTGTTTGAGTTTTAGAGGAATCATTAACATCTCTTGTAAGTGTGCAAGAAAATTATAAAATAACGTCTTGATTTGAAATCTTAAATCTGTAGAAGTAAAATCTGGAAATTTTACATTGAGTTTCTAGCAATTTTCATGATCAGTGCGCCTTCTACACCCTCAAGAAGTGAAGTCGGTCTATATGGAGGCATTACCAAATGGACCGATAAAAACTTAATCCGATACACGTTTTTGTGAGCCTAAAATACCAGAATATTTACAATTTCAGGCAAATCAGATAAAAACTACGGTTTCTAGAAACCCAAGGAGTTAAATTGGGAGATCGTTCTTATGGGGGCTATACTAAAATATGGACCGATACTCACAATTTTCAGCACACCTCTTTATGGTCCTAAAATACCTCTAGATTTCCAATTTCAGACAAATTGGATATAAACTACGGTTTCTATAAGCCCAAGACCCCAAATCGGGAGGTCGTTTTATATGCGGACCATACCAAAACATGGATCGATACTCACAATTTTTGGCACACGTATTTGTGGTCCTACAATACCTCTAGATTTCCAATTTCAGGTAAATTGAATAAAAACTGCGGTTTCTATAAGCCCAAGAAGTAAAATCGGGAGATCGGTATATATGGGGGCTATACCAAAACATGGACCGATACTCACCATTTTTAGCACACCTCTTTATGGTCATAAAATACCTCTAGATTTCAAATTTCAGGCAAATTGGATAAAAACTACGATTTCTATAAGCCCAAGACCCCAAATCGGAAGGTTGATTTATATGGGGACTATATCAAAACCTGGACCGATATAGCCCATCTTCGAACTTGACCTGCCTGCAGACAAAAGACGAGTTTGTGCAAAATTTCAGCACGATTGCTTCATTATTGAAGACTGTAGCGTGATTACAACAGACAGACAGACAGTCAGACGGACATCGTTATATCGTCTTAGAATCTCTCCCTGATCAGGAATATATATACTTTATATAGTCGGAAATCGATATTTCGATGTGTTACAAACGGAATGACAAACTTATTATACCCCCGTCACCATTCTATGGTGGTGGGTATAATAACACTAGTATAACACTTTAAATAATATTGTTAATATTAATATAGCAGTTTAATAAAATGCTAATAGACTTTTTAAAAATATATAAGAAAAAACTCTTGCTTTCATGATGAAATAAGGTGGCATCTTTGAAGTAGTTGACTACAACTTTTTAAAGAAAAAAATCCGCAAAAATAAAAATTATCATCATAATGCCATAGTAGTGGGAAAAAATATAAACATCAACTTCAATTTTACATATAGAAAATTTTGGATACTGCCGTTGTGAGCGGATGTTAAAATTGTTCTGGGCTTTGTGGTGTACTCTGCTGGAGTTGCAACTTGAATATATTTAACAGAATGGCTCTATAACAAATAAAAATTTCAGAAAAAAACTTTTTCAAATTCATGTTTTTTCAAGCTCGAGGTCGTGAAAAAAACATGAATTTATTATTCTAACAAAAAGGTCGACCAAAAATCAAATAAAAAACTAATTAACAAACTATTTCTCTAAAATAAAATCTTTTTATAATTTTTCCTGAAAATGAAATACAATTAAGCTATTACCCAAATAACTTCATAATTATTCAATTGCTGTATAGTGTAAATAGCACTGTTTTAATTTATTTGTTTTATTAAAATAGCTTCTCTACACTAGGAACACCAATATGAATGAATCAAACGCAAAGACATAAGTTAAATAAATTAGACAACACGAAATGCATTTAAGTGATTGTTCAATTTCCAATTGATTGTTTGACCTTTTGATTGGTATCCATAAAAGTGAATAAAAATAGAATATGTAATAATAGAATACTATTAAAACAAAATCAAAAACAAAAATAAATTCCACTCTACCATTGTTTTGATGATAAAATAAATAGATTTTTTATAAAGGGTGATACGGTCAAAATTTGGTCAATATAAACTTGACGTATTTCTTTCAATTTTGCATTTAAAAAACCTGAACACCCCTCATTTTGAAGGTGTGTGTGTGTGTAGAATGTTGCTCCTATTTTGATTTTGGAATTCACTCTTCAGTTGTCAAAATGCCGTCCAAGCAAGAAGAGCAGCGTATCAACATTTTGCTCGCGCATTGCTAAAATCCGAGCTACTCGCACGCAAAGCTGGCAAAATCGCTAAAAGTTGCCAAAGCAACCGTTACAAATGTAATTAAAATGTTTGGGGAAAGTTTGTCGACAGCCAGGAAGTCTGGATCGGGGGGAAATCGAAAACCGGAAGCCGCTGAGACGACAAAGAGAGTTGCCGGTAGTTTCAAGCGAAACCCTAACCTCTCTCTCCGAGATGCCGCAAATAAGCTGGGTGTATCGTCTACAACCGTGCATCGAGCCAAAAAACGAGCCGGACTATCGACTTACAAGAAGGTAGTGACTCCAAATCGCGATGGTAAACAAAATACGACGGCCAAAGCGCGATCCCGGAGGCTGTACACGACGATGCTGACGAAGTTTGACTGCGTGGTTATGGACGACGAAACCTACGTCAAAGCCGACTACAAGCAGCTTCCGGGACAGGAGTTTTATACGGCAAAAGGAAGGGGAAAGGTAGCAGATATTTTCAAGCACATAAAACTGTCAAAGTTCGCAAAGAAATATCTGGTTTGGCAAGCCATCTGTACCTGTGGCTTGAAAAGCAGCATTTTCATAGCTTCCGGGACTGTCAACCAAGAAATTTACGTGAAAGAGTGTTTGAATAAACGTCTGCTGCCTTTCCTGAAGAAACACGGTTGTTCCGTACTGTTTTGGCCGGATTTGGCATCTTGCCATTACGGTGAAAAGGCCATGGAGTGGTACGCCGCCAACAACGTGCAGGTGGTTCCCAAGGACAAGAACCCTCCCAACACGCCAGAGCTCCGCCCAATTGAGAAATACTGGGCTATTGTCAACCGGAACCTAAAGAAGACCAAAAAACTGCTAAGGCCGAGCAGCAGTTCAAGGCAAACTGGCTTTCTGCGGCGAAGAAGGTGGACAAGGTGGCTGTACAAAATCTGATGGCAGGTGTCAAGCGTGAGGCCCGGCAATTCGGATTTGGAAAAGCGAAAGCCTAACTGAATATTTTTCCTGAATTTTATACTAATTGAACTTGAAAACAGAAATTTAATTTGATTTTTTAAATAAACGATTTCACCGATTTATAAACTAATTTTTAATTTTTCCATACTTTTTTCAATTTTTCCATAATAATATAACCGAATTAAGGGTTTTCGCTGTTTAATAACTAATACTATTTTTTTTTAATTAAATTTTAAAATTTTCCATTATTTATAATGATTAGTGTAAAGTGTACTTATTGTTTCACCTACAATATTTATTTCTTTTATATTTCATACTTCAATGATTCAAATTTCACCTTGGCATTACTTTTTCATTTTTTTTATTTAACTTCCGTAAACGTATCTATTGATGTTCAGTAGCTCAGGACAAAGATATTTACATTTGTTTCCAAGTTTGTTTGTGTACATACAAATTCAAAATATTCACACAAAAATGTTTATTTAGTGAGACGAACACCCCAGATATTTTGAATAAAATTTGCACTTAATTTACTCATTGGGGGAGACAATAAAATCTAACATAACCTGCTGTTACGTGATAGGAATGTATTGTCGAAAGGGTGTTAAAGCGATAGGTGATGATCTTCATATTTTTTATTTAAATAATAGAATTTTATTAGTTATATTAAAAATGGAACATGCAAATAAGTACAACGGGAAGATATGAATTCGAGACGTTTGAACATGTCATATGAGAATTGTGGGTTGTCAAAGGTACCGCGACTAAGATGTGGTTGAATGAATGTCTAAGGAAGAGAGATTACATATCAGTTTTCACATCTGCAATTAATGAAATATGGTCGTAGAGCACAATTTTTAAATGAAATACTTTCTTTTAATAACAAGAAGGAATATTTTGGTTAATATTGTAAAATTTTAACGAAACTGCATAACAAAAGTCGATATCACAAAGATAAGTATATATTTTTCGATAAATCATTAGACGTCATTATTATTTTTTTTCAGTTGTAGAAAAATTCTTCATTTGTGTGGAATTTTTTTTTACCATTTTTTAATTAATTTAACTAACGTGCGCAAAAAAATTTAGGTTCAAGAAAACTTAATAATTTTAATTTCAAAACATAATAATGTTATCAATTCTATAGGATTTACTATTTTGAGTGTAAATTGATTTAAATATTAAAATATATTAAAAAGAGAAAATTTCCTACAGGCATTTCTCAACATTATTGTCATCATTAACACTAAGGGGATTCTCTCTCCATCACTATCAAAAACAAAAAAAATCGAAAATAGATCAGTAAAAACAGTATAAATTTATACATCTTTAATTCAAATTTTATTAAAACTTGATGGGAAATACCCCAAAGCAACTTTCCCAAAGTTTATATTCTTTATAATGGATTATTAGTTAACAGTAATGGCTTTAACGGCGATTTAACAGTAATGGATTTTAACGGCGATTTACACTCTCTCCATGACTAGCTTTTAATCACATCATTACCCTCTCTCCCAAACTTCATACACGCAAAGAAAAAAAGCGTTTGGGATACGTGTACCGAAAAAGTTTTTCTTTTGTTAGAGTTTTTTGAATTGCTTCGAAAAATTTAAACTTTTATCACCAAAAAAATTCGTTTGTTACAAAATTTTTATTTTTTCAATAAAAAATGTTATTTTTGAAACAACAACACAGTCCATTTCGTTTATATCAAACGTTGTTCTTTTCTGACTTTAGGTCTTTAATAAGACACATTTTACAGTTCAAAATTTAATATACTACAATGTAATATTGAACATTTTTTCGGAATATTCCGAACATATCTGGAATATATGTAAAAACAAAAAAAAAAAAAAACAAAAATAAAAAACCTTGGTCGGAGCAGGGATCGAACCCACGACCCTTGGCATGCAAGTCGGACGTAGTAACCACTGCTCCACGGTGCCAAACTAAACGTTTGTTTTTGTTAAATAAACTTTGTTTATTCGGTTCGTGGGCGCCGCAAGCTATGCTATATAAATATAATTTAAATGGATATTTATCTATTGATGACCATACAGAGATAAAAATAAGTTTGAAAACCAATAACTTTTGTTGGAAAAACAATAACAAAATTTGTTAATTTTCCTGCAACAAACTAATTTGTACTTTTAATAACCAATTTTACAAAAAGGTTGTTAGCAATCGTTACCATCAGAAGGCAACAAATAATTTGTGTTCTCAATAACATAATTTGTAAGTAATTTGTTGAGCATCCAACAGTACAAAATATTTGTTGTTGAACGTTACGTTTAATCCTCAACAAATATTTTTGAATTTGAATGAAAAAATTTGTATGTGGTTTGTTGAAGTCTATCAATGACCTGTAACAAATTTATTGGTGTATTGACAAAAAATTAAATTGAAATTGACAGAATTATTGAACCAAAATGGCCGGAACAACTGTGGAGATATTTTGTTAAGTACACACAGAGAAGGAATATGACCAAAATTATATTTTTGGACGGGGAACATGTAACATTGTTGTGTCGAAAATCCTATACTCAGTTTCGTAAATGTATGACGATTTTAAATTTGAGTAGTCCAGGGTCTAGCAAGAATTTTGACCACTTTTTGCCCAGTGATATATATTCTAGTTAATTAGAATTGTAATAACTCTAATCCCGATATTAATATGGTTTTATTAATTATCTCATACAACAAACACATTTAAGAAATTACCAAATTGAAAAATATAAATTTTTCACAGACAGCTCTTTGCTTGCTATCATACACGTGCATGTGCTCATACTCATTTTGTTCTAACGGTATTCTTCGCATACTTCTTTTAGCTTTCGTACATGTTCTCGATGTGCGCGTAACCAGTCTTGTATTTTTGTTTTCATATCGATAGCAGTCAACTATTTTCGCAACAAAATAATTTTTGAAAATTCAGAATATTTCTATTATTTCCTCTGTCAAGCATCTACAAACACATTTCAACAACAAATGCCTGATATTCAATAGACAAATTTGTTGATCATCAGCAGATTTTACATACAAATAAAGTTGTTAATATTTATTTCCAGTTATTTTTTTGTGTGTAACAGGTACATAGCTCAGTGGTTAGTGTGTTGGCTTACAAAGTGCATGGTCCGCGGTTCGATTCTCCGTCCAGGCGAAAGGTAAAAAAATTTATAAAATCGTATAATTTCTTCTACATTGTTGGTATTACAGGAAAAGGTGTTAAGAACTAAAAACCTCGTGGATGTGAGAAAGATGTGAGGGAAAATGAAATTAGCAAGAAAATAATGTTTTTTTTTGAGTTTGTCTTTATGAAATTGTTTTTACATCCTGGAAAAGAATAAACGTTTATCACAAAAAGTATATACTTTTCTTCCAAATACACTTCCTTACAGCGAAAAGCGGAGAAACGAACTTTGTTTGTCTAAAATTTCGTTTGGGAGGAAAGAATTTTTTTTTGCGTGTACCAGACAATAAAAACTAAGGCAGTGTAACTGTTTATATACTGTTAGTGCATATGTTTGTAACACCCAGAAGGAGACGAGATAGACACATGGTGTCTTTGGCAATAATGCTCAGGGTGGGTCCCTGAGTCGATATAACCATGTCCGTCTGTCCGTCCGTCCGTCTGTCTGTGAACACATTTTTGTGATCAAAGTCTAGCTCGCAATTTAAGTCCAATCGCCTTCAAATTTGGCACATGTTCCTAATTTGGGTCAGAATAGAACTCTATTGGTTTTGGAAGAAATCGGTTCAGATTTAGATATAGCTCCCATATATATCTTTCGCCTGATATGCACTAATATGGACCTAGCAGTCAGAGTTTTATACCGATTTGCTTGAAATTTTGTACAAACATAACACTTAGTCGTATAGTCAAGTGGGCAAACTTTTATTGAAATCGGTTCAGATTTAGATATAGCTGCCATATATATCTTTCGCTCGATATGGACTTATATGGCCCCAGAAGCCAGAGGTTTGGCCCAATTTGGTTGAAATTTTGCACTAGGAGTACAATTAGTAGTATAGACAAGTGTGCAAAATTCGATTGAAATCGGTTCAGATTTAGATATAGCTCCCATATATATCTTTCGCCCGATATGGACTAATATGGTCCTAAAAGGAAGAGTATTGGCCCAATTTGGTCGACATTTTGCACAGGGAGTAGATTTAGCATTGTAGCTATGCGTGCCAAATTTGGTTGAAATCGATTCAGATTTAGATATAGCTCCGATATATATCTTTCGCCCGATATGGAATTTTATGGTCCTAGAAGCCAGATTTTTGGCCCAATTTGTTTGAAATTTTGCACTAGGAGCACAATTAGTAGTGCAGTTAAGTGTGCAAAATTTGATTGAAATCGGTTCAGATTTAGATATATCTCCCATATATATCTTTCGCCTGATGTGGACTAATATGGTTCTAATAGCCAGAGTTTTTGCCCAATTTGGTTGAAATTTTGCACAGGGAGTAGATTTAGCATTGTTGCTATGCGTGCCAAATTTGATTTGAAATCGGTTCAGATTTATATATAGCTCTCATATATAGCTTTCGCCCGATTTACACTCATATGACCACAAAGGCCAATGTGTTACTCAGATTTAGTTGAAATTTTGCACAGGGAGTAGAATTAGCATTGTAGCTATGCGTGCCAAATTTGGTTGAAATCGGTTCAGATTTCGGTATAGCTCCCATATATATGTTTTTCTGATTTCGACAAAAATGGTCAAAATACCAACATTTTCCTTGTAAAATCGCCACTGCTTAGTCGAAAAGTTGTAAAAATGACTCTAATTTTCCTTAACTTCTAATACATATATATCGAGCGATAAATCATAAATAAACTTTTGCGAAGTTTCCTTAAAATTGCTTCAGATTTAAATGTTTCCCATATTTTTTTACTAACATTGTGTTACACCCTAGTGCATTAACCGACTTAAATTTTGAGTCTATAGATTTTGTAGAAGTCTATCAAATTCCGTCCAGATCGAGTGATATTTAAATGTATGTATTTGGGACAAACCTTTATATATAGCCCCCAACCCATTTGACGGATGTGATATGGTATCGAAATTTTAGATCTACAAAGTGTTGCAGGGTATAATATAGTCGGTCCCGCCCGACTTTAGACTTTCCTTACTTGTTTTTATTATTGAATTACATTTTACCAAATTTTTGGTCATTATTGTAAGAGATAACTGTTAACCACTACCCTATAATTTCCAATATTGTTAACCTAATGTTACCAAATAACTAATTTTGATTGAATCGAGAAAAGTCCACCCAACTACTGAGCGTAGGAAGGACGTAGTACCAAATTAAGTATACTCCATATCTTCAGAGATAATTAATAACCTGTTGCCATATAATGTTTAGTAGAATTTGTTAAATATTCAATCCAAAAATTGCATAGTTTTGGAATCCCTCTAATCATCTGCTCATTATTTTCGACACACTCACTCTCCCTCTCTCTTTATAAGATATAATCAGAAAAGTATGAAATTGCACAAGTGCTTACATGGGTGGCCAGTCAACATCCACTTTATAAATGCTTTTATGAATCTATGAATGTGTGTGTTTGAGTGTGCATATGTCAGCCCATTTACCCTGTCAATGGGTGGTTTTAGTCAATAACACCTTAACCACCATCATTATCATATTAAGCTACCCCACACCTTGTGTGGTGTGGCGGTGATGTACTAAGCTAGTAAACGAGAGGGGATATCTTAATACAGCACTACAACCAATTCTCTCTGAATGGCAATAATCTGCACAAGGTTTTGCGTCACGGTATGATTTAAGTCACATTCAATTACAATTGTGCAAATGGATTTTACGTATGTATGACAACGCATATTGAATGTTGAGATGAAAAGTAGTTTAAAGCAAAGGTTTGACGTTGAGATTTAATTTGTGAATAATATTTATGTAAGTAAATAAAATAAGTTAATAATATTTTGTGTTATATATGTTCATATATGCTTTTATTGAGTACTTTCTGTAGATTGATGCTCTTATATTTGTATATCGTGTGAGATCTTTATTTAACTTTAATACTTTAAAGTGTGTACTGTATTCAATTTTTTTTTGTTTCACCAAACACTAAATTAGAAATGCGAAAATATATTATTATATATTCTTATCAAATCATGGACGGAATCATGGCAAGTAACTGTGCACTGAAAAAAAAAATATTGACCTAGTATGGAAATTTACGCAATGCTAAGGACAAAATTCTTTAAAATAATGACATTTTAATTAAAAGAAAGTTTATAATCCTTGCTTCACATTTTTTTTCATTAAATTTAGGACACAAATCTTGAAATTTTGCGTCCCTCTGTGGACCTTTGAAGTAAGGCAAATGTTCCTTAAAATAAAGAAAAACATTTTTAATTTAAATAAATAGTCTTTAACTCAACTGACATATTGAATTTTTAAATTTAAGATAAAAATGCTTCAAATATAGGCTAAGACTTATTTTAAGGATTTGCATCTTTGGTTTAAATTTTTTTTAGCATTAAGAAAACAGTTTTTACTTTGAAGTACTTGGCATAATTTGGATTTTGAAACAGGAATTTGCTTGTACATGATTACATTTATTAATATATCGCAAACAGGAAATGAAAATGAGATCTGTATCCAATTTTAATTTTATCGATCCTAGATTTAAAGACAGGGAGGTCCCTAAAAATATCTTTATTTTAAAGAAGCCGCATCTTTGGCTCGGAATCAATACCAAAATCCTTAAAGTGAACATTTTTGGATCCAAGTAAACTTTTTTTTGAGTGTGGAGATTAACAGCGTTCGGGGCGGAATAGTACCCGCCTTTATTAAATAAACTATTAATTTAATATATTTGATTAAACTAAATTACTTAAGTTATTCTGAAATTAAACATATTTTTTATTTTATTATTTTTATTTATTTTATATAATTAATTTAATTTAATAAGTAAATTTATTGGAAAATTAATTTAATATTAATTCAATTCACTCTAACTAAACTCATGTCTAATAATTTAATTAATCTTAACTTTCAATAATTTAAAATAATATAATTCCTACTAATTTTATTTAAATTTATTTATATAGTTAGAACATAATATATACCCCATGTTCCGATAAACCTAATCGCAAAATGTTTGTGGTTATTTTCCTAACCCTAAAATAAAAAAAACTTTGGCAATATAGTTCTCTTTAATGAGAATTTAAAATTGAAATGGAATTGAAGTCCTAGAGTATCTCGACGTTTTCATTATAAAAAATATATAAGTTCTTGCGATTTTGAACTAAATTTAAATAATTCCAATTAATTTAAAGTTTTCTGTGCCATTTGCAATATTTTGTAGAAAGCTTTGACTCAGCGCACTACACATGAAAAAATATTTTCATATTGAAGTGTAAAGTGACCTAAATCTTGGTATTATAAATAATGCAAATATTTAAAAAAAATAATGTACATATTAAAAAAAAATAAATTTAGAATGTAATTTAATCTTCATTGTGTTAAGTTACTGTTGCTCTCAACCTTTATTTTTTACATTACTTTTGATTTTTATACATTCGTAATACTGGTAATTGAAAACCGGTGTTTAAAATCAGAGTCATCACACTACCATACTTAACCAAGAGAGCTGATGGAATACCAACCATTGAAGTTTATATTAAATTTAATTATTCAAATTTAATAAAGTTGACATAAATAAATTTATTGACATATCATTTAATTTTATTTTTTTTTATTTAATTTAATTTTATTTTTATTTATTTTTATTTCATTTTTTATTTATATTTAATTTTATTACTTTTTATTTTTTTTTTTTGTAATTCATTTTGTTTGATTTATTTTCTCCTCTTTTAATTTATTTCAATTCAAATATTAACTTAGTTTATTTAGTTTAGTTTAATTTAATTTTTTTATAATTTTTTTTCTTTTTAAAATTTTTTATTTATTTATTCGTTTATTAACTTAAATTCATCTTCATTCATTTTAATAAGATAATTTTAATTTGAATAAAAATTAATATATTTTTAATATGGTTTTACTTATTTTAACAGAAATTTGATTAAATTGATTATATTTTAGTATAAATTAGCTAAATTAAATGCAATAATCGAAAACAGTGGCCAGGGAACCCAGTATCTATATTTCGACGAAACTGAATTTTCTTCAACGAATGGCTAAATGGCTGTCTGTCACATTGGCTAATACATCCTAAAATATTTAATTTAATTTTTAATCAATATGAACTCAATGTTAATTGAGTGTGGTACGCTTCTGACACATATTTCTTAAAGAATTTTTTGCTCGATTTGCATATAAATTTTGTAGATGTGTATTTACATATTAGAGATTCCAAAGATCAAGTAACACGGCAACACATTTTTATTTATTATTTATTGCAATAAAAAAAAAGCTATAACAAACATTAAAGCTCTACCTACACTGAAAAAAAGCATACTCGGTTCCAAAGATTTTGTCTTTACAAGTAAGGATACTTTTAAGACACAATTCTCTTTTAAATTTAGGTTTTGTGTACTTGCTTCTAGGAAGCAAATTTTAATCTTTCGCTTTCTCAGCTTTTTTTCTTCATATGCTATCAAAGTCCTTTAAAAACAAGTTAACGGCAACTTTATTTTCCAAATTAGGACTCGACTTCCAGTAGAAATTATGCTATGTTTGAAGTAAAAAACTTCTTTAAAATAAAGTTTTGAAAAACATGTCCTATATTTGAACGATTTTTTGCTTTGTAGTCAAGATGCAAAAAGACAACAAATTTAAAGACAATTTCATTAAATTTAAAGAATTTTTCGGAATTATTAAAGTCAAGTTGACCTTAGCCTATAAATTTTTTCTTTCATCTTAAGATGCCCATTTTTAAGTCAAATCACTTAATTATAAGGACAATACGACTTCGTTGAAAAGTTTATCGACTTTTGAACAAGGAAAATAACTTTATTTTAGAAAAATGCGTCTTCTACGCTAAGCAAAATTTGTATTCGTATTTTAAAGACATGAAATCTTTGACCTCACGACAATATTTTTTTCAGTGTACAAAAGCTATCAGCTTTTTTATAGCCCGTTTTGAGGAATCGAATTTAAGTAATTTTATATATACTAAGCCAATCAACAACGGTTGTATATATTTCCATCATTGGCCAAAAACTCAATTTAAATATTTTTTTTTTACAATTATTACACAAAGAAGATTCTCAAAACACTTGTTTCATTTATTGCACTTATATTTACTTAACACCTGGTATTTAGAGAAACTGGAAAAATAATGACTAGAAATGGTAATGAGTTAAACAAATTAAATGTAAACTTGTTGAACAGCAAAGACATATGAGAAACACACTAGAATTTGTGTCAAGTTTGTACTTTGAATACATAATGAAGATGGTTGCTTTCATTAACTTTATGTAAAGTTCGCAATATAACAGTTTTTTTTAATATTAAAGTCTTTAATTTTTTAAGTATCGAACGATGAACCGATCGTATTGCAATGGTGTAGAGATCGAAGATAGATGAAGCCGTCTATAAACCTAAAATTAATACAGCTAAAATATTGCAATAAAACCCCTATAATAATATCACAGAACTGGAAGCTTTAAAATATTGCAATTGAATATTGATTTATTTAAATTTAATTAGGATTAAGTTTATTATTAAAGTCCAAATCAAGCTACTAATATATAGAACAACGGAGGGATAACAAATTTATTTTATTTGGGTGCAAGAGATTCGACTTCGTCTTCATTCCTTCTTAAGACTCTTAAGAACGATAGATATCTACCTTAGAACTGGTAGTGTTTCAAAGATGAGCCAGCAAGATGCAATGGTTAGCATGCAAGCCTTGCATATAAAGATGTACGGATTCAATCCCAGTTTAGACCGAATACTAAAAATCTTTTCAGCGATGGATTATCGCCTTTCAGAGATGTACCGTGATGTAATGGTTAGCACGCCTTGCTTTAATCCCACCCTAAAATATTTACGAACAACACTCAGTAATGCTGGCGACATTTCTGAGTGTTTCAAAGTGGTATCACCGCAATGTGAAACGTCGTTCGGACTCGGCTATAAAAAGGAGGTCTCTTGTCATTGATCCACATATCAGCACTCATTGTTAAGATAGAAGTATCTCAATGGGCTGAATAGTCTAATGACGATTTCGATTTGTAAAACATGTGGTGTCCCCACAAAACGAAATTTTATGTTCGATTGAAAAATCCAATGCAGCCTACATGGACGAAAAATACTGTTTTTCATAAGTTTGGGTGTAAAAATTATATAGTTGGAACTCAGATTTTTTAATACAATATTTTTAAGTGCAAGCATACAATGTTCATAAACTAGCATAACATGTTTGGAACATATATGTTAATATTTTACAACCTATTATGTTTGGGACATAAAAATTTTGCAAATATAATATGCTTGGATGCAAACATATATTAATTTAGAAATAGACTATAAACATATATGTGTTTAGCAAGAAAGACCTAGAGTTTGGGACATAAAATTTTTGCAAATATAATATGCTTGGATGCAAACATATATTAATTTAGAAATAGCCTATAAACATATATGTGTTTAGAAAGAAAGACCCATACTCTCTAGGTGCAAGTAAAAGAATGGAAGTAACCAATTGGCGCCTTAAAAATATATATACACAAAGAAAATTTCATTAACATTTTTTCTACGTGTCTAAGGTGAAATATAATATATTTGAACAACGCAAACAATATTTTCTTTGGACCAATCCTGAAAATATATATGCTTGAAGCATAATGTGTTTGGGGGATATGTTACAGAAGCGATTTTTTGTTTTGTTGAGGGTGTACCCAAAATGTGAATGCTCGATTGACGCGGTGTAGCCAAGAGCACAGCTTTGTATTCAATCCGTGTTTTTATACCCTCCACCATAGGATGGAGGTATATTAACTTTGTCATTCCGTTTGTAACACATCGAAATATTGCTCTAAGACCCCATAAAGTATATATATTCTGGGTCGTGGTGAAATTCTGAGTCGATCTGAGCATGTCCGTCCGTCCGTCCGTCCGTCTGTTGAAATCACGCTAACTTCCGAACGAAACAAGCTATCGACTTGAAACTTGGCACAAGTAGTTGTTATTGATGTAGGTCGGATGGTATTGCAAATGGGCCATATCGGTCCACTTTTACGTATAGCCCCCATATAAACGGACCCCCAAATTTGACTTGCGATTGCTCTGAGAGAAGCAAATTTCATCCGATCCGGCTGAAATTTGGGACATGGTGTTAGTATATGGTCTCTAACAACCATGCAAAAATTAGTTCATACCAGTCCACTTTTACGTATAGCCCCCATATAAACCGATCCCCCGGTTTGGCTTGCGGATCCTCTAAGAGGAGCAAATTTCATCCGATCCGTCTGAAATTTGGTACATGGTGTTAGTATATGTTCTCTAATGACCATGCAAAAATTAGTCCACATCGGCCCATAATTATATATAGCCCCCATATAAACCGATCCCCAGATGTGACTTCCGTAGCCTCTTAGAGGAGCAAAAGTCATCCGATCCGATTGAAATTTGGTACGTGGTGTTAGTATATTGTCTCTAACAACCATGCCAAAATTGGTCCATATCGATCCATAATTATATATAGCCCCCATATAGGCCGATCCCCAGATTTGACCTCCGGAGCCTCTTAGAGGAGCAAAATTCATCCGATCTGGTTGAAATTTGGTACGTGGTGTTAGTATATGGTATCCAACAACCATGCAGGAATTGGTCCATATCGGTCCATAATTATATATAGCCCCCATATAAATCGATCCCCAGATTTGGCTTGCGGAGCCTCTAAGAGAAAAAATTTCATCCGATCTGGTTGAAATTTGGTACGTGGTGTCAGCACATGATAACGGTTCATAATCATGGTTGCCACTCGAGCCAAAAATAATCTACCAAAATTTTATTTCTATAGAAAATTTGTTAAAATTTTATTTCTATAGAAAATTTTTGTTAAAATTTTATTTCGATAGAAAATCTTGCCAAAATTTTATTTCTATAGAAAATTTTGTCAAAATTTTATTTCTATAGAAAATTTTGTCAAAATTTTATTTCTATAGAAAATTTTGTCAAAATTTTATTTCTATAGAAAATTTTGTCAAAATTTTATTTCTATAGAAAATTTTGTCAAAATTTTATTTCTATAGAAAATTTTGTCAAAATTGTTTTTCTATAGAAAATTTTTTCCAAATTTTATTTCTATAGATTTTTTTTCCAAATTTTACTTCTATAGAAAATGTTGTCAAAATTTTATTTCTATAGAAAATTTTTGTTAAAATTTTATTTCTTTAGAAAATCTTGTCAAAATTTTATTTCTATAGAAAATTTAGTCAAAATTTTATTTCTATCGAAAATTTTGTTAAAATTTTATTTCTATAGAAGCCAAGTGAAAATTTAATTTATATAGAAAATTTTGTTAAAATTTTTTTATGTCTATAGAAAATTTTGTCAAACTGAATTATATACGTATTTGATCGATCTTTTTTGATTTAATATAACCACGTATGGACTTACATACAATTTAGAAGACGGTGTTAGGAGGTTTTAAGATACCTTGCCATCGGCAAGCGTTACCGCAACTTAAGTAATTCGATTGTGGATGGCAGTGTTTAGAAGATGTTTTTACGCAATCCATGGTGGAGGGTACATAAGCTTCGGCCTGGCCGATATTGTATCAGTGTTGCATATTTTTGTGTGTTTACAAACGCAAAGATTGTGACCTTGCAGCGTTGTTCGGCAACATTGTGGCAACACCAGAAAATGTCCCATATGAATTCAATTTTTTTTTGAACATAGAAAATTTTTGTCGAAAAAATTTTGTTTTCTCGGCAAAAAATACATAGTTGCTGAAACCAGATATATAATTTTTGAGAAAATAATATGGTTGCGACAAACATGTTCCATGTTCACCGTCTAAAAATAAAATGTTGCTCTTGAAACATGTTTGAGGTGATCATATTCCTTCTCTGGGTGTGCTGACTGTCATATATCTGTCAACGAGGTATATGAGCATTTAAAATTGCATCTTCTCCCATCTACCTCCCCACAGTAGCATACCAGAGAATCTGATGTTTTATAAAGATTAGTAATTACCTTACATCCCAGCAAAAAAAGCGTTGACAAAAAAGGTAGTGAAAATGAAGATGATTTTAACATGGGCTTGTCAGAGCACGGATGTCCACCATTTCAACAGCCGTTGAACTGAATTTGCATCACTTCTTAAGGTGTAATTAGAATTCAGTGTTTTGGATATGAATTTAAAAATTATATGATATGATATTAATAATTTTTATAATTTTTATGACGCTAGTCTGCAATTTTTCTAGAATGGATTTACTTCGACATAATTTAAATAATTTGTTCCACTTCTTTAATTCTTACTCTGTTTTTAAACTATCTTAAACAAAAGAACTTAAAATTACCCATTAAAAATGTGAAAACTACGAGCCATAACATTTTTTTTGCTGGTATACTCCTGTGGAAGCAAAATCATTTGGTATGCGTCTAGATATTTGCAAGCTATTAGGATGGTGTATGATTTTTTGAAGTGTTACCATGGTTGTAAAGACTCCAGACAGTGTTGCCAGTATTGGGGATTATTCCCCAAATTGGGAATATTTTTGCGTCAATGGGGACGACATTTCTGAGTTGGGGACTTGGGGATTTGTTATATGTAGAAAAATTTCTCAAAATTTCAATTCTATGTAGAAAATTTTCTTGAAATTTTATTTGTATGTAGAAAACTTTTTCAAAATTTTGTTTCTACATAGAATATTTTGTCTTTGAAAAATCTACCAAAACACCAAACTATAAAAAATCTACCATTTCTGGTAGAATTCTACCAATTTTGGCAAATGATACCACCCAAGAGACAAGAGCCAGAAAAATACTGGAGACAAGAGCCAGAAAAATAATCTACCATTTCTGGTAGAATTCTACCAATTTTGGAAAATGATACCACCCAATTTTACTACATGAATATTTAGAAGTAAATTTTCGTTCATAAATACAAGGTGACCGAACTCCCATTTTCATATTTCCAGCATTTTGGTGTTGTGGTTTGAAATCGTGATCTTATTGCGGCTTGCTGGATTTGACAAAATTTGATTTTTAAAGTATTAATGATTTTCTACAGCAGAGCCTTTTGCTTTGTTTGTTTCTTTTTTTCAAAAAAAAAAAAAAACTTGTAAAAAATCTATTGGGGATTTTTGTGAGGAATTTAAGTTTAAATTGGGGATTTTTGGATTTTGAAAACATGATAATTTGGGGACAAGCATTAGCGTAGCTAGACAATTTTCCTAGGGGGGGCTATAGCTCCCCTAGCTAACAATTTATAGACTGAACTTATAGGTTCAATTATTGTTTTATTTCCTAAAAAAAAAATACAAAAATAGACATCAAAATAATACATAATAAAGCATCTAAAAGTAGTTCCACACTTTTCCCACCAAAAAAATTGGGATTTGTTTTAAAGGCACAACTTTAAAAGCACTTCCAAAAATGTCCTCACAAAGAAGTTAATTATATTAACTACACAGGAAGTTTTTTACTTCAGTTTTTTCATATTTTAATCCGTAATTTTTGTTTTCTTTTTTTAAATAGTTTAAAAAAAGAGTAAGAATAAATAAAATGGTAAAAATTATTCAAATTTTGCCACAAAAATGCTAACCCATTATAGAAAAATCGATAATTTTTGAAAATATTCAAACAAGCGTTAGATGCATTAAAAATCATAAAAAAATATAAAAATTATTATAAATTAATGTTTCTTGAAGCTCGAGGTCTTTATAAATATTTATATAATTCTAACAAAAGTACGACCAAAAATCAAATAAAAACCGAATAAAAATTATTTATTTTGGAAAATATCACACAACGATATGGATCACACCGTAAGAAGTGATTCAAATTTATTGCAACGATGGACATTCGTTCTATGACGAGTTCCTATTACATTCATCGCTTCTCCGCCAATTTTGCACCACTTCCGGACCCAAAAAGAAAATGTTCACTTCTTTTTTGGCGACTCTTTTTTGCAGCATTATTAAGATATTAATTTATGAAAGCATAGTTTTAATACCAATTACTATTTTTTAGTTAAGATGACTAAACCAGACTAAACAATATAATAAAGGAGCTTTACAGACTGTTTATGTATGTCGAATGAGTTCTGTGGATCGACTAAAATGGAAACGAACAGCTGAATTTATAACCAAAAAATAGCTGTTTCTATGCATTTCAGTCGATCGATTGAACTCGTTCGACATACAGAAACAGGCTGTTAGTTATTCAACTAAACCATAAGTTCGATCACAGCTCTATTTCATAAATACCAGACTTCAAACATTGCCATCGGCAACTGCTACCACAACCCAAGTAATTCGATTGTGCATGAAAGTCTTTAGCGGAACTTTGTGCGGTTGTATATACTTGTTTAATTTTTATAAAAATGTAAAATCGTAAATAGGTTTTCAAATTCTGGGGGGGTCTAAGCCCCCTCCCCAGAGGCCTTCCTACGCTTATGGGGACAAGAGCCAGAAAAATACTAGCAACACTGACTCCAGATTTAAATCCACCTACACGCAAAGAAAAAAAACGTTTGGAAAACGTGTACCGAAAACGTTTTTCTATTGTTAGAGTTTTTTGAATTGCTTCGAAAATTTTAAACTTTTATCACCAAAAAAAATCGTTTGTTTCAAAATTTTTATTTTTTCAATAAAAAAAGTTATTTTTGAAATAACAACACAGTCCATTTCGTTTATATCAAACACTGTTCTTTTCTGACTTTAGGTCTTTAATAAGACACATTTTACAGTTCAAAATTTAATATAGTACAATGTAATGTTGAACATTTTTTCGGAATCTTCCGAATATATCTGGAATATATATAAAAAAACAAAAGCAAAAAAAAAAAGTTTTGGCCGAAGCAGGGATCGAACCCACGACCCTTGGCATGAGAGTCGGACGTAGCTACCACTGCTCCACGGTGCCAAACTAAATGTTTGTTTCTGTTAAATAAACTTTGTTTATTTGGTTCGTGGGCGCCGCAAGCTATGCTATATAAATATAACTTATATGGATATTTATCTATTGATGACCATAACAGGTACATAGCTCAGTGGTTAGTGTGTTGGCTTACAATGTGCATGGTCCGCGGTTCGATTCTCCGTCCAGGCGAAAGGTAAAAAAAATTTTAAAAATTTATAAAATCGTATAATTTCTTCTACATTGTTGGTATTACAGGAAAAGGTGTTAAGAACTAAAAATCCTCGTGGATGTGAGAAAGATGTGAGTGACAATGCAATTAGCAAGAAAATAATGTTTTTTTTTGAGCTAGTCTTTATGAAATTGTTTTTACATCCTGGAAAAGAATAAACGTTTATCACAAAAAGTATATACTTTTCTTCCAAATACACTTCCTTACAGCGAAAAGCAAATGAGAAACGAACTTTGTTTGTCTAAAATTTCGTTTGGGAGGAAAGAATTATTTTTTTGCGTGTATATTTAATAATATGATCGATTTCTTTTAGTACAGAATACCCGATTCGGTACAGAAAACACAGTACTCATTTATCCAGGGCATGTCCAAAAATGTACAACACTGGCATCAGCTGTTTAAAACCAGTCCCAGAAATGCTCAAATAGTAATAAATATTTACTGTTGTGATTATTTATACCACTTTTAATTTCGACAAACTATTTAATCACAATAAATTGTTTATGTGGATCGAGGCAACGTCACTTTATCAAACAAGTCTGACGCGATTTGCACTGATGTGATATTCCGGATGGAACACTAGTGCAACGATATATCTTGTCGATAGCTCATACAAATATTGCTTTTACTAAAACAGTCCTAATGTTTATTTAATTTTTATTTTTGATTATTATTTATGTGACTTAAAATATTCTCAAGCTTCCATTAAGATTCATAACTTCCTTAACATATTTTCATTAAATCTCAAATAAACCCTAGATCATATCTTTCTTCCTGTTATACATTTTAAAATGAACTCAAGAAAACTTAAATCTCTTTATAATGAGTGCTATCTTTACAGGTCAGACTTAAAACAAAGAATTCCCAGTTTCCTAAAGAACATACCACCTGGTTCTGGAAATTAATTGTCTTTCATGCAATGTCATACACAAATGAAACGACAAGTAAGATTGGTATAAGTCTGGAATATAGCATGACAATGGAACGGAAGTCAATAGTTGCAGTATTCGTGAGCAAAGGTTGGTTACCCCGAAACGAAAGTAAAGTTTCCCAAAGAAACAAATACAGATACTGTAGATAGCTGGTAGACTGACGTTGAATTTACCCAAGTAATTATGACGATGGATATTTTTGTCCAAGAACCCAAAACTAATCAGAGGAAGGAAATGAAAACCACAAATATATAATGACGTTAATGATTTGGCATTATTTTAAACTGGAAAGTAAATTTCATCTAAAAAAATAACAATCGAAAGAATATGACGTCAAAGAATATGTTAATGAATAGTAACTAAAAAATGTTAATTAAGAAATTTTAATTAAGAATTTTGAACTCATAAATAATAAATAATTGTCTGAGAATATTTCACGTTTTTTATATTAGTATTAGATTATTACGATTATGTTGAAAATAATGAACTTAAGAAAGTTTTTCAATAAACTAAAAATTGTTTTACAAGCTTAAGACCCCAGCAATCAAAGCTCACAAATAAATTCATAATTTTATTGTAAATGTAATTAACAAATATATAAAATAAAATAAATAAATAAAAATTAATTTTGTTACAAATAATAACTTTGATTTTTCAATTTCCCTAAATAGTCTTAATTCTATTTTAGACTTTATTTTTAGAAGTCTGTAAGGTTCTATTCAATAGACCAAATATATAAATAAAAAAATAATTTATTGCAATTTTTATAAAATGTTAGACTTATTGAATATTTAAATTTGAATTTTCTTAGACTTATGCCATTATGGAAAATTCTACGTTTATATCCTTGTTTTTTTTTTTTTTTTTTTTTTTAATTTTGACAAAAAACATATTGGACATAAACGGCAATCGACATTTGGACGACCTATAATTTTTACTTTACAAATCACGAACAATAAATATGTTCCTGATTAATTCTAAATATTTCTGAATTTCTAATATTTCAACAATAATTCTAATATTTCAACAATAATTTTAATATTCTATAAAGCCCCAAAAATATATAAACAATATAACAAATATGTCCGTAAGTTCGGCCAGGTCGAATCTTATGTACCCTCCACCATGGATTGCGTAGAAAATTCTACGAAAGACTGTCATCCACAAATTTCAACTCACTCGGATGAAATTTACTCCTCCAAGAGGCTCCAAAACCAAATCTCGGGATCGGTTTATATGGGGGCTATAAATGATTATGGACCACTTTTGGCATGGTTGTTAAATATCATATACTACCACCACCAACCAGATCGGATGAAGTTTGCTTCTCCAAAAGGCACCGGAGGTCAAATCTGGCGATCGGTTTATATGGGAGCTATATATAATTACAATTCTTGCATGGTTGTTGGATACCATATACTAACATCACGTACCAAATTTCAACCGAATGGGACGAATTTTGCTCTTCCAAGATACTCCGGAGCTCAAATCTGGGGATCGGTTTATATGGGGCCTATATATAATTATGGACCGATATGGACCAAAGTTTTGCATAGTCATTAGAGACCATATACTAACATCATGTACCAAATTTCAGCCGGATCGGATGAAATTTGTTTCTCTTAGAGGCTCTGCAAGCAAAATCGGGGGATCGGTTTATATGGGGGCTATATATAATTATGGAGCGATGTGGATCAATTTTTGCATGGTTGTTAGAGACCATATACTAACACCATGTACCAAATTTCAGCCAGATCGGATGAAATTTGCTTCTCTTAGAGGCTCCGCAAGCCAAATCGAGGGATCGGTTTATATGGGGGCTATATATAATTATGGAGCGATGTGGATCAATTTAGAGACCATATACTAACACCATGTACCAAATTTCAGCCGGATCGGATGAAATTTGCTTCTCTTAGAGGCCTCGCAATCCAATTTTGGGGGTCCGTTTATATGGGGGCTATACGTAATAGTGGACCGATATAGCCCATTTGCAATACCATCCGACCTACATACATCAATAACAACTCCTTGTGCCAAGTTTCAAGTCGATAGCGTGTTTCGTTCGGAAGTTAGCGTGATTTCAACAGACGTACGGACGGACATGCTCAGATCGACTCTGAATTTCACCACGACCCAGAATATATATACTTTATGGGAACTTAGATCAATATTTCGATGTGTTACAAACGGAATGACAAAGTTAATATACCCCCCATCCTATGGTGGAGGGTATAATTACTACAATAAAGTTAGTTTAGGTGGCTGTCCGATGTGTCAGGCTCACTTAAACTATTCATTCCATTGTGATACCACATTGGTGAACTAATCTCCTATCACTGAGTGCTGCCCGATTCCATGTTAAGCTCAATGACAAGGGACCTCATTTTTAGAGAAGCTTTGAAACCCTCAGAAATGTCACCAGCATTACTGAGGTGGGATAATCCACTGCTGAAAATTTTTTTTGGTGTTCGGTCGAAACAGGAATCGAACCCACGACCTTGTGTATGCAAGACGGGCCTGCTAACCATTGCACCACGGTGGCTCTTACTACTACAATAAAATGCACCTCTGTATCATTTGACTTCACACACTCAAAAAAGTTTACTTGGATCCAAATATTTTCCCTTAAGGATTTTGGTATTGATTCCGAGCCAAAGATGCAGCTTCTTTAAAATAAAGAATTTTTTTTGGCGACCTATCTGGCTTTAAATCTAGGACCAATGAAATTAAAATTAGGATAATATCTCATTTATCAAATTTCCATTCCCTTTTCGCGGTTTATAAATAAGGGTACTCACGTACAAACACATTTCAGTTTAAAAATCAAAATTATAACGGATGCTTCAAAGTAAAAAATGTCTTGTTACTTTCAAAAAAAAAAAAACAAATGTAAACCAAAGACACTAAATCCTCAAAATAATTCTTAGCCTATATTTGAAGCGTTTTTATGTTAAATCTAAAGTTTGAATATTTCAGTTAATTTAATGACAATTTCTTTAAATCAAAAAAGTGTTTCTTTAGTTTAAGGAAAATTAGCCTTAGTTTAAAGACATGCGTCTTTAACGGAGGGACGCAAATTTACAAAATTTGTGTCCTAAAGTTAATGAAAAAAATTTTTGAAGCATAGATTATAAACTCTATTTTACTTAAAATTTCATTATTTTAAAGAAATTTGTTCTTAATATTTTGTAAATTTCGCATCCTAAAATTTAGACGTAAATATTTTTTTCAGTGCTTCGAAAACCGGTATATTACATGGAAAATTTACCAAATTTACAATCATGACAAATTTTCAAGTTAATTACCCATCAAAAAATATTCAATTCTAATCACAAACTATCATGACATGCTAATTAAAATTAGTATAAAAGCTACCATATTATAGAAACATTTTTATGATATGTTTAAATAGCCCTAAGGTAATCAACATTTCAGAAGATTTATATTCATAGTAATAAGGCTTATTAATTAGGTGATTATGGTAGAAAGTAATTTGATGTCATAATAACGATATGATAGGCGTTATTATATATGCACTGGAAAAAATATTGAAATTATTTGAAAGATTGAATAACCTACATTTTAAGATATGGAATTAGCAAAATATTAAGAAAAAGTTTCATAAAAAAGGAAGAAATGTTAATTAAAAAGATGTTCATATTTATATTTTTCATAAAAGGTATCTTTAAAGATGCGTCCCTTCTTTTGAAGCCGTATCTCTTTGATGTAGGGATTTCAAGAAACAATTTTAAAATGAACCGATCTCAATGATTAAATATAAAAAGCATTAAATACAGGCTAAGAGTATTTTTATATATCAAACCTCTCGTCTGACAGCTTGCAGATTTAATTCAGTGACAGTTCATTGTATTGGTTACATGCTTACAAAAGCATTTTGATCTATTGTTTCTCGTACCATTGCTTGACTCCACACGCAAAGAACAAAAACCTTTGGAAAACGTGTACCGAAAACGTTTTTCTTTTGTTAGAGTTTTTTGAATTGCTTCGAAGTTTTTAAACTTTTATCACCAAAAAAATTCGTTTGTTACAAAATTTTTATTTTGTCAATAAAAAAAGTTATTTTTGAAACAACAACACAGTCCATTTCGTTTATATCAAACACTGTTCTGTTCTGACTTTAGGTCTTTAATAAGACATATTTTACAGTTCAAACTTTAATATACTAAAATGTAATGTTGAACATGTTTTCGGAATCTTCCGGACATATCTGGCATATATGTAAAAAAAAAAAAAAAAAAAAAACTTTGGTCGAAGCAGGGATCGAACCCACGACCCTTGGCATGCAAGTCGGACGTAGCAACCACTGCTCCACGGTGCCAAACTAAATGTTTGTTTCTGTTAAATAAACTTTGTTTATTCGGTTCGTGGGCGCCGCAAGCTATGCTATATAAATATAACTTATATGGATATTTATCTATTGATGACCATAACAGGTACATAGCTCAGTGGGTAGTGTGTTGGCTTACAAAGTGCATGGTCCGCGGTTCGATTCTCAGTCCAGGCGAAAGGTAAAAAAAATTTTAAAAATTTATAAAATCGTATAATTTCTTCTAAATTGTTGGTATTACAGGAAAAGGTGTTAAGAACTAAAAAACCTCGTGGATGTGAGAAAGATGTGAGGGAAAATGCAATTAGCAAGAAAACAATGTTTTTTTTTTTGAGTTTGTCTTTATGAAATTGTTTTTACATCCTGGAAAAGAATAAACGTTTATCACAAAAAGTATATACTTTTCTTCCAAATACACTTCCTTACAGCGAAAAGCAAATGAGAAACGAACTTTGTTTGTCTAAAATTTCGTTTGGGAGGAAAGAATTATTTTTTTGTGTGCATGATTTTGGTAGTGTTGCATCGCGTCCACCATTGCCACCGTGGTGCAAAGGTTAGCATGCCCGCCTTGCATACACAAGGTCGTGGGTTCGATTCCTGCTTCGACCGAACACCAAAAAGTTTTTCAGCGGTGGATTATCCCACCTCAGTAATGCTGGTGACATTTCTGAGGGTTTCAAAGCTTCTCTAAGTGGTTTCACTGCAATGTGGAACGCCGTTCGGACTCGGCTATAAAAAGGAGGTCCCTTGTCATTGAGGTTAACATGGAATCGGGCAGCACTCAGTGATAAGAGTTCATTAATGTGGTATCACAATGGACTGAATAGTCTAAGTGAGCCTGAAACATCGGGCTACCACCTAACCTAACCTAACCTAAGTGAGCCTGATACATCGAGCTGCCACCTAACCTAACCTGCATCGCGTCCAAACAGTGGATGAAAAAATGGTAACAACACCAGAAATTACCCGAAAAGTAAAGGCCAGAACATGGGGAAATATCATCTATAGTTTATGTATAAATGCCCATTTACTAAATACATTTCCTAATGGTTCCAAAATTGCGTATTTTTCGTTGATTGTTAAAGAAGTTTATAAAAATGCACTTTGGTGCAACATCTAGAAATAAATCGAAACTAATTGGGGAGTCAAAGGGTTAATAATATCCATTGAATAATACACTGGTATTCTGATAGTCTTCATCGCAATTTTTCTCCTATGAATAAATTTAAACTGCTGTTTGATACAAAATTCATCAGAAAAATAGCAAATAGACTTAATCCCCATGCTCCGATATACAGAGTTGTAAAAATGTTCGTTTGGCAATATTCTTGAAACCGACAACATAAAAATTTTGAAAATGTAGTTCACTTTAATGAGAATTGAAGTCCAAAAGTATCTTGTTCTGTTTCTTGAAAGGAAAAAACGATTTTTGCCATTCCAATATTTTGATTAAATCTATTGATATTAAATATGGCAACTCCATGCTACAACACCTTCAAATGGTATGTTAAGAGACAACATTACAATAACATCTGTTCTCTCGCCATTACTTTGTTTATCCTCAAGTACAACTTACACCATGTGTTGGATGATTACGCTAACAAGTCTTGTCAATTGAAGTTGACTGAAACTATAAGCCAACAATGGGCTAATTTGAATGAGCATAACGAAACTGATGGCTGTAAATGAAATTCACTCATGTAGTATGTGTAAGTAAGTATTTGCAACATTCATCAATTACCACATTTTTCAAATATATTTAACTATATAGTCATTACAATCAAGCTTCATTCTTATCATCTGTAAGCTGACATTGAAAGATCAAACTGTGGTGATTACATACGAAATTTTTATGTAGATAGTATGGCCGAATGGAAATGGAATGAAAGCTATGCTGACATGTGAACTTTATGTATAATAAACACTTTCCGGCAATTAATGCTCAAATCAATTAAAAATCTATCATTTTATTGCTATTTATAGTTGGAATGTGAGACATGGGATTTTTTTTTTGTCGTGACTAATATCGCAAAAAAGTTCAAAGTGATCTCGACAGTACAAAAAAAAAAATAATAATAATAATTAAGCAAACGGAAGCAGATATTTATGACATTCAGCCCCAATGTGTTAATTATTATATAAAAGAAAATGCATTTTAAAAACAGGCTGATGTATGACACATCTGAGTATACAATAAAATTTCTGCAATATTCAGAAAGTACTTACAAAATCATTAGTTATGAACTGTGGTAGAATATTGAAGTTGAAATCAAATCGCAACTGTGGTAACAGCATATGAAATAGTCCAGGATTTTCGTTGGCCAATTGCAATGGTTATGATATACAAAGCTCCTGCTATAAATGTTATAGAATTCCAGCAGGTCGATGGATGATGACGATGATGATGCACGTTGAATTTCTTAATAACAATTGAATGATGAACTTGGCAAGTGATTTTATTGCTGTGGGTGGGTAGTATTTCTTTGAATGGCAAAAACAAATTGCCGCTCAAAATGCTAATGAGCCGAGATGTGTAATGCGAATTGTATTCCCAATATACGGACAATGTTGTGGGTGTCTTATTCTCTTTTTTGTTTTGTATATATAAATTACACTTTTCTCCACCGAAAATTACGATACATTTTATGGAAAATTTTTTTATTATAATATTCACGTATTATTTTCAAAAATTCTAGCGATATATTTTCGTTCAATTCAATGGGTAATAATAGAAAAATATCGTAGAGAAGAAAAACAAGAATTTCGTTACACGCGTCGCCAGATACTTTAAGCTGAGTACTGTGAACACACAAATACTACACTAATATGCTCGAACAGTGGCTGATGTTCAAGAAGCTCGAAAACACATTTCGAACAAAAACACACAACACTGAATAATACACCACATAGAGCACACACAGGGGCAGGCAAACACACAGCTATAGCAACAAAAATGACAACTACAACAACAACAACTAAGGGAAAGAGATAAATACAACAGTGAGTAAAAACAACAATACTACCACCAAACAGTTCAACTCAAATAGAGGAACAAACAAAATTGTCTATAGCAATAACAACAACAACGACAACAAAACATCAGGCAAACAGCATAACATAAAACCAACAACACTACGGCCAGCAGCCAACCAGCCAGAGACTCAAGCAAAATAATTACAACAACAACAATGACAATCATAGTAAATGCTCTGGAATTGTGGTGTTGAAGGAAAAATAAGATGTATTTTACTTACAGCAATTCACACATTCTATGCACACCAAGTACAACTACGTTGTTGAGAATAAGTGCTGGACGCGAGAGAGAGAAAAATTTCATAAATTCAATGAAATATCTACCACCACCATATCAATCCTCAAACCCCGCTTAATATAACCAACACCAATGATATGAGAATCATATGGAGAAAGAGAAATTAAATTGTACAGAATTCCCTCAATACAAAATCGGCATGGGAGGCAGTCGGGCCATAAAATGGGATCTCAGATTTAAATTTGTTTGCATTTAACTCAAAAGTAATTCACAGTAACCAATACACACATATCTTCTCAATTTACGCTCTCTCTCCCATTTAGCCACATACCACTCTCAGATATTGTAACTTGAAATATACATCTTATGTTGTTGGTTGGAAACTGATGTATCAAACAAATGGGGTGGGGGACAGCTGCAAAAATTCAACATGTTGCAAATGTGTACATAAAAAACAGATGGCATTCTCTGGAGTACAGGAGAACATCCTAAGGAAAATATAAACAAAACTCCCGAATAGAAAATCTAAAGACCATATGAGAGTAACAAGCCTTCAGAATGGTCCCGTATTTTATAAATGACTACTGTTACGAGGGTGGGAAAAAAAGTGTTGTAAACGTTGTGGTATAGTTTTAAGAAATCAGCTCAATACTTAGACTTGCGTTTGTTTATAAGAGTTTCTATACCGAAGAAGTTTGCTTTCATCAGACGATAGTGGAAAAATGAATGAGTGAGCAATATTTGCAACTATTGGTTGGCCGGCTCAGAGTTTAGAACTCCGTGGTGCAACGGGTAGCATGCATACAAAGGGTCATGGGTCCAATTCCAGTTTCGACTAAAAAACACAAAAAGTTTTTCCCTCCTCCGTAATGCTGATGACATTCCTGAGTGTTTCAAAGGAGTTTCACCGCAATGTGGAACGCCATCTGTGCCCGGCTATAAAAGTTGGTCCCTCGTCGTTGAGTTAGAATCAGACAGCACACAGTGATAAGAGGGAGGTTCGCCACTGTGGTATCACAATGGATTTAATTCCTAACCAAATATGAAAAATTATATAGCCTAAATTTTAGGACATGCAATATACTTCCTTATCTAACGAAAATCATTTTTGATATCAATAAATATCATTTTTGATTTAAAGTACTGATAGGTTTAAAATTCACTGTATTTTTTTTTTTTTTTTAATATGAGGGATAATCTTCAATTTTGAATATAGAAACTGCAAATATAGCCTGGGATTTAATTTGAGGCTTTGCATTTTAGGTTTAAAGTTTTTTAATTATGAAAATATTTTGACTTTGAAGTAAATATAGTAACTATGCGAAGAAAAATTCGATAAATGCGATCTGTATTCTATTTTTAATTTATTTAGCTCCCTAACCATGTGGTAACTTTGATTGGAATCTATACAAAAATCCTAAAGGGAAGGTTAAACCTTTCATTACAAGTCAATTTATTTATTTATTGCTTATTTTAATCATACAGTAAATGTATGAAAAAAGAAAAGTAGCATTGGCTGCTAAGGTCATCAGCTAACAAGTCAATTTTTTAGAGTGTTTAATTCAAACGTTTGGCACAGTGGGTGGAATGATATCAAAATTGGAAGATTTCAATTGTTTGCCAGCAGCTTATTTCACTAGAACGTAAAAATGCTCTCAAAGCATGGGTATTTCGGGTTTTCATTCTTTAGCAATCACTTATCATCTTTGACTGCGACCCTCGTATTTAGTTTAGTTATTGATTGAGAAGCTTCGAAAAACTATTCTTCTAATATATGTTATAGAAATTTGCTGTTTTGTTTTTTACTATAAAAACAAACATCCCTAGTATTTAAAACTAGAGTAGTCAAACCTTTGTCGGTTAATCGTATTTTTTTATAGTTTCGTGGTCATTAAAATACCACAAAAACCACAAAACCTATGAAATAAATACAATGAACGCATGTTCATATGTCATCATTCACGAAACTGATAAACAAAACAAGAAAGTAAAACCAAAAACAACAAAACACCACCGGCCCTTAAGCTACTGATATGTAAAACTTGGCCAACGTTTCAAATTACCAAGAGTCAACAAATAAAAAATGTATTGAGTGAAGAGAGGGAGGACTACGTAGCAGAGTCTCTTTAACATTCAAAATAACATTGACTCGTAATTTATCGATAATACACGATCGGCATAATGTTGTTGTGGCCTACCACTGTTGTTACTATCGATGCAGTCTTTTTGTTGATGGGTTTGTTACCTTTCACTTTGTGTTGTAGGTGCCACGTAGATAAATTTCATTTGTGTTTACAAGAAATGGCTGTTTGGTTGGTTTGTCTTGTATCTTTCTCTCAACCATGCCAACACATCAAATCTCTCATCACGTAGGCCACCAAGCTACGAAGAAGCCGGGTTTTTTTTCACACAACACTCTCACACACACACGCAAGACCAAACTTCAATTCATGTATATGGGCTGAAGAACACACGTTACACGCGTGTTTTTACGCACGTCAGTCATACTGTACAGTGCTGTAGGGTCTCCTTTACGGCAATATATCATTGTGTTAGTCAATCCCACTAGTCCTCTCACATGAGAATGAAATCCTTTATTGTTTTTGTCAGTGTTGCCAACTCCCCAAGGCCAAAAAGCACCAAAAATATATTATAAATTCTAACATACCACCTTCCACCACAAAATCGAAAATTAAATGCTCTACTAAAAAAAAAAAAAAAAAAAAAAACTTCCGAAGATGTATTATAGAACTTTTGTGAATTGAATTTTATGAAGTTAAGGTGGGTATTAAGATCGAGTTTAGCTGCTCAAATAGTCATTTTTCACTATTACTTTTCTTTAATAATTCATTTTAAGGAATACAAACTTTGTGAAAATTTGCTTTTGGCTATACCCCATCAAGTTATAATAAAATTTGCAGCAAATATGCATAATTTTATGCCTTTTTTTACTGATATAGTTTTCACTTTTGCGGCAAAACTCAAACTTAGTACTCACCATTATGAAACGCTATTCTAGTATACACCTTGATCAGTTTTAATGCTTTCGTCCAATTCATTTTGATCAGTGATGTTTTTCAACTTTCAAAATATTAAATATTAATATATATATATATAATATTTCAGTTGTGAATTTAATACAAACGTTTTTAATGAAATCTTTACCAAATTCAAAAATTCGGCACTCATCGTTCGACTTTCCTACAGAATACCCTAAATAACAATATTAATTAAAAATTAATCAA